>NC_045431.1:208068961-208376818 GCF_902635505.1 Sarcophilus harrisii
CAGCGATGTGCCTTGGGGGAGTTCATTCTTCCTCTGTGAAGAATGAGCCCCCTTTCCTTTCCCTACCCCATAATCCAAGTGTGATTCTAATTCAATATAATGCCCTAAAAAAGGGATAAGTCATGTACAGTTAAGAATTTGACTGGTTCTCCTAGTATTTGTGTGCCGCGTAGTCCACAGCCCAAAGAGGGGGAAAGGAATGTGAAGGCTCTCCCAAGCCATGAGTCTTTCTGGGGCACTATTGTCCCAATGTGAAGCTGAGACAAAGAAGCAATTTTATGCTAATCAGAGTACATGAAATGAGCATTTTTTTTAAAACAAATTTTATTTCTTTCACTTGGATACAAGATAAATTAGCCGGCACTCGTGCTTCTTGCATTCCTCAGTCCTGGCTCACAGTTGATGGGATTTTGGACAGGTTATTGAGGCAAGAGAGGACCATCGTGCTACACGAGAGTGAGACTTACATATTCCATTCCTTAAACATGGTGATCTCAGCAACTTCATTCAGGCTTTTAGTGTGGCTTTTAAAATGTATTCAGGGAATCCAACAGAAATGGGAATTTAGAAAGTGACCAGATGGCACAATAAGTAGTGGTGGGAAAAAGATGAACCTGGCAAATGTCCTCAGACTTGGAAAAAAATATTTTCTAGCAATTGTAGCCATATCTTCAGCAAGTAACTGGGTGACCACTTGTTAAATATAGTATAAGGGGGATTCTTTTTTCTGACCTGTATTTGAACAGGGCACTGAAATTGCTTCCAAATTAAGTATAGATCTATGTAGATCTATGAAAGTGCTGCAAGTTGAATTATAGAAGTGTTTCTTTGGACCAGCATTGGGCCTCTGTTTGATCAGAACACTGATATTGCCTCCAAATTAAATATAGATTTATGTAGATCTATGGAACTGCTGCAAGTTGAATTATAGAAGTGTTTCTCTGGACCAGCTCAATTTGCATAGCATTTGATGAATCTTTGCTAAACTAAACTAAATTATATGAAAAAAAAATGACCACTTCACCTCTTCCATTTTACTTTTGTTTGGGGACTATGATTTTCCTAAAGTACAGACCTCACTTTGGGGAAGCTATCTCCTGCTCCCAGAATGCTCTATCTCTTCACCTTTGCCATTTGGCTAGCGTGCCTTCCTTTAAGAGTATAAATAAACCAGCCTAGGTGAAGTAGCAATGTTTAGGGAGCAGGAGGTAGCATTTGCAGGGCAAGTTAAATCACTACCACTATCTTGACTGCCTGTATCCCTGCAGCTGCTGATGGAGATAGCCCAGGATATGAATCCAAGGGTCTTGAGACTAGCATTTCTTCTAGCCCACTGCCCTCAACCATCATCCTGGAAAGCCTCATCTATGGGAATGCAGCCTGGCAACACAGATGCTACAGCTACTGAAGATCCAGGGGAGAAAATGTTGCTGTCAAAGCCCTTAGCACCATGGGTTCCATCAAAGCCTTGGGTAGCCATTAAAGTCTTTGGCGTTGTCTAAGAGCTCAACATCAGAAACTCATATGATTTATCAGTGAAAATGACATTAAAAAAGGAGGATGAATAGCTTCTTTGCCGCTGTACTCTAAGAACCATGGAACTTTTTCATGTGACCTAAAACTGAAACCTTCCATCTGTGTTATCTCCTCCATTATTAGAATGTGAGCTACTTTAGAACAAGAAGGGTCCTGCTTGGGTTTTTGGTTGTTACTGTTTTGTTTCCCCAATGTTTTGCATATAGTAAATGCTTAATAAATGTTTCATTCATTTAAGCTTTTCTATAAAGTGGGAAGACTTGCCCAGGGTCACACAACTACTGAGTGTCAAGGTGTCAGACTGAATTTGAACTCTGGTCCTCCTAATTCCAGGACCAGTGTTCTATCTAGTGTGCCACTTAGTCCATCTAATTGTCCACCTTTAAAAAATAATATTTTAACAAGGTTTTGTAAAGATGAATGATGAAAACTATCTTTGCATGTATTTGGAAAAAATAAAATACTATTAAAATGCAAAAAAATTAAAAATATATTTTATTTTCTCCAGTTACACACAAAGACAATTTTAAAATTTCTTTTTCCCCCGAGGCAATTGGGTTAAGTGACTTGCCCAGGGTCACATAGCTAGGAAGTGTTAAGTGTCTGAGACCAGATTTGAACTCGGGTCCTCCTGATTTCAAGTCTGGTGCTCTATCCACTATACCATCTATCTACCCTCAACATTTATTTTTTTTTCAACATTTATTTTTAAAAATAGTTGCAAATTTTTTCTCTCCCTTCCTTATATCCAATTCCCCCCGAGACAGTAAGCAATTCACTTGCAAACAAATTACCATATTTCATGTTGTGAAAGAAGATACAAACCCAAAGGAGGGGGAGAAGGGAAAAATGCAGAAAATGAAAAATAGAGTGCTTCATTCTGCATTTCTGATTTTATCAGTTCTTTATTTGGAGATGGAAATTTTTGTTTTCAATCAGGGTTAAGTGACTTGACCAGAGTCACACAGATGATAAGCTTCCTTACCCAGAAGATCCAGTTGGTAATCAGAGAATAATACTGACTTAATAGACAAAGCACTTTATATACTTTATTCAACCATAAGTACTGTGAAGTACTTGAATTCCTATGTCTTTGAATCTCTATGGCTTTGATTCCATTTAGCTTGAGAGATCAACATAGCTATAGACTTAACCAAAGTCACAAATACTAAATCATGCAATCAGGACTGTAATCCAAGACTTTTGACTTTTTGACCGGTGTTTTAAGACACAGAGAAACTAATTGAATTAGCTGCGTGGTTAATTAATGGCAGAATTAAACCATTGTCGGCATTCAGATATGCCAGGCACTCCTCCATGTCCAAGGTACCACAGATTTCCACCTTGTCAAATTTTTATGTGCCATAGAAGGCGACTTCATTGTAAATACACAAGAATAATTCTTGTTAAGAAGGGAAATAAACATGTATTATTTTGTTGAAGAGATTTCTTATTGACTCATCTCCTGGAGCTGGAGATTAAGACTAGCCCCAGATAGTTTGATGTGGCCTTTTTTTGTTGTTTTTTTGGTAATTTATCTTGTCTCTTGAAACAGAAATGTGAACTGAGTCACACAATGACTTGACTTGTCAAGAATACTGAAAAGGAAATGAGGTTTGCTTGCTCAGCAGTTATTTCTAAGGGATCCTGTTGTTTGATTCCCAGATGCCACTGGCAGTGTTTATAGACTTCAGGATTGTTGTGAAGAACAAATAAAATAACACATATAAAACTCCTTGCAAACCTTAAAATGCTATACAACTGATAGCTATTATTTATTTATAAAAAGGGTAAAGGGAAGCTACTCATAAGACTTAACTCAGAGTTTCTATGCAGGCCAAATGAGATAATGGTTTAAATCATTTAGCAAACCTTAAAATGCTATATAAAGTAAGTTTTCAATCAGGTAAATGCCATAGATGTAGCATATTTTGACATCAGATAACAGTTCACGCATGTTGATTTCTTTTGGACTGGAGCTCTGATTTGTAGCCTCTAATGCAAATTGGTACCTTCTTTGGGGCTGATAGCTCTTATTATATGATGACAAATTATAGGCTAAGTGAAATGGAAATAAATGACTTTATAAAACAGTTGGTTAAACTTTGTGTCAGTTAATGAATCTGTATCAGCCCAAGAGTCCGTGTGCTTTCACGGATAGTTAGCACTAGGTTTAGAATCAAAAAGCTCTAGCTATGATTCCTACCTGAGATACTTTCCTAGCTGTGTGATCCTGGGGAAATTACTTGAGCTTTCTGTGTCTCATCTGTAAAATGAGGGTCTTTAAGAACCCTTCCAGCCATTAAAAAATGATCTTTTTAACCTATAGGGAAGTCTCTACTATAGTACCACAATTTTTTGGGTTTGTGTTGTTAATTTTTTCTTTTAATGATTTGGAGAAAGATATGGAAAGAATGACATAGATAATATGGAAAGAAATGTAAGAATGCTGGAATAAAAAAAGAAGCAATTTAACATCAATAAAATTTTATATTTAGGTTCAAATGAATGAATGACAAAGCATTTATTAAGCACTTAACAAAAAAAGATAAAGTGTTATATTTCAGTTCAAATGAATGAATATCAAAGCATTTCTTTAGCACTTATCACTAATAAAGATAAAGTCCTGTATTAAGGTTCCAGTGAATAAATGCCAAAGCATTTATTAAGCCCTTAAAATTAATAAATATAAAGTCTTATATTTAGGTTCAAATGAACGAATGAATGACAATGCATTTATTAAGCACTTACTGTGTGCCTATCACTGTGCTAATTGCTGGGAATGTTGTTGCTGAGCAACGGTTTCTGACTCTTTGTGAGTCTTGGCAAAGATATTGGAGTAGTATACCATTTCCTTCTCCAGGTCATTTTTACAGATGATGAACTGAGGCAAACAGTAGGTTATGTGACTTGTCCAGGTTCACACAGCTAGTAAGTGTCAGATCGGAATTGAACTTATGAAGAGTCTTCCTGATTCCAAACTCAGTGCTCTGTCTACTTCATCACCTAATTGTCCCAATCACAGGAGACACACAGACAAAGAAAAGTAGGCTTATACTCTAATTGGCAAGAGTTTATACTCTAACTGGCAGAGACGTTACAAAAAAGAAGTTTCAGTAGCAAGGGAGATGGTAAGAAATAGAAATCCACTGGTGTAGTAACAAGCAAGATAACAGTCAAAAGTCTTTAACTTAATGAGCAAGTCAGTTAATGGTTCCAGAGGTCTGTGGGATATTGAGACCAAATAGGTGAGAAGACCTGGAAAATCTTGGGATACAGATGCCCAGGCTGTCTGAACCCCCAGCTCACTGAAAAAAATAGATATTCCCATCTCATTCAGGCTGTGAGAACAGATGGAACATCCTAGATGGTGTAGTTGGTGGAAACTGGGGAGGAGGAAAACTAAGGAGTAAAGGGCAACCACAGCGATGAAGAAAATTAGCTAGAGAACAATGTATGTGAATTGATTACAAGATTAAATATGAGCCAACAGTGCGATATGGTTACTGTTTGTTGTTTTTTTCTAAGAGAACTTTTGTTAGCAATTGTAAGCCACGAGCAGAGTGAAAGAACTCAGCTTGGGCAATGCTCCAGGGATGGACTTCATAGACTACACTTAGATCTGTTAGGTATTTACCCCTGCCTTAGACTTATTTCCTTGTTACCCCGGGAGGATTTTAGTGGAGTGGTTGAGAGAATAGGAGACTAGCCCTTCAAGAGAGGCAGCCTGATGGTGGGAAAAGAGTGCTGCCTTGGAATCGAGAATCTTGGGCCCAAAACCTGCCACAAATAATCTCATGGATCTAGTCTGAGGGTCTTAGAGTTAATTTTGTCTAGAATATATAGAATATATATATATATTATATATATATATATATATAATATAGAATATATATTGTCTAGGAAACAGTAAACATCAAAAGTGAGATTTGAATCCAAGGTTGCTTCCAAAGTCATATTCTTTAGAATCTTCCTCCCATACTTGCTAGTGAGTTCTGAGACACATAAGTCACAGCCTCCTGGGCACTGTTTTCTTGTCTGTAATAAAGGGGCATTAATACTTCCCCTGCCTCTATTACAAGAAAACACTCTGGATTTTTCCCTCCTGTCTCCCTGGGATTGCTCTCTGTGGCCCTGAATGCTTGCAATATTAGAGAGAGGACAGTCAGGAGGAGCTCATGAGGTGCCCAGAGGTTTGGTGTAATCTACAGTCTTCAGAAGATTTCAGTCTACTAGGATAATAAAAAAAAATAGAACTAACCATAGCTTAATAAATAACCATAATAATAGCTAACATTTATATAGGGTTTTACAATTTGCAAAGCACTTAAAATGTTATCTAATTTGATCCTGGGAGGTAGGTGTTATTGTAATCCTCATTTTACAGATAAGGAAACTGAGGCTCACATAGGATAAGTGACTTGTTTAGAGTCACTCGGGAAATGCCTTAGGCAGAATTTACACTCAGGTATTTCCAACTTCAAGTCTAGTGATGTAACTGCTAAATCAAGCTATTACTTCTTAAGTAATGTTGTTACTTAGTGCTGGAATGGTATTTGTGATGTCAGTTGTATGGGGAACACTTGAGGGAACCCCCCACTTGGGGGGGAGAGGGAAAGGGGAGGGATAGCTCACTTACACTAACGCAAGGCGTAGTATTATAATTATGTCACATGTAATTTTTATATAGCATATATATAGTACAATATATTTATATCATATCATTATTATTGTACTGTGTATTGTATTATATTGCAATTTATGATACATTATTATGGATCATAATTATAATTACAGATTAAGTGACTTACCCAGGTTTGATGTTTGTTCAGTCAATTTTTCAGTGGTGTTCGGCAATCTGTGACCTTGTTTGGGGTTTACTTGGCAAACATACTGGAGTAGTTTACCATTTCTTTCTTCAGCTCATTTTTCAGATGAGGAAAGTGAGACAGAGAGTGTTAAAGTGATTTGTCCAGAGTCACACAGTTACTAAATGTTCAAGGCCAAATTTGAATTCCAGAAGATGAGTCTTCCTGATTCCAGTCTTGGCACTCTATCCACTGCAACATCTAGCTGCCCCATCCAACATTACACAACCAATATATAGCAGAAGCAGACTTGAACCTGAGTGTGTTTATTACATATCAGGATAAATAGAAAGCAAACAACTGGTTGTGTTTCTATACTTATCTTACTGATATTTGCTAGATGAACCACATCACAATTGCCAAAACATCAAGATGAAAAACAGGAACTTATAATGGTCAACTAGATGGAAATATCCATCTTGTAACATCCATACATGTAACATTTCCTTCCTTCTTTCCTTCTTTCTTTCCTTCCTTCCTTCCTTCCTCCCTCCCTCCCTTTTTCCTTCCCCCTCTTTCCTCTCCTTCCTTCCCTCCCTTCCTTCCTCCCTCCCTCCCTTTTTCCTTCCCCCTCCTTCCTCTCCTTCCTTCCCTCCCTTCCTTCCTTTCTTTTTCCATCCTTCCCTCCACCTTCTCTTCTTCTTCCTGCCTTCCCTCCCTCTTGCCTTCTTGCTTTCCCTTCCTTTCTTTCTTCCTTCTTTCCTTCTTTTCTTCCTTCCCTCTTTCCTTCCTTCTTTCCTTCTTTTCTTTCTTCCCTCCTTCCTTCTTTTCTTCCTTCCTTCCTTCTTTTCTTCCTTGTAACCTTTTTTAGATGCTCATCAGATACCCATTGATAGGTTGATTTGTGCCCCTTAAATCACACAACCTTGTACATAGTAGGTTCTTAATAAATACTTGTCAGATTGAATTTTGACATTATAAAAACACAGGAAGAAAAGATTTTTCAAAAATATACAAGTCTGGTCCCAAAATTAATCTGCTTTATAAATGTAAATTGCTTAAGTGATATTGATGAAGTTTGTATCAGATATTTTTATCAATTCATGAAAAAAGGAAAAATCATTTGTTAAGATATTCTACAATTGTGTGATTTGCTGTCTAAAATAGTCATTCCCCCCCCCCCCCACATAGTTGTTTAGTTAAATGTGACTTAAAGTTCTTTCCCCACAGTAGCCATGACATTTAGCTGCTGGGCTCCTCTCCAGAACAGTCCTTCTTGCAGTCACATCCAAGGAACATCTGCTCAGGGCAGCCAGTCAATATTGTGGAAGAGTTCAAAGCCTACAGATCGTTAGCAGTGTCAGCTTAACAACCAGAGGTAATAGCATTAAAGTGGGCAGCCTTAATGCCCAACAATTGAAGCCTCATTAATCAGTGATTTATCATGATGAAAAGGCCTGTTTAACCTTTGGTCTTCAAGGCCTTTCTCTCTTGAACAAAAAGGTCTATTATTTCAAGTTGTCAAGTGATCATTTGCGAGTTGTAAATGAACATATTCAATTACACTTAAAACAATGACCAATACTGTATTTTCCAGGACTTTGCCATAGCCACAACATTTTATCTCAATTGTTTAAAAATTTTTTTAAATGTTTTAATGATGTTTACCTTCTGGGGGCCCTACTGACGTATCTGACCACTTTAGTGTGTTTTAAACATCTCCCTCATCTCCCTAGAGAAGTGGGGGACCATGGATGTAGAATGTTGCATACTACACCAGACATGGTAACTATGTTGATTGATTTTGCTTGAGTGTATTTCTTTGTTGAAAGAAAAAGTTCAAAGGAGCACAGATTTAGAGCTTAGAAGTCATCTAGTTCAAACCCTTCACACTTTTACCTCAGGAAAATAAGTCCCCCAAAGTGAAATCACTTGTCTTAAGGTCATGCAGGTAGTATTTAAATCACATAGCTACTATTTGAATACTAGTCCTTTGATTCTGAATCCATCTCTCTGTTGTACCAGATTCTTTTCCCAAAGTTGAGTGATAGAGATGGAGTAGGTAGGGCATACCTACCAGAAATAATTGGGAAAAGGCAGCATGGTTTAGGGATAGAAAGCTGACCTCAAAGCCAAGAAAACCTGAGTTCAAGTCTCTCTTTAGACTGATATTGGTGTTGTGACTATGGGCAAATCACTTAACTTTCTCTGGATAACTCTAAGACTGTGAATTGCATCAAAAGTGCTGACCTTTTGGAAGAGATTGGAAGAGATATTTCCTCACTTAAACATTTTCTATACCAATAAAATCACTAGTTTAGTACCTACATAAGACTTATTTTTAAAATGAATTTATGCAAATTACATTGTAACCAGACAGAAGCTAATTTAAGCAAACAATTGCCAATTGTCTATGACTTGTAGTACCTGATTCCCATCTGACTTTATTCCAGTGGGAACTTGATGTTCAAATCTGACACTGATTCCCTGCTAACTTTCCTCAGTTGTTCCAGAAACAACTGGGTAGAAAGAATAAAAGGGGTAGAAAGTAAAATTTTTCAGAAATATAAGAGGTTTGGGTATGTTTATTTTCCTCATTTTCGTTTGTTCGGACTTGCTCACATTGATGGGGGAATAATATCGCCCCGTCCAAGAAAATGTAGCTCTATCAAAATGGCAACATCTGTGCTTCTTGAGATCTGGGCCTCTTTGGAACTGAAACTGTCAGTCATGATAAATTGTGCCCAGTTGTATGGAGGCTATTGTGAAGCAGACAAATGTCCATCAGGGACTCACATGAGGCTACCAAACTCAGTTCATTTGTCACTTCTCTAATTTATACCCAGGGCCTCTTAGGTGAGAAAAGAGGGGGGTTCCTACTCACTTGCAGCTCTGAAATCCCTTTCCAACTTTGAGATTATGATCCCACAAAATAGCAAAATAGTGAAAGATAGCAACAGTAAATTAAGGTGTGAGAAATCTAAATTCACCAGAGAAGCTCCAGTGGTAAGGAGATTTAGCATGATAGAACTGGGCAGAACAATAGTAACTGTAATCAGTGATTCAGTCAGTAATTAAGTGTTTATTAAGTACTTACTATGTAACAAGAACAGTGCAAAGCACTAGGGAATATAAATTCAAGCAGAAAGAAAGACAATCCCTGACCTTAAGGAGCCTACATTCTAATTCTATAGTAGTTTATATTTTTGGCGTAATGGAAAAAGTGCTGGATTAGGAAATAAGAGAAGCCAGCTTTTAACTCTGACTCTGACAATACTTGTGTTATTATGGACTAGTCATGTAAACTCATGAGACCTCAATTTCCCCATCTGTAAAATTCGACTAAGTGACATTTAAGATTTCTTTCAGCTCAAAATGTCGTGACAGAGGACTCTAAGTTTAGATAACACTTTATAGATAGATAAATATAAATATCTATATAACATATATCTATATAGATAACACTTTATATATGTATATATATATATATATATATATATATATATATTTATCCATGATCTTCACAATAGCCTTGTGTGTCTGGGAATGCACTTACTATCATTATCTTTGCTTTACAAATGAGAAAACTGAAGTTCAAGAAAATTTAAATGATTTGCCCAAAGTCACAACAACAGAGGGAAGATTTGAATCCAAATCTTCTGACTGAAGAATATATCATGCTCTATACCATGCTTCTTTTCAAGTGATAATTGTTCGTACTCTATGGAATTTAATCAATTCATTCTTAAAGTATTCATTTTCATTGTTGTTTGATCAATTTTCATTTGTCTCTGACTCTTCATGATTCCTTCTGGGGTTTTCTTGGCAAAGATACTGGAGTGGTTTATTATTTCCTTTTCTGGATTATTTTACAGATGAGGAAATTGAGGCAGAAAAGTTAAGTAATTATCTCCAAGCTCACATAGTTAATAAGTATCTGAGGCCAGAACAAAATAATTAAATATCAATTTAAAAAAAAACTTTATTACAGAGATTTGAGAAGTAAATTATCTTGAGATAAGAGGGACCCTTTGAAGGAGGAAGGTGGGGAAATTTTCTGACCATCTATAGGTTTACAAAAAGTCTGATATATATAAAACACAAGCTGGATCAAACAAGAAAGAGAAAACTTGCATACCGTTGATATAATGTATGATCAAAGAGTTATGTTGAGGTTGGCGGCTCAAACTATAGCTTCTCTGCAAAGCTGAAAGTAATAAGGCTGGGAAGGATGCATAATTATTGGCTCAGATGCTTCCTAATATGAATTACTAGCAAAGAACTGGCTTCCTCTTAGCTACACTAAATTCTGGATTGCAAAACAGAAAGCATCATATATTAATCATAAAATGTCAAAAATATTAGTGATCCTTAAAAAAATAGGTCAGTTATGTGTTTATGTATTTCACATGAAGCATCACAACTTAGATCACTAAAAAACTGTTTGAACAATTATAGAAAAGTAATTTACTGGCTGAGGAGCAAAAAAAAAAAAAAAGACCCAAGTATATAAAGAATAATTTGTTAATTCAGGAAATACTGCATAAGCTGTCCCAATTCATTTCTGCACTCATGGCTTATTCATGTACTGAAGATATAGAAAATAAACCTGGAATAATGAGAACACTACAGTATTTGATATTCATGTAAAAAATTGGTCTTTATTTGAAATATATCCCTATCACAGTAGCATCAAGAAAAAAAAAACATTTTTCTAAGGAGACAGTTCAAGCACATAATGGTTCTGCTTAGCCTTATATCCATTTTCATGTGTCCTAAATAGAACAGTAAGTTCTATCAGCTGAGCATCTTATTTTTTTCTCTCTTTCCTTCTTTCTTTCCCTCCTTCTCTCTCTCTCTCTCTCTCTCTCTCTCTCTCTCTCTCTCTCTCTTTTTCTCTCCCCCGTCCTTTTATATATATGTATGGGTAAACATACACATATACACATGACACAAAAGTACATGATTCCTTCAAAGGATATATATTCACAGTTTTGTCATCTTATGGAATAATTCTCCAATAACATTTATCATTTGGATTTCATAAATATAAAACTTTTAGCATAGTATGCAGAAAGATAGAGCCAAGGATGTCAAGTTTGAATCTATAGATCTTTGTATGTAGGTGATACCTACAAGTACTTCGGGTCTCCTCCAAATAAAACACATTAATTACTTCAATAGTATCTGAATGAATATGCTTAAGAGATACATTGGCATTCTGAAATAAAAACTAAATGGAAAGAGTGTTTAAAGCAATTAAAATCTAAACAATAGTAATGTTAATGTACCTATTTGGAGCTATAAAATTGAACCATAATAGATTTGAAAATCAATCTAGTAAAAACCTATACATTTTAAACAAAAGACAGGAAATCACCAGTTAAGAGCATAACAAAAAGTTGAACATTTTTTCTGCCAAAAACAGGAAGGAGACTGATAGACTTTCTTAAAGCACAGGAATAAACTTGCAAAACACCTAAACAAAAACTTTTGAAAGAAGTAGAAATCACTTCTCCAAGCACTAGTCAAAGAGGATTATAGGTATATACCATTGAATTTGTTGACTTAAAAATCAAAAGTAGTTTGAATTGGCTGATCTAAGAATAGAATCCAAAGATCTCCATGGGCAAAATTCACATAAAGTCAGCCAGAATATTGACAAAGATCCATCAAATAAATGGTTATTCTTCAGATTTGTTTATAGAACAAATAAAAAGGATTTCTTACATGAAGTAAGGCCTACGTGACAATTAGTAGAAATTATTGAAGGATGAAATTATGCAAGGTAACACTGGAAACAATCATGACAGGTTACATAAATGAAGCACCTATAGATTACATAGCAAGATGTTACTTGGTATCTAAAATTATACATCAATTTTTTTTTTGTTTTTCATGTGCTGATATTATAAATCCATATACTTTGAATACAGTCCTCAATATCTAGAGAACTATATAAAGAAACTGTACTGAATTTTATCATTATCTCTCAAACTTTTGCCCATAGTTGGCTAGATATATAATGATATATAATGTGAAATCCTAAGAAAAATGTTTTTTAATAGATATTGCCATAGCAAATGCTATAGGCACCTAGCTCCATGTAACAAAAAAGCTTTCAAAATATTATGACTTAGCAGAGTTTATCAAAATCATATGGGAATAAGATAATGTGTTTATCATCCCATTCTGTCTGCTGTCAGAATTGTTCTGAAGATAGTTTTCATGAGTCTATACAGGATAGGCTTATGTCCTAATAATTTCATACAGCTACTAAAAGTTATTTTGTCCACATGTTCAATAATCCATTAGAAATAAACATTTACATATAAATGTTGTATATAAAATGTATTTAGAACACATTTATAGATATAGGTAAATAGCAATAGTATAGTGACTTTTTGAAGATCTATTTCCATTTGAATCTTACCAAAAATATAAGGAAATAATAATATTATTAAAATTGTAAGAAAAAACCTGATTTGAAGGCTAAAATTATATATCAGGGACTTCTTGTCTTTTATGGATTATACTGGATCAGGAGCATTATGACAGCCCGAACTATTGCCCATAATAATCTGCTCATAACATTGATTCATATAAACTTATGAACAACATTTTGAATAATCATCTCAATTTTCCCAACCCACATCAGAGATCCATTAAAAAAAACCTCTTATTTTTATTGATATCTTTTATCTTTCATTTATATTTCTAATTGACTCCCCCAATAAAGAATGATAATAAAAATAGTTCTACAAAACCAGCCTATACACCAGTTGAGTTTGATCATAGATGCAATATACCGCATTCATGGCTACCAATCTTTCCAGTAAAAGGATGGAGTTGTATTTGCTCATCTTTCTTTTTAGCTAGCATTAGTCATTATACATAGGGAAAGCTGGATGGTTAAGTAGTTAGATGAGTGATGGAATTGAATTTAGCTTCAACTCTTACCTTATTTAACTATCCATATGACTCTGGGCAAGTCATTTAACATGTTTCTGCCTCAATTTCCTCATCTGTAAAATGGGAGTAATAACACCACCTCCCTCTCAGGATTGGTATGAAGATAAAATGAAGTATTGGCAAAGTAGATTGAAAACCATAAATTATAGTATTAGTGCTATTATTGTTACTATAACTAGCATTGTTTTCTTTTTTTTGTTGTTATGGTCATTGGGTATATTGTCTTGTTATTTTATTTTGTGTTATTTCATATGTCACTCCATACTTCTCTGTATTCTTCATATTTCTCACTTATAGTATTCTATTACATTAATATATTACAAATTGTTGAGACTTTCTCAATAGTCAAGGCTCCATTTTCAAAATAACTTTTAAAAGGAAAGATTTTTAAAGAATATTTTAAAATTATGGAGAATATTATTTTCCCCACTTAAATAAGTAACCTTCAAATTATTATCCACATTTATAATCTCTTCCAATTTCTTCTGAGAATATACTATCTATGTATTTGGGATATTGTTGATGAAAACAAGAAGAAACAGACAGTCTTTGAGCGATAATTATCTATCGCCAAACACATCTTCTGAGTCACCCACTTGATTTGAAGGTATAGAAATATAAGATCCTGCCATATTTATTATTTGTTGATTCCAAGGAAGCATTTTACTCAGAGCAAAACATAGCCTTAATATCTTTCCCCTACTCCCAAAAAGGGTCCCTCATGCATGTACAGGGTTGCATAAAACTCATAACCACAGGTGACCCAAGAGCAATTAGAAAAGTCATAGAGATATAGTCATACTGAAGCATTATCAAAAATATTTGCACATGTGAAATAGCATAAATGACATTATTAAGAATAAATATGACTAGAAAAGGAGATAGGCTGCTCATAAAACAGTCAAGAGTAATAATTGATGAACAGCCCAAGTGTTACCTGGGTAGCCATGAAATAGCAAAAAAAAAAAAAATCCAGTAGAAAACTTCCCCAGGTTGGGTGGACCTTCTGTGGAGATTCATTGAAAGGCATGAACAAGATTCCCAGTAGGAAGATAAAGCATGAAAGAGCTACTTTTTGTGCCAGTGGCAAGAATTCCTTATCCCTGAGAGGATGGATATAGCAAAGTATCATTGAAGTACCAAATCTAAAGGTCATGTGACATGTCCCCAAATATTTTTTTATCCTTGCTTTCTCTGCCCCTAATATCTACTCTCTCCTTTGGGCCCCTCCCCTCAGTGTGTGTGTGTGTGTACATATATACATACATACATATATATATATTACTACCTAACAGGACTTTATGCCTTTGCCAGTGGGATGACTGTAAGCTTAAAACTAACACCATGCTCACTGATCAAACATATTTGAATAGGCATTTGGCATTTGCTTCTCTCACTAAACCTGGACCAGTGATATGAAGAAAAATCCCTCTCACTTTTTTCCCCCTCTGCTTGCAAAGGGGTGTGTATATATCTGCATATTCATGAAAAAAAAAAGCATCGAATCTCCGAACTGGCTTTTTCTACCCCCATTCTGTTGCTTAACAAAGGGTTGGCAACAAAAGAAATTCTTCTCGGTTTGTAAAACAGTTGCGTAAAACTTGGACTGTAAAGTCACAGTTGACTGCTTTAATGTGGAACAGTTGGGAGGGTGTAGACTCACTGGCAGGTTGAGACAGGACCCAGGAATGGTCCCTCTATTCTGTTCAGGGTCTACTTAGTCACACCACCTGCTCCCCCTATTATTTCAAGAGCAAACCAGTCATGATAGCATTAACAGACGGACACACGGCACCAGACGGTGCAAGGGGAGTTAAGAAAAGATAAATTAAGTGATCAATAAAGATAAGGAACCTGTTTGGCAGTAAATGGTGGTGACAGAGCAGACAAAACCAGGGGGCAAATGGGCATTTGATAATGCTAATGTGTGTGTAGCTTAACTTCAACTTTCCTCATATTTAAAATTCTCAAACAAATGCATTGTAAGCAATGGATTTCTTCCCCAGTGCACAAAAAGTAGCTAGAGTCAGCCATGATGATTATTGTCATTCTGTTTTAGAGGTAGCGGGCACTTCTTGAAATGGAATGGGGCACAGATCATAGGGGTATGTAAACTGCCCATTCATAGTTAGAGCTGGGTTTGACATGTATCCTGTTTGAGTACCTGAAGGGAAAATCTCAAGTACTGTGGACACAAAGAGATGTGTGTTCAAAAGGTGACTTGGGTTTTGTTGTTGTTCAGCCATTGCAGTTGGATTTGACTCTCCGTGACCCTGTTTGAGATTTTCTTGGCAAAGACTTGAACATATGCATTTAGCATAGTACCCGGTGAACAGGAGGCACTTTGAAAATGTTTACTGATTAGTGATGGATATCTTTGAAGCCGACTTTCCACTAAGCTACACTGTCTCTCAATACAAAGTATGATGTCTGAGAAAAAACAATGAGTAAGATTTAACAGTAGTGAATATGGAAATACCAACTGACCAGACCTTGTATTTTTCATGCTTACATGGATGTCAAGAAGACTTTCTTCTCTACCAGCCCAAGTCAGCACAAGCTAAGTGAGCAGCCAGGTGTGAAGTCAGAAACACCCGAGTTCAAATCTAGCCTCAGACTCTTACTAGCTATTGCTGGGCAAGTCACTTAATCCTGTTTGTCTCAATTTCTCATCTGTAAAATGAGTCGGAAAAGGAAATAGCAAACCAGTCCAGTATCTCTGCCAAGAAAACAAAATGGAGAAATGAAAAGGTAGACAAGACTGAAACAAATGAACAATAACTGTTAAACTGAAAAAAAAGAAAAAAGAGAAGAAAAAGATTATAAATGGCAGAGCAAATGTTGACTTGCATTGATAGAGGGAGTATCCTTACTCTATGAAATCAAAGATGTAATCCCTCTCCTTTTCTACTTTCCTGGCAGAATATTTGAGGCTTTGTGTGGGGCTATTTTAGAGGCATCATTTTTAGGGGGAGTTGTGCATTGTAAAGGCTTATAAGAATAGGTAAAAGCTGTGTTCAACTTTTATTTGCTTTGTTATATTGCTATTATTAAAACACTCACATATTCCTAAGATTAATGTTATTTTTTAGTCATTTCGGTCTTGTCCAACTCTTCGTGACCCCATTTGGGATTTTCTTGACAGAGATAGTGAAGTGATTTGCCATTTATTTATACAGCTTATTTTACAGCTGAGGAAACTGAGGCAAACACATTTAAGTGACTTGCCCAAGATCACACAGCTAGGAAGTGTCAAAGTCCAGCACTGAAATTAGGAAGGTAAATCTTTCTGATTGCAGGTCCAATGTTGTATCTATCGCATTATCTCACTTCCCATTCCTAAGATACCTTGATATGGGGGGAAAAAAATTACACTAAAAGGCATCTTCAAGTGAAAAGAGTGAAGGAGCATTAGGTTTATAGGAAGAAGATTTGGATGGTGTCCCAGCTTCTTCTATTTAATAGCTGGAGCACCTCAAACAAGTCTCTTTGATGGAAGCATTATGGTCCCTTGGAAGGCAGGCTAAATTTGGAGTCAGGGATGCTGAGTTCAAATCCCAATTTTGTCATCCACTCACTTGTGTAAATTTGGATTTGTTCCTTCATGTATACAATGAGATGGTTTTTTTGAGCTTTAGAATCCTCTAAACTCCTATGAGTCTTCAATCACATCTGGAAAATGAGAGTAATTATTCTTCCCTGTCCCTGAAAGTTTGGGAGAAGAAAGCACTTTGTAAACTCTATAGGACTTACAGAAATACTACTTGTCAGCTAGACAACAAACATTTATTAAACACCTACAGTGTGCCAGGCACAGTACTTCTGAAATGTGAACAAAAGATTTATGATCAGGAGAGTCCCATGTACAGCAAAGCTTTTTAAACTGTGGATTTTAAACTGAATGTGGGGGTTACAAAAAATCTGGCAACAGTAAAAGGTTACATCCTGTCGTATCAAATATTCTGCCAAGATTTAATTCTTTTTGCAAAAATAAATAAGCATATCCATCTCCTTAGTCTGCAAATTTGCTTCCATCTTTAATATGATAAAGTTATATATATATATATATATATATATATATAATTTATTTTAAAGCAATTCTTTGGTGTGTATGTATATATATATATATATATATATATATATATATATATATACACACCAAAGAATTGCTTTAAAATAAATGTCTTTATGGCTTATTGTCAGTAAATGTTTGATTTGTATACTTATTTTACATACTTATTTCTCCAAGGTCACATAAAAATTTCAGGGACAAAAAGGGATGGCAAGTAGAACAAGTTTAAGAAAGACTAGAGGGTAATAAAAAGGTAGGGGAGACCTGGGTAGTAGGATAAAAGTTGGGAGGAAAAGAGAAGTGCTGAATTTTAAAAAAAAATCTGGAGTGAAATCCAAGAATGTTTGTTTCTGGAAAAGTATTTTCTGCTCATCATTAAAATGATGTGTCTCTAGAGCTATAACTAGAGTGAGGTGAATGAACTTTTGGTCACTAGCAGAAAAGAAACAACTGGGCTTAGCACCTAGTTACTAAGAATAATTAGCTAACCGAGGAAGCCACCAGATGGTGAACTGGCAGCTCTCTCTCCCTCTAGAGGCTGCCCTGTCTTCTCAGCCTGCTCCTGTCTGCTTCCCTGCCTTTTAGTTGAATTTGTCTTTAAACATTGATTTGAGGACACATTTTGTGCCACTGGTCCCAGGTGCAAAGATGGTTAAGGATGATTCGGTGAGCCTAAATTTGTCCTTCCTCTCCCCACCCCCACTTTCTTCTCAATCTTCTATTTTTGATTTATTTATTCTACTTCCTTTTCAATCAAAATTTTTTTCCGTGTTTGAACTATGATTCAATTAAGCCTGATATGCAAAATCTGAACCTGCAAATCAGATAATTTGGGAGAGATGATATTATTTAAATTAGACCAGAATTTTTTTTTTATTTTGTAAAAGAATTCATCCACTCCCTCACTTTTGAGCATCCTACATAGATGATTTCTGTTAACCATTTGACAGAGAGATAGACGGTGAACAGGGCTCTGGGATGGGGAAACAAATCCAGTTACACTTAAAACTGAAGTGTTAGGAACCAAGCAGATATTAATCAAAAATATAGTATTGCAGGACTGCCAGTGTGTGTTGATGGGAAAAAATCACAAAACTTGACTTACACAGAGGTTTTCAAGAACATATCTGTGTATCTGTTGTGTAAAGATGTCTGTGTCCATCAGCAGCTAAAGAGGTCCCAGACTGAAATGTTGCTCTAATTTCAAGGACCTCTCCAGGGGATGAAAGGGTTAAGCTATATACTAGAAATATCATCCTGATCTCTCAATCCTATTGCACAGTTGTCACAGAAGTAAGAGTTTAAATCTCTTCTATGTTGAACAAGGGTCAGAGACTAGCAAGGTCCTAAAGGCTGATTGTGCAAAGCAAGACTTTTCCCACCAAACCAAAGATGCTCTGAGAATAATATTGTACGTTCTTTGATTGATGATATGTATCTGCGGATTGATCATTCATGAAGCCTACTGTAGCTGTGTTTGTTTTTATGAAATGGGTTATCACTCTAGCCCTGAGAAAGCCATGGTACATTAAAGTTGGTACACCAGCTTAACAGGCATGTAACATTGTAAAACATTGCCGACAAACAACTAGAAACAGAATAACAAGTCTTGGAATACCCTGGAGGAGCGCCATATTATGATTCATTTGTCAATTCTGACTTCGACTTAATCAAGATTGGTTTTTTAGTTTTTCCTGGGATATTTCCTTTATTTCTTTTGTGAACAGTTGGTAACTTTCACTAATCTTTTGATCAAAAAATATTGTCTGCTTTTTTATCTTGGACAAGGATGTCTTCTAGGGAGATATTGAGGCGTATGTCAAGGAATATAGATGGGGTCCTTGCTCTGAAGGAACTTGTCATCTGTCTGATAGGGAACACACACATGTGCTCACATACTCAGGCATGCACACACACAGACTCACACACACACACTGATCCTTTAGTTCATCTCATTTATTCTATAGATGGATTAATTGAGGTTAAATGACTTGTCTCTGTTCACATTGGTAGTCAATCTTGAATTAAATTGAATTAAAATCTAGGTTCTGTGACTGTAATACAGAACTCCTCTCAATTTACAGATGAGGAAACTGAAATGGAATGGGGAAAGATTTGCCCAAGATCACCCAGATAATTAATAACAGAGCTTAATGTGAAAGTTTCTAGTAGTATTCTCTTTGAATGAGTAAAATAAGAATTTTAAGATGATATAGGATAGTCATACAAGTTTGGACCTTCAAGGATAAGATTTAGGTCAGTGGGATGGGGAGGTAATGAATAGAAGACCTAAAGATGCAGTAAGTTTAACTTGGTTTTCGTGCTTCTATTTGGAAAGTAGGAATTTTAAAGGAAATATTACAATCTTCCTACCCCTTTTTCACTTTTCAATTGAGGGAATTACCACACTAAGTGTGAGCATTCAAGACCTTATAGACAGATAATTGTAAAAGAGGAAGAAGAGAAGAAAGGAAATGGGAATGATTTGGGGGAGATTTTCTGAGTACAACTTTAATTAAGTTTGATTCAAAAAACACAAATTAAGCATCGATAGTATTCTAGGTGCTGGGAAAGAAAAAAGCCAGATACCCTCAGCACTCAAGAAGCTTATATTGTCCTTTTTCATAAATTGCCCTTTTTAGCTATACTAACATACTGTTAAAGTTATCATTTCAAAATTACCAGCTTAGCCCCCATCAACACTATGTCAGACCATACCAAATGATGCATAAATTCAAAATGAAAAAGATATTTAATTAAAACAGAACCAAATGAATGAGAATTCATTCATTTCAACATTTACTGCACTTATACACCATCTTTTATGTCTCCAGAGATGTACTATTTATCTTTCCCATTTAAGAGTTTCTTAGGATCACAGTATAGTAGGAGAGGGAGACAGTCAACTAAAACTTATGGTACCAGTGTGAAAACTTGCAGTCTGAAGTCACACAGGCTAATTGAGTTTACCCTTAATTGAGACTCAAGATGTCAAACTTTATTTTCAGATTTGTGATCAAGCTGGTTTTTAATCTCTTTTTTCTACATAGAAATGATTTTAGGGATGAGCATTGCCAAAAAGCATCATCAATAGGTAGATGAGTAGCCTAGCTGAAGCAGAAATGTATCCTGGGAGAGGTATAAGAAGTAATGTTGGTTTAATCGTAGCCACCATGTTGACAACACCTAGACTCCTGTGACAGCGCCTTGGACACATCCCCAAGATCCCCAAGGATAACTGTATTTCCTAGAATATGACATTGTTTTTACCTGCTCCCTCACACTTCTTCAGGGGAGAAACCATATAGACAGTGGACCTGGTAAACTCCCTTTACAGGTGCTATTTAATCCCTACTTTTTCTACCGATGGGCTGTTACTAATTTTTCAGCTTTTAAATCCCCAATAAGGCAGATTTTGCCACTGAACTTTCTTATGCAATGTAAGAAAAGAAATTCATTTTATTAATAGAAATAACAATATAGAGGATACATTGCCATCTACTTTGCTGCTGCACCCAAAGAACAACTGGGCCTAGCCATTTGCCCTGTATCTGAACCCTCTTATATATATTGTCTCCCCTCATTCCCCGACAATGTTAACTCCTCAAGAGCAGAGGCTGGCTCTTTTTTTCTGTTAGCAGATAGCACAGTGCTTGGCACATGGTAAATGCTTAATAAATGCTTTTTTTTTTTAAATTATTCGTTCATCGGCCAGGAAAAAAAAAAAAAAAAAAAAGTCTGTCGGATATCTTCCACTGTGTCCCCGAATCTGACACTCAATGTTTCTTGGAAAAGAAGACACTTTTATCCTTGCTCTTCTTATTTAGAGCTTGGCTTGCCTGGTCAAACCAGATTTTCCACGCTTTCCACGCCTGGCCTGATGCAACCCATTAGCATGTCTCTGCTCACTCGGGGTGCTTTGCAACCTCAGCCCTGTTGATGAATAAACATGGTGCGGTCTGCCTGCATTTCTGCGGACCCAGTGGGGATGGGTGTTGGGCTTCACAAGTTTTCTGAACAGGCCACAGCAGTTTCCGTCCATGGCGAACGAAGTCCCGCATTGTTGGGGCCGAGGGAGACAAATGTTGCACGCCTTACCTCATCAGGCTGGCTGAGCGCGGGCGGGCTCCAGCTGCGCAAACAGCACAGGAAATGGATTTTTTTAATGTTATTTTTCTTCTGTTAAAATTATGCAAACCCAGCAAATACAACAATTGCTTCGTTAAGTCACTGGAATGTCCAACTATTCATTTTGCTTGTAAGGAGCCTGCGGGCTGCTGTTTGATGCTGAGGATTGTTAATCCCAAATGTGGAGAACTAATAAAATAATAATAAAAAAAAAAAAAGGCTCCAGAAGTGTTTATAAATTTCAATTATCTCCCGCTTTCTCTCCCAGGATTGGACTAGGCAGGATTGTGTGGCCTTCAAGTAGCACTTGAGCGGGGGGCTGCATTTTCTTCTCGCCGTCCCCCCGAGTCGCCAAGGGTTCCTTCTTTGTAGCTGAATCTCCTTAGTGGGACTAATGTACAGAGGTGCTGAGGGCTGGCTGGCTCAGACAATGCGGACCTACTTCACAAAAGGGAGAGAGCCAAAGGAAGTAAAATTGAATCTCTAGCACCCAGCTCCTGAGCAAACAGACAAAACTAATGGATCTGCCATTGCTCCTCCCATCCAATTACTGTGATCCAGTGGAGAGAATATGGCAACATTGGTTCACACAAATTCTAATGCACCTAATCCCTTCCATACATATAAACCTCACATTCACCAACATTACTTCATTACCGAGCCACCCAGGCAGGCTATGTGTTGGAATGGTCCCTCCAGCTGCAGAACCCTGCCTTCTTCAAGTTTTAATCAGCTAATGAGGGGTATGCAAATGAAAAGCTTATGGGATTACGGCTTGTCTGACAGCAGTCCACCCCACAGTGATACAGTAGGAATACAGGTGTTGGTAAACTGGTTATTAGGCACCGGCTAATTTAGGCCCATTCATGCTGTGCTTGTACTTTTAGCCCAGACCTTTGTCCTTATATTTGTGGCTCAGTGGGAGCTTGTTGAGGCCTGTGGTGGGTCTGTCATGAACTTTGGGTGGAAAAATATGAAGTTAGTAAATCCAGAGCTTGAAGGAGAACAGAAGAGGTGAAAAAGAAAGAAAGTATTTGAAAAAATAGAAAGCAAAGAGAAGATATAAAAATACCATGGAACTAAAGATATGTCAGATTTTGTATGTCAGATTTATTTAGCATAAGTTAGTTTTCTGAAACTTTCTTTTCTTCTTGAAAATGCTTTATTATTTTTTATTAAAGCTTTTTATTTTCAAAACATGTACATGGATAATTTTTCAACCCTGAACCTTACAAATTGTCCCTTCCTTCCCCCCCACCCCTTCCCCTAGATGGCAAGTAATCTAAAATATATTAAGCATGTTAAATCTAATAAATATATATGTATTTATACAATGACCTTGCTGCACAAGAAAAATCAGATCAAAAAGGGGAAAAAAATGCTTTAATATAAGGGATTGCCTTCAGGTAAGGGATGGAAGACGGAGATGGAGAATGGTAATGAAAGCAAAAAAGAGTAACCACAATTTAATTATTTAAAAACTATAAAATCAGTGGAGAGAAGGCATTTGGTTCAACTTTTTTTTTCAGCTTTATGTACTGATTAATAAAACATTTTCACATTTGCAGAAAAAAACTCTGGAGAAAGACACTTTGAAGTCTGTGAAAATTAGCACAATGAGAATTTGGAATTTAGATCTTTTCATTTCTTTTAGGTCCACTGTACCAACAGGTAATTAACAAGTAACTGATAGAAAGTTGGATTTGATGATAAAAAAAAACCCCAAGTAGGAATTCTATGACAAACAATAATAGTTGTGTGACTCAGGGCCAAATCACTTAATCTATCTCAGACACAGTTTCTTCATCTGTAGAATGGGAATAAGAGTAGTATCAACTTCACAGGATTATTGTGAGGACCAGATGAGATAACATATGTAAGGTACTTATTAAACCTTAATATATATATATATATATATATATATATATATATATACACAAATATGTGTGTGTATGTCTATACATGTATAGTATTATTCTTATATGCTGCCTTCTATGAATTTTTGCCAAATGTGAAAATTTCTCTATCATTCAATTAGCCTAATATTGCTGCTTTGCTATTTGTATTCATTCCAAATTTTGCTTGCTTTTCAAAGACCTTCAATCTAGCCATCTGCCTAATAGAAGGTCTGAAAAGGACCCAGTTTTACATACAGCCCTAAAACCTTCTAAATAATGACAAGCTCCTCTTTCAGATGAATGAGATGTCTTTTTTAATTCCTCTAGACATAGTCTTAAAGTTCAATTTAATATGATATCTAACCCTGAGAATTCCATGGGAAACCTGCTACCCTGTTTGTTCACAGAATCTATCCAGCTTCCATACATAAGTGAATACCAGGTTTCAAGGCTTCTAAAGAAACGCTTGTACAGAAAAACTCTGGAGAAAGACACTTTGAAGTCTGTGCAAATGTAATTGCCTAATCCTGCAAAACAAATTCCCTCCTTGGTTGTATTATATATATATATATATATATATATGTGTGTATATATATATATATATATATATATATATATACACACATATCAGATACATACAGATACACATATTATATACATTATATAGAGATTATATACACACATATACATGCATACACATATGTCTCACTCTGCACTTTTATTGATGGTCAAAGGAGTGGCCATAGTTCTTACAACTTTCAGAGCTGTTTGTCTTATAGCATAATTGCTATCAAATTGTTCTCCTGGTTCTGTCCATTTCATTCTTTATCAGTTCATAACATTTTTCAAAATTGTCATTTTTTTATAATATTTATGTGACAGCTAACATTTTTCTAATTTGGTTTATTTTCCTCTATATCATTTCATATATCTTTTTATGTCTCTTTGAAATCAGCTATTTCCTTATTTCTTATAACATAATGTGGTGCTTTTTTCCCTAGAACTATAGAGAATCTGGATTTCTTCCCTTGCAAACTGCCTATTTATCTTTAGACCATTTATCTATTGGGGAATGGCTCATAGTCTTATAAATTTGAAGTGTCTTCTATATCTTGAAAATGGGAAACTTCTTGCAAAAAAATTTTCCCCAGTTATTTCCCTTTTAATCATAGCTACAGGGGATTTGTACAAAAGCTTTTTAACAAAGGATTACCAAACATAAAATAGATAGCCATGTAATCACTTATCTACTTTATCTTTGGTAATCCTTTGTTTCAACATGAACTTTTCTTTGAGCCATGGATCTGATAGACAATTTCCCCCCCAAAGTTTTTTCTAATTTGTTTATACTGTGACCTTTATATCTAGACTCATGTGAGCTTGGAGCTTATATAAGACATGAAGTATAAATTTCTTTCACACTGTTGTCCCCTTTACCAATTTTTGTCACATAGCAAGCCCTTATGTTAATTTCTAGGGTCTTTGTGTTTATCATATCCTAGGGCATTAGGTCCATTTATTTTTATTATGTTATGTATTTCCAAATCAGATGAATGTATGTATTTGTACATACATACATACATACATACACGTGTGTTGTATCTTATGATCTATTTTTTAGCCAGAATCAAGTTGCTACTTTTTTATTATAATTTGAGAATAGGCATTTCCAGCTTTACATTGTGCCCCTTTTTTTCACTGTCTCCCTTGAAATTCTTGACCACTTTTTGTCTCCAAAAGAATTTCATTTTAATTTCCCCCCTAGTTTTATGAAGTAATCTTTGAAAGTTTGGTTGATATGATATTAAAAATGTCAATTAACTTAAGTAATACTGGCATTTTTTATTATATTGGCTTGTCCTACCTATAAGTAATTAATAATTGGTTTGTCCTGCCTATAAGTAACTAATAATAATTAATAATTTATTTAGGTCTATTTTTGTAAATAATTACTTGGTTTTGCATTTATATAGTTTTGGGTGTGTTGTTGATAGACATTCTTCCAAATATTTTGAAATTATTTTAAAGGGAATTTATCTCTTCTTGCTGAGTTTTATTTAGTATACAGAAGTGCTACTACTGATTTCTGTGAATTTATTTTGTATCCTGAAAATTTGGTAAAGTTATTGTTTTAGTTGATATTCAGATGATTTTTAGGGTTCTTTACTCCATCTTATCATTTGCAAAAAGTGGTAATATTCTTTCTTTTTTTATTGATGCTTATTCCCTCAATTTTTTTCTTATCTTATTATATAGCCAGCATTGCTATTACTATGTTCGGTAGAAGTAGAAACAATGAACACTTGTTTCATTCCTGATTTTAATGGAAACTATTTTAGTTTATCTTTTTTAAATAAATTGGTATCTCTTGCTTTTAGCTATTTATACTATTAATAATTTAAAGGAAAATATATTTATTCCAATGTTTTCTAGTGTTCTTAATAGAAATGTGTTACATTTTGTCAAAAGCTTTTTTTTCTGCTTTTATTGATATCAGTATGATTTTTGTTGATTTTGTTATGGCTATCATTAAGTTGTATTTTTCCTAATATAAACCAATTCTGAATTTCTGGCATAAATCCAACTTAGCCATAATGCATTATTTTTATAATATGTTCTTTTGTCCCCTTTGCTAATATTTTATTTAAATTTTTTTTTGTATTGGTCTTTTTCTGCTTTGACTCAAGGCTGTTACTGAAGGAATTTAGTAAGATCCCTTCCTAACTTGTTTTTTTTTTTCAAACAATATAGATAAAACTATAAATAAATTTTCTTCAAATGTTTGATATAGAATACTTGTGAATCTATTAGTTTATGTGTTCCTCCCTCCCCACAACCCCTTTGAAGTTCATTTATAGCTCGCTCAGTTTCTTCCTCGGAGTTTAGGTTACTTAAATTCTCTATTTCTTGTTCTGCTCATTAATTTGAATTTTATTTTTTTAATAAATTTTCATTTATTTTATCTAAATTGTAAGTTTTATTGGAATATAGTTGCACAAAATCGTTATGATTATCCTTTATTTCTTCATTTGTTTGGAATTCATTTTTTTCATTTTTGATGCTGGCCATTTGGTTTTATTCTTTCTTCTTAAGTTCTTTAGTTCCCAGTTATTTTAAATATTTTAAAAGCTATCCCATATTTATTACACTTTTGTTAGATTGTCAATAAAAGATGTGCATAGTATTTTTGCTTTCCTACATGTGTTTGATAGATTTTTAAGTCCTAAGACATGATCAATTTTTAGAAAGATGCCAATATAGTTAGGAATATGTATTCTCTTTTTATAGGTCTATAAAACCTAATTTTTCTCAATTTTATTCAGTTCTTTTACTTCCTTCTTATTTATTTTTTGGTTAGATTGATCTGGGCTAAATTTAAGCCTCTCATTACTATAGTTATCCTATTTTTCTTTATAATTAATTTAGTATTTCTTTTAAGTATTTAGAAGCTATGACATTCAGTGTATATATTTTAGGTATTGAAGTCAATTCATTGTCCATTTAAACTTTTAGCAAAATATAGTTTTCTACTATATATCTTTTAAGTAAGTCTGTTTCTGCTATTGCCTTCTCTCAGATATAATTTCTCACCCTTTTTTTTTTTTTTTGTTCAGCTTAGACATGATAGATTTTTCTCCCATTTTTAAAATTTTAACTCCAAATGAGTCTTTATTCTTCAAACATATTCTTCTAAACAACAATTAGTCAACCAGTATTTATCAAGAAGCTACTATGTACTAGGCAATCTTCTTAGTGCTTGATTTTGCTCCCCAATAGAGACTATTATTCTCTCCCATTTTATAGGCGAGTTTATTCCATTCACATGCACTTATAATAGTTAATTGTTTATTTCCATCCATCCTGTTCTCATACTTTTTCTTATCTATACTCCTCTTTTTTAATAAGTTGTTATCCTTTTAATTTTTTCTTCTAATCTTCTCTTCACTATACTTTCCCTCAATCTATCCTACTTCTTATATTCTCTTTACTCCTTATCCTATTCATATCTGTATTTCTTTTTGGTCTGAATGTATTCCAATATGAAATTCTCTGTGTGTTCTGCCCTCTTTTAACCAGTTTAGATAAAAATGAAGTTCAAATAATGCCTAACTTTCCCCATTCCTTCCATGTTCATATATAGTTCTACTTGCACAATTTAATTATGTTTTAACAGATCCCCTCATATTTCCTTCCATTTCCCCCTCCTATAGCCTGCTTAAATATAGTTTGGATTAGATAACCTCTGAGGTCCTTTCCAGTGCCAAGAGTCTGTGAAATATATGATCACCACTCTCCTTGGACATGATAGAATACTTGTAGCTCTCATATACACTTATTATGACTTATTTTATATCAACTGGACATGTGACATTTCCCTAATCAGATCCATAAGGATAGAAACCCTGTTTCATTTCATCTTTGTATAAAAGATTATGTTATATATTGTATCACCAGGGCTCATCATACAGCAGATTTAAATAAATGTAGTTTTTGAAATTGTAGTTATCTTCTTGGACAATGCACGTTTCCTTGTTCATAAAACAGGGACAACAATAATTGTACTCAAATCTCAACAATTTATTAAAGTTAGACAAGATATACAAACACCTTTTGCAATCAGAAAGTGCTATCTAAATGTTTGCTGTTGCTACTGAAACCCAAAAACTTGGAAATAAACATTCTCAGGTTAAGTAGGAGAAAATGTAAACTATTGAGAAGACAACCTACTTGTACAGAAAATAATTTTATCTTCTTTAGCTTAGTACTTCCTCATGAGTAGATTCTATCCCCTCTGAGGATAATTTAGATTGTTTAATTACAGTGACTATAAGCTAACACACTTTCCTCACTGCCTCTACTTTCCAACTAGTTTTAGCCAGTTATCTTGCAAGTGTGTGGTCTTGCTTACAGAAAGTGGGTCAACTGAGGTACATGGCAGATGACGTTTGGGGATTAAGACTTTTGTTCATATTGCTTTAACTCCAGACAGTTAACTAAAAGCATAATGTTTTGCCACAAAGAAGGATTAAAAAATACATCTTTAGCTCATCTTTGCCAGTATAGAAAGCTGCATATGCTTCAGGATTTGGTAGACTTACAGATCTAATTTCTTTTGTTTTTTTTTATTCTTTGTCAAAAGAGTGGGGCAAAGGAAAGAGATCTATTAAGAAACAAAAGTGATGTAAACACTAAATAGTAAAGCTATATATTAACTTTTTGCAAATCAAATCATATCCTTAAAAAAATCTTGCTATTTAAAGGACTAGTAATATAGATCATTATAATGTTTTTAATAGCTTCTATGTTTCTTTCTAAAAATCTAAATTTTTACAGGCATCACATAAGACCCATTTGAAATCTGTTGAATTATCTTCTTTCTTTGGCTGATGTCTTACTCTATTTTTTCCTAGAGTATTTCCAGTACTCTAATATTTTCATTATCTTTCCACAGATGCAGGCAGTAAGCAAGGATAGTTCGGTTTAATTGAGGAAGCCCATTGAGAGCACAGGGTATGTCTTTGAGTTTTGAATTTTGGCTTCATGCACATCTTTAGAATTAGAAAAAGCTAAATGTAGAGTAAAAAGTGAACCTTAGACTAGATGGTATCATTGATGAAAAAGTTGAGTGATTTTCTACTGAGTGTGTCAGCCAAATATCACAGCTTACTTTTTCCACATTTTAAGAATATAGTTTTTAGGTTCATGACTGAATAGTTGCAAAAGTATAATTTTGGGGTAATTTATGTAGAGTTGGGGTTTAGGTACTTTGCATCAATTTTTATGGGTTTCCCAATAGTAGGGAAAGGACCAGATAACAGAGCTTTTTAGTGAACTTTCTCCCCGAATGAAGATATCACTAGAGAATTAGATTTCCCTGCCAGAATAAAGACAAGTCACTGAAATAATGATAGACAAATTGACAGCATTTCTCTAGATTAGTTCTAGAAGACTTTTAAACCATATTTTACTTTCCCCATCTTTGTCGTTAGTTCATATAAAAGAATGATACCAAATTATAAACAAGGGCATCTCCACATTATAGTTTTCCACAAAAAGGTTCTTTTATTTTTTCTGGAAAAAAACTTTTATCTTAATGAAAGTTGTTTTTCTTTATACTGGGAATAGAGTTGTCGACTTAATTTCTGAAATTCTTAACCACCACAGTCTTTTTATTTCCTAAATTCTTCTACTGTGGAAAAAATCCTGATTCTAAACAACTCTAATGACTAAGTCCTTTAGCAAATGTTCTAAGTCCCTAATTTTGAACAACACCTTGTCCTGGGAATTTGGCTATTAACCTTTCACCCTTTACCCTGCCATGTGGGAATGATCCTCTTAAAACTCTCCTCATACAAGACCCACAATATATGACATTCAAGTCTGTTTAACCTGGGGATTTGGGAAGGTGGCTTTTTTACATCCCATTGTCCATTGCTCTAATTTGTTTTCCATAGTTTCTGCTAATTATTTAGTGTCTTTAAAACCCATAGTTTTAAATCTTAGCAAACTTTTTCATTATTATTTAATGGAGAGAAACAAAATCATACCAATAGCATATACAATAATTTGATCTTAGTCTTTTATTCAGATGCATTCTATTAAGAAGGGAAATGTTCTGGACTAGTTAACACGCGAATGGAAAAATTATGTACATTGTAGAGAAAAATAGCTTACAGTCCTTTCCCTTTTATCTCCTCCCACAAATATTCATATCAAGTTAAAAGACAACTTTACAAAGTTCAAACAAGATTCTTTTTTATATGCTTATTTAATTAAGTCATGGAACTAGGTATGGATGGGTGTTCTTGAGTGAAGCAGGAACAATTCATCTCTTAAGAGGTTTCAGGATCAATTCAACCCAATTCCCATAATAGTCTCACGAAAGAATGATTGGCAACAACTTCTAAGTTTCAGTTGGGACAGTGACCATCAACAGGAATGAATGCTTTTTAAAAAAATATTTTTCCTTTAAATTTTTAAAGATTGTTTTATGTCACTTCCTGAAAAATCCTTCTTTCTCTCTCTCCTCACCAGGATGTCATTCCTGCTAATAAAGTCAAAATGAGAAGAAGAAAAAGCAGTTCTGAAAAAACAATTCACACATCAACATTCTGACTATCTGTGCAATGTTCCATACCCATAGTCTCTGCAAAGAAGGAGGAAAGATGTATTTTTTTCATACACACTTCCAACTTGGGAGATAACATAACAAATGAAATCTATATCTGCAAAATGCTTTAAAATTTTAAATCACTTCATAAAGTTAACTATTATGTATTATAATTACATGCATCCAATTTCCATTTCTTTGGTTTTGATTCAATTTACTGTTATAATCATAATTGTATGTGTTGTTTTTTCTTCCTCAACTTCATGGATTCATTACAATTTCCCCATGCTTCTCTGAATTCTTTAAATTTATGGATTCTTATAGGACAGCTGCATTCCAATATGTAAGTGCACTACAGTTTATTTAGCCATTCCCCAGTGGATGAACATATAGTCAATCAATCAAGCAATAAACATTTAGTAAGCTCCTACTCTACACTGTGCATGATGCTAAATGTTAGGGATACAAGTATTAAAAAAGATAATCAATGCCCTTAAGGAGCTTACAATCTAATGGGGAAAAACTGTATACTGAAAAGGGGGAGAGAAGGGAAAATTGAAAAAAAAAGTGTCTGGTATAAGGGTATGATGGAGAAGTTGATGAAAAAAGTCCCAGAGAAAGGCATACAGCAAAGTGAGAAATGAAAAGGTGTGTGAGCTGAGCTCGCTCCTCAAATGGAGATTTTATGGTCCCAACTTCCAATCAGAGAAGCAGATGATAGCAATGACTTAGGGTACCAAGGTAGATGAGGTCTTATAGGATGATGAGTTTATCCTGATAATGAGCTTCTTGGAGTATGATGGAGAAGTCCCAAAGTGATTCTTCATAACCAGGGAAGAAATGAAGAGGTATCTGAGATGAGTCCTCCATAAATGGAGATTTGGAGTTCGTAGCTTCAATTGCCAGTCAGAAAAGTACTCTTATGTAATTGCATGATGAGATTCAGTGTTTCCTTCCAGAGTACAAGCCTTATCCATTGAAACAGATGGGCAAGTTCTTTACCTTGTGTGAGGAAGTTGTTCCTTTATCAAAATATCATAGCTGGATGGTACCTTAAAGAGCATATAATCCAACCTTCTCACTGCATGGTTTAGTGGATAGAAGATTGGACTTGAAGTAATAATGTGTGTGTACATCCACTTACCTGACCATGGAGAAGTCATTTTATCTTTTTGTGCCTCTGTGTCTTCCTTTATAAAGTAAAGATAATAATACTTGTAGTAGCTACCTTGAAATTTAAATGAAATAATATATATAAAGTATCATTTAAATGAGAAGCAATGTCATTATACGAGTCAGGGAGACCACAGTTCAAGTCTTGCCATTGACACATACTGGCTATGTGAACCAACTCATTTATCTCTCAGTGCCCCAAGACAACAACCTCTTAGTGTGTAAATTGCAAAACGGTTGCCAATTTACATCAGGGAAAGCACAGGTAGCACTGCAGGAAAAAAGGCAGTTTTAAATTTATAGATGAGGACACAAGATCTAGAAAAGTGACTTGTCTGAGATAATGCAGTCAATTAGTGTGAGAACCAAGTCTAGAAACCAGGTCAGTGAAGGTGAAAGAGCATCATGATATCATTCCACTAAGTTACTTTTCTGTGCCTGAACAAGCAACATATTTAGATTGGGATTTCCATTGCCCTGAGAGAAAGAGAAGCTTTTAATCCTCAGCACAGCAGAAAGGCTTCTCTGGGGGTTCGGGAATTCAGCCTTTGTGTGGAGGTAAAATCATTGAATACGATGAAAAATGCAGTTTTCTATGAATATTTTGGTTTCTAAGAACGAGATTAGCAGCAACGGATCCTGTTTAACAGCCACCAGCTGGATATAGGTCTTGACATGGGAAGCTTTCGTTAAAAAAAAAAAAATCCTTTTGAGAGACAGCCTCTAACTCATGAAAAATCTATGTATCCTTAGTTCAAGGGTTCTGTTTTGTTCCTTAGACTTGGTGCTTTGTAGAGTCTTTGCTGTTAGTTTGTTCAGATTGGTTTTTGTTTGGAAAAATTAATGTCATCAATAATAATAATACATATGTAAAAACAGCTTTGCTAGTTATAGACACTTTTGCATACATTCTCATTTAATCCTCACAGTATTCCTAGGAGGTAAGCCAACATATTCTCTTTTCCAACAGAAACCACACATGTTAGTCAGTGAATTTCTTTTTTTTTCCCTCCAGCCCAGAAGCCAACTCAAGGATACATAAAATCAAGATATTTTGGAAAGGTAAACATAAGGACATTTTTTTTGTAGGAACTATATCTTTCCATCTGTCATCCACATAGAGTAACTATATATAGTATATATAGATTAATAGATATTCTGAAAAGATAGAAATGGGGGAAAAGGAATAAATGCAGAAGAAAGAAAAGAGGAGAAATATCTCTCAAAAGCCTGTAGAAATTAGGCTATTTTCCCTAGTTTTCTAAACACATTCTTCTTGTAACATGAACTTGTGAGTAATTGTCAATCAGTTTTTCACTCAACCAACAAGTAAGAGTCTATGACCACTGCTTTAGGTGCTGGCCATACAAAGACCATAAAAGAAATAATTCCTACTCCCCCTCAAAGAAGGTACTAATGGAGGAAACAATGTGTGTGTGTGTGTGTGTGTGTGTTTACACACATATATACATATTATATGTATATACATATATATGAAATAGCTGAACAACATTTACATACATGTGTACATCTGTGTATACATGTGTAGATATTGTTTGCATGTATATGTACACATATGTCTACATATGCATGTAAATGTTGTTTTAAAATTTCAATCATGTCTGACTCTTTGTGACCTCATTCGGGTTCTTCGTGGCAAAGATACTGGAGTGATTTGTCATTTCCCCCTCCAATTCATTTTACAGATAAGGAAACTGAAGTAAAGAAAACTAAATGACTTGGTCAGGATCACACAGCTAGTCTCTGGGGCTGCATTTGAACCCATTACTTCCTGACTTTCTGCCCAACACTCTATCCACTACACTACCTAGCTGTCTCATATAAGTAAATGTGAAATATAAAGAGAATAAATACAGAAAATTAAATACAAGATAATTTAGGAAGAAGGGCAAACTCTGAAAAATGTAGCAATGCCCCTTGTATCATAGCTCATTAATCTTGTGCTAGCATTAGTTCTAATCAACAGATATGATTGGGTTTTTTTTATTGTTATCTGCAATTTGTTAAGGTACAAGTGTAATTTTCCTTAAAACAAAACAAAACCCAACCCCTCAGATCATGAATCATATTGGTTTATTTTGGCAAAAGACATAATTTTTAAATTGTCCAGATAAATTTTTCTCTGTGTTGACTGCAATGGTATCTAATAATAATGATGACTCACATGTAATTGGTACTTTGAAATTTTCAACTACTTTTCCTGGGGAGATTCGGTGTAAACAACTGGATAGTATCCAATTATGCAATAGCATGTTTTTCAATTTAGAGAAAATTTTGAAAATGGTTTTGGAAATGTTTACTTAAAATATGTTCAACATGAAAATAGCTTCAAGCCTTACATTATACAAAAAAAGAATATGGAACCACAGAATTTTTAAAAGTATTTTCTTTGAATTTTGAGACACTAAAATCATCTGAGAATATCCAATACTTAAAAGTTGTTTCTAATTTCAAAACTTTGAAAATCTTTTGAGATGACTTGGATGAAGTCTTCTGATAAAGGCCTCATTTCTAAAATTGTAGAGAATCGATTCAAATTTCTAAGAATACAAGCCATTCTCCAATTGAGGAATGGCCAAGCAGATGAATAAATTTAAACAATTTCTAGTCATATAAAAAAGTGTTCAATCATTATTGATCAGAGAAATGCAAATTAAATCAATTCTGAGATACCACCACATACCTCTCAAATTGGTTACAATGACAGGAAAAGATAATGACCAATGTTGGAGGGGATGTGGAAAAACTGGGACACTGACACATTGTTGGTAGAACTGTGAACTGATCCCAATTCTGGAGAGCAGTTTGGAACTATGCTCAAAGGACTATCAAACTGTGCATCTTCTTTGATCCAACAGTGTCTCTACTAGAGATCATAAAAAAGGGAAAAGGACTCACATGTGCGAAAATATTGTAGTAGTCCTTTTTTGTAGTGGCAAGAAATTGAGTGCCCATCAATTGGAGAATGGCTGAATAAGTTATGGTATATGAATGTTACGGAATATTATTATTCTATAAGAAATGATCAGCAGGATGATTTTAGAAAGTCCTGGAGAGACTTACATGAACTGATGCTGAGTGAAGTGAGTAGAATCAGGAGAACATTGTACATGGCAACAACAAGATTATATGATGATCGATTCTGATGGACGTGGTGATTTAAACAGCGAGGTGATTCAGGGCAGTTCCAATGGTCTTGTGATGGAGAGAGACATCTTCACCCAGAGAGAGGAGTGTGGGAACTGAGACTCTTTCTGTTATTGTTTGCTTGCATTTTGTTTTCTTTCTCATTTTTTCTTTTTGATCTGATTTTTCTTGTGCAGCATGTTAATTGTAGAAAAATGTATAGAAGAATTGCACATGTTTAACATATTGAATTACTTGCTGTTTAGGTATTGGGGATGGAGGAAAGGGAGGAAGAAAAAAAATCTGGAACACAAGGTTTTGCTAGGGTGCATATTGAAAAATATGCATGGGTTTGGAAAAAATGCTTTATTAAAAAAAAAGATAATGTGGATGGAAAGTTTAAAAAATGTTGAATCACTAATTCTACCACAACCCCCCAAAACACCTGTTTTTGAAATTGTTTTGATATTATTTACAATCATATCAACCAAGTTGAAGAGATGTGCAATATCTTCCTTCTGGAGTATCATATGGGCTGTCTAGCCAAACTTTTTTCCAGTCATTCTTTACATTTGCATCATTCATATGATTTGAAAGCAATGGGGAAATTGCTTGATGCTATTGCAAAATGGTTTTTCCAAGATATTTGGAGCTTGAAACAAAGGGACTTGCACATTTTCTTTCTTTCTTTTTTTTGTATTAAGGCCACTTTGAAACCACTTTTCCATTTTTCTTGGGATTTCACTTTATCTTCAGATAGGGTATTTTGCTACCATATTTTTCAGTTTCTCTAGTCATTCATTCCCTATCACTGGATAAAATGAATAAGCTGCAAATTGTACAAATTGAATCTCTTTAGAGCAAGATTTCTTAAACTTTTTCCTCCCATGACCCCTTTTTTGCCTGAGAAATTTTTATGCTTACAAATAAAACATTTACTGATAATAAACCATAATTTCATGACCCGCCCCACATTCAATTACGAGTCCCTGTGTGGGGTCACAAATTACAGTTTAAGAAGCTAGGTTCTAGAGTACTGCGGGATAAGAAAAAAAAAAAATGATACCCTCAATTCTGGATAGTGAGATGTGATTGAGCCCATGTGAGTCAGTTATTTATAGGAACTCTGTGTTTTGATCTATAAATGGAGATTCCAGCTAAATCCCAACACAATTGATTATTACCCATGAAGAACTTCAAGACTATGCCCTTGTCAACCTGGACTTTCACCTCTGCCTTTCTGTATCTCTCTAGACCAGAAAATATGGAGAGATTAGCCCAATGAATCTTCTATTTGTCAGCTCAAAACTGCCTCCTCTCCTTTTATCCTGTCGGCACAGAGATTAGAGGGGAACAAAGAACTGGAATGGAGGCCTCAAAGAGCTCACATTATAATAGAGGAGAAAACATGCAAACAACTATGTACAGATGAGATATGTACATACACTGTAAATAGAACACAACAAGAAAACTTCCCAATATAATTTCCTTTTTTCTTCCTCTTTACTGGGAGCCATGTAGACTTTTATTGAGATGAGAGATGAGAAAAGAACAAGAAGGGAGAGCATAATGGGGCCCCACAGAAAGTAACACAAAACTCCAGCTTTCCCACTCTGACTCCTGTCTTCCCAACTAGAAAAAGGCAATATGATAAAATGGAAAATATCATGTATATGGAATAAGAGGATCTGGGCTTGAATTCTGGAATTCCTTAATGTGTGAGCCAATTAGTCAAGTATACCTCTGTTGACACTGATGGGTTTAAGCAGGTGGTTTTACTAATTTTCTTGAATTTCTTGGCTGCTTTCTACCTTAGGGGCTATTAAGACATCAAAGACATTCAAGGATATAATATCCTTGAAAGATTTTAGGATCACAGATCTATATCTGGAAAGAAATCATCTAATAAATCCTCTCATCTTACAGATAAGAAGAAAACTCAGACCAAGGGAGGTCACAGAGGAAAAACTAAATTTTGAACGTATATCTTCTGATCATTGAGTCTTACAAATATTGAAAAATGTACAAAATTTTCTTTTTTATTTCTAATACCAATTATTGTTGTTGGGTTTTTTTTAAGGAAGAAAATGTTGAAGGATTTTAGGTCCTTTGAAAATGAACTTTGGAGATATAAGAGAGTTTTACAGATCCCATGATAAAAAATACTATCTATTTCCAGAGAGGAATCTGATGATCTCTGAATTCAGCTTGAAGCATGATTTTATTACTTTTTTTCTTTTTTACTTTTCTTCTTTTATTTGCAACATCACTAATTTGGAAATGCCTTCACATGTATAATGAATATCATATTGCTTGCTTTCTCAGTAGATAGAAGAGGGGCTAGAGGAAGGAAGAGAATTTGGAACTCAAAAAATTTTTAAATTTAAAATTAAATATTAAAAAAAAGAAAATGATCACAATAACAACTATTATAATGCTTTTTTGCACTGGTATTTTCTCCCCTTTCTACTTCCTATTTTTGATGGGGAAAAATAAGATTCCCTCCCCCTCCATAATTTACCCTTATTAGCCTATAGTTGTCATCAGTAATAGAAATCCTAAACCTAGGAAGCCTTCAAAATAGCAGTCGAAGAGTGCAAACTGTTTTTGTTTTTGCAGAAAATAAAATGAAAATATCTATCATTGTTCAAACCTTTTCATCTTCTCAAATCAAGCCTTCAAAGGCTCCATTCTGAAGCCAATCAGAGGGGGAAAGAAGGCTAAATTGAACCAACAAGCACTTATTATTTATTTGTTTATTCATTAATTTATTTATTTGTTTGTTTCCTGAGGCAATTGGAGTTAAGTGACTTGCCCAAAGTCACACAGCTAGGAAGTATTAAGTGACTGAGGCTGGATTTGAACTCAGATCCTCCTGACTTCAGGGCCAGTGCTCTATCCACTGCACTAACTAGCTGTTTCTCCCCCCAGCAAGCACTTATTAATCATCTCCTGCATGTCAGGCTCTGTGCTAAGCATTGAACTCTACTGAATAGAACTCTATGCTTTAATGTTATTATGCTTTGCCTAGTATAATTAGCAAAGACATCACATTCATTTGCACTTATTCCATATCTTTGGTCATTTCCATCATGCATATATGTGTGTGTGTGTGTATATATGTGAGTGTGTGTGTGTATATATATATATATATATATATATAGAGAGAGAGAGAGAGAGAGAGAGAGAGACAGACAGACAGACAGACAGACATAGGTATATGTATATGTACCTTACAAGGTACCCATTGCAGGATCTTATGAATGATAAGAATTTATTGAATATTAGTTGATTAGATCCATAGTCTAGGTCAAAGACAATCAATCAACCAATATTTATTAAGCACTGATCATGTGCTAGGCACTGGGAATACAAAAAAGTAAATGTCTACCCCTGCCCTCAAAATGATAAGGTTTTATTAAATATTAATTGATTAGATCCATAGTCTAGGACAAAGACAATCAATTGACCAATATTTATTAAGCACTAATCACATGTCAGGCACTGTGCTAAACAAACACTGGGAATAAAAAAAAGTAAATATCTATCTATCTATATCTATCTCTATAAATAGATAGATAGATATAGATAGATATACAGTGTAAATGGAATACAACAAGAACATTTTCCAATACAGTTTCCTTTTTTCTTCCTCTCTTTACTGGAGACCACATAGACTTGTATTGAGACCCAAAATCAACAGCCTAAACTCGGGTATAGAACTAACATGGTCTCCTCCCCACCCCAACCCCAAACTGCTCCTGGACCTTCTCTGGGTGTTTGATTGTCTTCTGGGATGACAGCTTAGTGACCCACAAAGGCTCAGGTAGCAATTAGCCACTATTCTTGATTAATAAAGAGCATGATAATGACAAATAAAAAGATTGAGTCTTTGGATGGGAGCATCACTTTAATTAATTTAATCCTGGCTGAAAGATCAGCTGTTCACGGGCCTGCTCACCAGCGGGGCCCATTTATCCCAGTCTATCCCTGCCACCTAAAGCTGGTGAGTGAGCTCAGTAGCCGGCACTTAGGGGACAATAAGAAACAGATTGTACTGTCAGGCTTCATTAAAGATCATCATTAGTATTCCAATTTGGAAACAGTCAGTCTATCCCAACCTTTTACCAATTCTTCCCTGGTGCTTTGTGAAGTTTGGTTCAGCTGCTCCATGTAAAAATTCTCTCCAGGCTCCCTGGCGGTGGAAGACGGGCATCATTTGGTGCTTGTCGCTCCACAGCTTAAGGGGGAAACCCAAGGGAAATAAATGTCATGCGACTCCATTTGAAAATAATGTCATGTGCAGCTGCTGATGATTTGGACATTTGAGGGGAAGGGAACTTTCCAGGACATGCCCATAACAATTACAGACGGGGAAAGGTTTTGTATGCTCCCTCCTACAATTGGGTTGAATGATTTTTTTTTCCTTAGTCCTAAGAGCTGGAGAACATTTCTAACTAAGGCAAATGCTAATAAAGGAAGGAATTACTCCTGAAGACTGCTTTGGGTGAATGCCCCAAATAGGTGTATCAAACTACAGTGTAAAGAGTCATTAGCCATTGACTTATGGGCCACATGATCCTGAATAGCTAATTTATTGTTCAGTTGTGTCTGACTTTTTGTGACCTCATTTGGGTTTTCTTGGCAGAAATACTGGAAAAGTTTGGAATTTCCTTCTTCAGCTCATTTTACAGGTGAGGAAACTGAGGCAGACAAGTTTGAGTGACTTGCCTAGGAGCACACATTCAGTATGGAATTCAGGTAGATGGATCTTCCTGACTCCAGGCCTCGAACTTTATCTTTTGCACCACCTAATTAGCTTAATGGTTAATGAATTGACTCTGTACTTTAGAATTATATTCAATCAGCCTTTCTTTGTCTGTCTTTTTCAGTAGTTGAGAGAATTGTTCTGGTTGCAGAGTTCTTATTCTTTATTGATGAAGCCTATGGGCCCCTTCTCAAAATAATGTTTTCAAATGTAGGAAATAAAATATATTGATTGGATTATAAAAGAAGTTATTGACAGTTATAAAAATATAAAAGAGACAAGTTTTTGGACCCCAGGTTAAGAACTCTTGGTAGAGGAAAATATTTCAATCCTTACCATTATCTGCTGTGTCTTTATCATAAAATTATACAGTTGATATTTTTGCTTAGAAAAAGAGCTAACACTCTCCCTCCCCTTCCCCAGTTTTTAAGAGAAACAAATAATATCTCAATTTGCACAAGATAAGAAACTTCTTTTCCATCAAGCACGACGCTATTTATATATGTATTCCCCTAAGCTAATTTTCCCAATTTGGGCTACTTTTAATAGTTTCTCATTGTTGATGAAAACTTTGGGATCTTGCTGATGGTGCCATTGGTCAGTTCCATTCAACAAGTCTTTATTAAGTGCCCACCACATGCAAGGTACTGAGTTAGGCTTTCAAAATACAAAGCCTCTGCTATCAAATGTTCTGTGACCATGGCAATGTTATGCCAAATGACAAAGAGTAAATTGTATGTGCATTTTAGCTGTTGAGCCTCAGGTAGCCAGATAAGTTCAGATTTTCTGAATTAGATCTGTATTCAGTAGTCCTCCTTTAGCTTTTAAAAAATTATTGTTCTTTCCTTTTCTTTCTTTGTATAGCACTTGTTTGGATCATTATTCTATTGATTCTTTCAACAGGCATGTATCATATCTCATTTGGTGCCAGATTTTGTTGTTCCTTTTTGAAATTTGCTATCTCTTTTCTTTAATACTCTAAGTTTTAAATGAATGTGTCCTTTGAATCAATCTCTCTGTCTCTGTCTTTCTCATTTTTAAATTAGTTATTGTCTGAAATGGAGGTTCATTCTCATGAATGGTCATTAAGACTGACATAAGGAAATAAATAAAATAATGCATAATATGTGCAAGACACACTTGTTGCAGTACTCCAGATTAAGAAAAAAAAAAGTCTGAATGAGGCTGTTTTAACAAAATAGGGGAAAAATACATTTTCATTATTATTGTTATTTAGTCAATTTAGTCCTAAGTCCACTTGGATTTTTTTCCCCTGTCTTTTTAGTATTTTATAGTGAGGGTGAAATTTTGGTAAAACAAGAAGAGAGCCAGTGTGGCTTGGTGGAAAGAGAACTGACTTTTAAGAAAGAAAATCTGAGTTTGAATTCCATAGCTATAGCTTACTACTAGCATGTCCTTGAGCAGGTCACTTAATTTCTTCCTGGACCACCAAAGTGTTCTCATCTATAAAATTATAGAGTTGGACTATATGACCTCTGAGATCCCTTCCAACTCTTACTCTGTGGTTCTTTGACAATTGGATATTGCAATTATAATATTCTAAGAAAAGAAACTGAACCTTGTTTTTCCTTCATCTCTAAACTGAGGACTGTGGACTCATTGAGATTTACAAATCCTATGATGCTAGGGAGTAAGACATGCATTGGGTTGGGAACTGGAAGATTTGAACTTGAATCCCAACTCTGCCAAAATAGCTCATTGTGGCTTCTTAAGTTATTTTATTTTATTGGATCTCAATCTCTATAAAACAAAGGGTTTAAATTCAGTCTCCAATAGTTTGAGAACCTATAAAAAGTATGTTACTACATTTTCCAGCTGGAAGAAGTTCCAAAAGGGCAAGGCATTTGAGTTACACTCCCATTTCAGTTGTAGGTTTCAGGAACACTTGAAACAGGGAGAGGAAAGGGAGAGACAGAGATAGAGAAAGAGAGAAAGAAGTGGTATATGTTTGTTTAAGGGTGTGATAACCAGTGTGTGGAAGGATGTCTTTCTGAGATCTCACATAAATGATGAGGTTCTCCAAATGTTCTTGATCAAGAATGTTCATGAAGTCCCAGATCCTTCCCAATGAGTTCCATAGCAACTCATTGTTCTGGTATTACAAGTAGCAAAAACCTAGTGGATGAAGAATTCTTACTAAATGATAACACTGAGCAGACAGACAAATTGTTGAGTTAGTTGTAGTTTTACAGTATTGCCGATGGATGATGGACTCATCTTGGAATTAGATAGCAGGAAGATTATTGATTATCAAGATTATGTATAACTAGAAAAGGAGATGGGTCTCTACATTCAGCTTGGATGAAATAGAGGGAGTCTGTCTTTAAAAAAAGAAAAAGAAAAAAACAGTACATAAAAAGAATTCAGAGAAACATAGGAAGACATGCGAGTTGATAAAGCACAAAGAAATTAGGAACATGAAAACAGCATAAATGATGTCTATTTTGATGGTTGTCCTTTTTTCTTGAGGAGGACCCAGATCACATCATGATGTTGAAGTCAAAGTACAAACTTTGGCTGATTAGACTAATATGAGCTCAGAAAGTTCGACTACAAGTCAGATACAAATAGTTCATATGAACATTTGGAGTGGAGAATCTAAATTTGCATAGTTCTTGATTCTTTTGAGTTACTGCAATTCTGCTTTGTTCATAGAGCACAGTGCCTTCATGAGCAGACCGTGCTGGACAATCTTGTACCAATGTCCTCAACTTTCACAATCAAATTCCAAGTTCATCAGAAATTTGAGAGGATCCTTGTATCACTTCTTCTGAACTCCTGGTGCAAATTTACCTTACCTGAGTTCTCTTAAAATAAACATTTAGGAAATCTTAACTTTTGCCATTCAAACAACATGGCCAGTCCATCAGAGTTGTGCTCTTTGCAGTAGACTTTGAATATTTGGCTTTTCAATACCTACAGTAATGTAAATGGAAAGACACCACCACCACCAAGTCTTAAACTGAATAATATATAATTATATTGACCAAACATGATTCTAGAAAAGAGGTGGGAAGATGCCCCTAACTCCCCTTTTTACAGAAGTGAGTTCTGGGACTATGGAAGCACTGAACATCCTTTCAGATTGTTCATTTGTTGCTTACTTTTGCTTCCTTGCTTTTTTTCTTTGTCACAAGGGATGTCTTGCTGGGCAGGACAAGAAAAGGAATATATTTGAAAATGAAGGTGATTCTTAAAAGCAATTGATCAATAAAAAATTTAAAGATGTATATGTTTTTTTTAAATGTTGTTTTTCATCAAGGAGTACTTGGGATTCTTGGAAGTACCTTGTAATTCCCAAAGTTCACAAAGTGACAGTTCTTCACTTTAGTCTTTCTCTTAAAATTCTGGGCTCAGCTTATCATCCATGTGCACTAAAATATATATGCTAATGAAGGAAGTCTCCAATCAGCTGCTTATTGTAGTCTGAAGTATTAGTAAATCTTACTGATGTTCACCCATATGAAGTTTTGGACCAAATTTTTTATTGATTTTGAATCAATCTCATTTGAGACACTAGTGTTCAATGGCCTGATTTTCAGTATTAGTGGATCTGAAACTACTACATCATGCATCTTGCTTTTCTTGAAAAATTCTTTGTTGAGATTATGTTTCATACTCTTCACATTTATCATACATCTCTCCATCATGCTTTGGGTGACTCTCAACTTTTGTTCTTCAGAGACTATTATTCTGCATAATTCTCAACATATAACATCATCAGAAGAATACTGGTATTGACATATGGGTTTTTCATCGTGTGGCAAATAAATTCAATGGAATATTTTTGTTTCATAAGACACAATGAATAGCCGACCTTGGCGGTACATGCTTGTAATCCTAGCTTCCCGGGAGGCTGAGATTGGCAGATCTCTTAAATTCAGGATTTCTGAGCTGCAGTCAACTAAGCCTGCTTCAATTCATGTCAAACAAGAACTTATAGAAAGTATTCCATATGTATATTATATACAGGGAATCCCTCTTCCATTAGATTTTTCAATGGACAGCCTTCATGGTAGTGGTAAATACCTTTAGCCAACATAGCCCTCTCTATTTTATGCTTTGCTTGATGTGGGTATCAAAGCAAAATGACACCAAATTATTTCTTTTCTTGTATCTATTAAGGAATCCCTCCAAAATTCTTAGCATAAGCGTGAAATTTACCTTGTTAAGGGAGAACCATTAAGGCTGTATTTTGCTTTACCATTTGAATTTTTTCCTAAAAATAATCATTGAAATCTTTTGTATCTTTCAGCTAGTTATATAACTGTATTCTGTATCTGTAGAATATTGTTTGTGAAAATTTGTCCAAATCAGACATTTTTTTCAATCAAGAATGTCCTTGATATACATATAAATGATTCTCATAAAAATTTTATAGAGATGAGAAAGAAAGCATATGGATCAGTGATAGTATCAATATGGAGAATGAGATCCATATCTTAAAAAAATAAAATGTAATTGCCCAGCAATATACTCAGAAAAAACCAAGCATATAAAGAATGTTTACTTCCCAGTTGGTGGATAGCCTATTGAGTTCTCCCATTAAAATATAGATGGAGTTACAGCTGTAGCTATCTCTATAGATATAGCAGGTAGAAAAATAGCTGGAAAGTTCCAAGCAAAGTAAGGCTGACATATCAGAATCCAGTGTCTCAAGGACAGAGTCTAATTCAGGCGTTCTCAAACTTTTTAAATAGGGGGATCAGTTCACTGTCCCTCAGACTATTGGAGGGCTGGACTATAGTAAAAACAAAAACTTTGTTTTGTGGGCCTTTAAATAAAGAAACTTCATAACACTGGGTGAGGGAGATAAATGTCCTCATCTGCTGCATCTGGCCAGCAGGCTGTAGTTTGAGGAGGACCCCTGGAATTCTTTCAGCCAATAACAAAACATTTTCTGTATGATATCATCTATTTTCATCTGACTCAAATATTTCAGTTTTCCCAAACTGATTAAAGACTTGTTTTTATCTTCAAGCAGTGGATTGATACAAAGCCCCATCCTTAGAAAAGAAATATGATAACTATTGGGTTTAGAACTTTATCTGGAAATAATGGAGATGTCTTTGGCAATGGATTGAAGAAGCTTGAGAACTAGAGACTTGGAGGGCAGTTAGGAGTTTATTAAAGTAGGGAATAAGGGTCAGAACTAAGGTGGTGGCAGTTGAAGTTAATAAAGAAGACCAATTTGAAAAATCTTTTAGAAGCACAAATGACAGGGCCTTGACAGGTGATTGGAGAGGAAGACATAAAAAAAATCAAGAGGTGCTTTGAGGTTAAAACCTTGGGTGGCTAGAAAAATAAAAGGGCTATCAGTGGAAACAGGGAAATGTGATAAGAATCATTCACTCCTCCTTGAAGCTCTGATACTACCATGTTATACCATACCTATAGGTTTAATAATATTTTGCCTTTTATTACTATTATTTATATACTGTGGAGCATACTTGGCTATGGTATTGGAAACTCCCTGAGGGTAGGGAATGTGTACATGGCTCATCTTGTATCTCCAGTGTCCAGCCCAATGCTGTGTACATTTTTTTTTTTTTGGACTGGACTTCTGATTTTATCAGTGTAGGGAGTTGATTAAGGAAATTACTGTTGCAATGAGATTGACACCTTCTCTGCAATTTAGTCCTCTGTAGAAAAGAGAAATAAAATGGCTTTTCCTATGTCAGGGGGACTATGTATCAGGATAGGAATAAAGTTCCTTCCCTTGAGGTGAACTCTCTATCTATCTCACTACTACTCCACACTATAGAATTGCTCAATTAAAAAAACCCTCAAAATTATTTTTAGTAATTCATTTTCTCTCTGTGGGTCTCAATTTTCTTATCTGTAAAATAAAAAGGCTGGATTAGATTACCATCAAGGCTCCTATAGTTAATCTATTATTCCACCAATATCGACATGGAGAACTAAATTCCACTACAAGGGACCACTAGTTTGCGCAGTGAATAGAATAGAAGATCAGGGAGACCTGAATTCAAATTTGACTACTAGCTGTGTGAATCTGGGCAAGTAGTTAACCTCTGTTTGCCTCAGCTTCCTCAATTGTAAAATGTACTCTTTTCTGTGTGTATGTTATATCTCCCTCTTTTCACCTCCCTCATGTCCTAATACTCCTTGAGGGCAGGAATTGTTTAAGTTTTGTCTCTGTATTCCCTAGTATCTAATATACACCATCTGTACATGCTTAACTATATTTTACAGTACTTAAATAGGTATTGAATTGAATTATTTAAATAACAATTCCTGAAGGCAACATTTAATCAAGTTTTCCTATAAATTATCTAATTGTTTGATATAATCTTAATATACATTCCTTATAACTCAGCTGAGTAATCATTCTTCTTCTGGGGCTATGGATCTAGCACAAGAATCACCCTTCATTGAGACAATTCTTCAGATATTTGAAGAGTGCTAGAACATCTCTAATCTTCTAACTAAATCTTCTTTCTTTTCATTACATATCCCAATTCCCCACATGATATAGTTTTTAATCCCATTCTGGAATCACTCTTCTGTTGACATGCCCTGATATGTCAATGTTCTTTCTAAACAGATTTCTAATAACCATTTTTCCCTTATTTAGAACTTGAATAGTTGGTTCTTTTTTTTAAACAAAAGTTGTTGTTCATTCATTTTTGGTTGTGTCCAATTCTTCATGACCTCATTTGGGTTTTCTTGGCAAAGATACTAGAGTGGTTTGCCATTTCCTTCTCCAGATTATTTTGTACATGAGGAAACTGAAGCAAATAGGCAAAATAAGCAACTTACCCAGGATTACATAGCTTATAAATGCCTGAGATTTGATTTGAACTCAGGAAGATGAGTCTCCAGGTTTGATACTCTATACATTTTGCTACCTAGCTGCCCAATTTTATTTTTACTCTTGCTAAATTTCAACTTAGCTTCAGTCAACTATTCCAGCCTATGGAAACTTCTTTTGGTCTTTATTCTTTTATCCAATATTTTAGCTCCTCTATCCAGCTCTATACTGTCCCTTAAAGTCATTGATGAAAATATATATCTTTATATATATAAACATATATATGTTATGTATATATATATGTATATGTATATATATGCATATATATACATATACATATATATACATATCTATACACACACACAATATATGTACAGAACACGGACTCCAGTTAGGAATACCTGTTTTGGAATTATGTTTCAGACATTTACTGTGACCTTGGCAATTTACTCAACTTTACTTAAACTCAGTTTCCCCATCTATAAAATGGATATGATAATAACTTCTAAGAGGGTTGTTATGAAGTTCAAATGAGATATATGTAAAGTGCTCTAAGTGCTAGCTATTATTGTCATATAAAATATATACAAAATAAATACACAGTAATTTTTGGTGGAGTGTGCTTAAAAACTAATATGATCAGGAAAGGTCTTTTATCTTAATTTTAAAAGGCCAAGGTCATCCTGGGCCATTGCCAGTTGTCTTGACTATGTCTTCCCCCTGGACTTTCATGATACTGGGAGAGAGAATGAGGCTGACAACAATGAGGCTGTGGCTCACTTAAATCCAATTCATGAGCAAGTCAAGGCATTACCCCCATCATGTCATTGTTCCTCTTTAAGAATAAAGGGATGGAACAACAAAGCTTGTAGGAGGTGGTACCTCAGTTATGCTTTGTTGAGATAGGATACCTATTTATATTATCAACAATCTACTTTTCTGTCTTAGTATTATGAATATTGTGAGATTCAGGATATCCCAAGAAACTCAAGAACAGACTTAGTTTCTGATGAATCTAGGAGTAACTTCAATCCCCTCTTATAACATTTTATATAATCATTAACTATTTTATCAATGACTTTTCTTTGCCTTAAAAATTGATATTATGAAGGGATGTTATATTATGAAGCTGATATTATGAAGGGATGATTGCCAAATGCCTAGTTCATAGTTCTTCAAGAATTAAGGATTGATCTTGGTGCTGAAATTTGAAATTATTAACAAGAAAATGAGCTAGAAAGAACTTATTTAGTCATTATTTTGTCATTTAAATAAAATTTTCCTAACATGATGATCAAAATATATTGTCTCAGCTGCTATGGAAGTAGAAATTGTTATCCTTTATTGTGTAAATGTTTGTTTAATAATGTCTGTCAACTAGACAAACTAATATCTTGATAAGTTCTAATATTTATTCTATGCAAGGTCATTTTATGTTTTTTTTTACAGAAAGTATTTTAACAAAATATAACCTAATTTTAATGTTTAAATCTGACTTAAAATTCATTTTGTTTTAAAATAATCCACTCGAATTGGTTAAAAATCAGTCACCAAGCAGTACCTATGGGCTCTCAATTTAAGATTTAAGTTCTATACTGCCCTCTTGTGGTTTTGAGCTCAAAATTCATAGTGAAATATAATCCTTTTTTTTAAAAATTGCTTCCCTATCCGTAAATTCATAACTTGTAGGTTTAAGGACTTTGAGAAATTTTAGATAACATCTAGTCTAACTCCTCTATGTCTCAAAAATATACAGCAGTTCATTTCTATCTTCTTTTTAAAAAATAGAGTATACATGGAAGTTTCAGGAGCATTTTTACAAATGACTTTTGTTTTTTGGTTCAAATGATGCTCCTGTGGCATTCCTGAGTTCATGTGTGAGTGTGAATGGAAACTAGGAGCCCTCTGATTCTCATACCTATGATCTGATCTTAAGAGTAGATTGTAGGATGAAAGAAACTGCAGGAAATCTTTAATAACTGCAGATTTGAAAGAGAACACTTGCAATATTTCTCTTTCAAAGGGACCTGACCTTCTGAGAAGTTAATTATTCTTAGTAACTGGTTTCCATAATTACTCATAACTCCCTAATTATAATTTTGTGTGGAATTGACATTATTTGTATGGGAGGGATGGGAGTGGAGACAGGGTTCAGATATATAATTTCACTGATTTAGGAACTCTGGTGAGGAAAATCTCTCCACTACTGCTTATCGACAATTATGTAATAAATTACAGTCTTAGTATTGACTGAGGGAACACTGACAGGTAAGTGATTTAATGATCAGTCAGACAGCCAGTATTTAGCAAAGGCAGGATTTGAATCTATAAGGCTGACTCTCAATCTATTCTAGTATACCTTATTATGAATAATTAATCCATTCAAATTTGATCTTCCGAATACACATATTTAACCAATATCATATTGCTTACTATCTTGGGAAGGAGGAAGGTAAGAAAGGGAGGGAGAAAAATTTGGAACACAAAGTCTTACAAAAATGAATGTTGAAAACTATAGGTATTTGGAAAAATAATAGGTATTGAGGGAAAAAAAAACAATTTGGCTTTCTGTTATTCTTAGGAAGACTACTGAGATAGCTTGATCAATGGGAAAAGAACTGCTGTGATTGGACATACACAGTCAATATAAATAATTTAATAAAGATAAAGTTTGATTTGAAGCCTTGGCATCTCTCCAGAGCATTCAGGAATTTTCAAGTGCCTACTGCCTATTGTGAGATGATAAAATGGATAGAGCACCAGACCTAGAGTCAGGAAAACTCATCTTCTGGTATTCAAATCAGGCTCAGATAGTTACTAGCTGTATGAGCCTAGAAAAGTAACTTAACTTTTTTGCCTCAGTTTCCTCATTTGTAAAGTGATCTAGAGAAAGAAATGGCAAACCATTCCAGTATCTTTGCCAAGAAAACCCCAAATGGGGTCACAAAGAGTTGGACATAACTGAAAATGACTTGACAACAATTGGACAATCTATTCAGATGAAACCTTTATACCTCAAAGTCAACATCCCTAAAACTGAACTTATTTTCCAAAGCCTAATCACTGTCCTGGCTCTCCTACTTCTATTGATAACACCATCATTTCCCCAGCTATCCAGCCTCAAAACTTTATAAGTCATCATGGTTTAGTGCAGAAATTCTTAAACTTTTTCCATTCATGATCCCTTTTTACCCAAGAACTTTTTACATGATCCCAGGTATATAAGTATATAAAATAGGTATAAAAATCAAACATTTATATCATAATTTCTAGACCTTTACATTCAGTTATGAGACTTCTTTTGGGGTTGGGACCCATAGTTTAAGAAGCTGAGATTTAGTGGACAGAATATAGTACTTGGTCCAAAGGACCTGGGTTGGAATATAACCTCAAATACTTACTGTGACCTTGAACAAAGCCCTGAAATTCTCTGGGTCTCAGTTTTATCATTTATAAAATGAAAGAATTTGACTTCCTGATCCCTAAAGTCTCTTCCACCTATAAATCTATGATCCCCTGACCTCCTTTCTCTCCCACATTCAAGTAGTTGTTAAGTCTTTTCAGTCCTGCCTTTCTTTCCTCATAAAGAAGAACTTGCATTCTGTTCCCGCTGCTTTTACCAAGTGGAGCATCTTCTCTGAGGCTGCTTGACTAACTACCACTCGAACTGGACAGGTAAGTTAACTGTGGGGACCTAATTATTATTATTAATTACTAGCTTCAATTATATCTAAGAAAAAAGCATTTTCTAAGGTGGTAAAGATGAATATTTGTTATAAAGAATTCCCCCTCCTAAATCATGGGCATAATCTCCCCTGGCACATATAAGCCCCTGGAGAAAGTAGACTCAAACTTTAAGTATAAATTTAAAGTTAGTAAGAACAATTATAGAGAACACATATGAAATATTCTCTTCTCCCTTCATGGAGTTCTCATGAAGTTTTCCTTAGACTTAGCTCTCTGTTGGGACAACAAATTCAATGCATTTGTAGAGTTCATAGATAATACTTTTCTCCTAGGCAAGAGGTCCTGTTTACTGAAGCTGGTTCCTCCTTGAGATGATTGGCCTCCTGAAAATCTGTGTCTGTGTAGTCCTAAATGTATTCTTTTCTACTCTTATTTGGATGCAGAAATCTCTTCTTGGTTGTTCTTTCTGATGACTTTGTCAAAAGAAGCAATGGGGGAAAGAGAATGAATCTCTCTCTTCCTTCCAAGAGCACAACCCCTTAGAAGAATAGCTCAAACAGGAACTGAAATCTTCCATCTTGGGGTGATCATGGACCGGGGTTACTGAACTTCAGCTAATTAAGGTTCCCCAGTGTAGTTAGTTTTTTCCCTTCTGAAAGGAAACTCATACTTCCGTGTTTAGATGATCTTTTAAAAAAAATTTTAAAATTTAAATTCTATAGTCTAATCAAAGGACCCTTTTCACCTGATAAAGGTCTCATGCCATAGAACATATTGCTAATTGAGGGTTAGGGGAGGAGTAGAACTCCACACTTTACACATGTTTCACTTAAAACCTCCTAATTGGTCTTCTTACCTCCATCAATCCATCATGTTACATAGCAAGTTTTTTTTAACCTACTTTTTTTTTTAACTGTTGTTAAGTTGTCAAGTCCAATAGTTAGGGATGTTTTAAAATAAATTCTTCCAAAGGTATCGGTTGAACTCAATAATGTCTGAAGTCCGTTTTAAATCCAGCATTCTAGAATCTAAGGGATAGGAGGATAGAGAGGTGGGAGTTCTTAGTGGACTGCAAGTTTAACATGAGCAAAGTCAATGTAGTTGTAAATTATTTTCATAAGCATATCATATCCAGAATTGTAAAATGTTATTCCCACGGTACTTTGCTGTGGCCAGGCCATAATTGGAATACTGTGTTCAATTCTGAGTGTTACAGTTTCAGAAAGACTTGGTCTTAATCTGTGTGACTGCTTCAATCTGGCCCATAATTATGCTGACACATGCACCCCCATAAAGGAGCAAGATTTGGGGAGATAGGTTGAATTAGACATTCAGCTTGTAGATACTTTTTGTATCTAGCCTCTCGGTCCTTTTATTGTCTTACCTCCTCATATTGTCTTACACCTGAATTCTCACTTATGTCTGTCCCTAAGTGTTCACAGTCAAAGGTTTCAAACTTGCATGTTGCAAAACTCTAGAGTGAGCCTGAAACAAAATTAAAATATAATTGAGAAATGTTTAAAAAAATAAAAAATAGGAAGGGATCAAGTTCTATCTGAATTTGATACCACTGATCTACACTAACCTAATGCCCCAACCAGGACTGGCCTCTTGGTCTAGGAAAAGGATTCCCCCAGTCCAATTCCCATGATCTTCCCTGCTCCCAATTACTAGCAGGTATTAATGATATCCAGGGTGGGGCAAACAAGGTAGGAAGGGTCTTCAAGACCATGCCAAGTGAAGATCATTCACCAAACTGGGTGGATTTCACTCGACGAAAAAGATTTAAGGGAGACATATTTGCCTTCAAATATTTGAAGGATGGAAATCTTTTTTTGATTCAGAATAAGGATCATGAGTAGAAGTTAAAGGCAGTTTTTAAATCACTAAAAGGAATTAACTTTCTATTGATAAAGTAGTCAAAAAGTAAAATGTTCTGTCTTATCAGATGGTGAGTTCCATGTTGTTGAGATGTTCAGAGACTTATTTGGGATGTTATACAGGGGTTTATACTTCAGGTGTAGACAGGACTGAGATATCGTCAAGCTCTGAGGTTCTATGAGTTATTCTTCTAAAAACAGTAAAATATAACTAAATTTTAACATATTTAACATGTATTGGATTACCTGCCATCTAGAAGAGAGGGTGGGGGGAAGGAGAGGAAAATTTGGGAAACAAAATTTTGCAAGGATCAGTGTTGAAAAGTTACCCTTACGTATCTTTTGTAAATAAAAAGCTTTAATTCAAAAAAAGAGAAAAAATAAAATATAAGTAAAGTATCATATTTCCCAGATAAGTGAAATAAATACCATCATCTGTGCTCAAAATTAGAAAGAAAATTTCCCCTGCTTGAGCGCCCTCTGCTGCTTCATAGCTGCAAGAGAGTGAAAAATTCACACAGATTTTGTGGGTGAAAAATGCAAAGATGGCTTTGATGTTTGCATAGGATATTTCCTATGTAGCTTTCTAAAAACAATGAAAGAGGAGGGGAGGGGATGGAGGGAGAAAAGGAGAAGGAGGGAGGGAAAGAGAGGGAGGAAAAAGGAGGGAAGGAGAGAGAGGGAGGGAAGAAGAGGGAAAGAAAGTCAGAGGGAGGGAAAGGAGAGGGAAAGAGAGAGAGGAAGGAGGAAAGAGAGAGACACAGAGACAGAGAGAGAGAGAGAGCACCTGAGTAAAAAATAGAATTGCTTCATATTCAAGTTGATTTCAATTTCCTCATATGTTTCCTTCCCTTAAAATATTCTGATAACTCTATTTCATATAATTGGTTTCCTCTAAAACCTGTGACACACACAAATGAGAAGAGCACATCATCATGACTAGACCTATGGGTAGAAGAAGGTAAGGTTGATTGTTAGTGTTGTGATCTCAAACATGCCTTTGAGGTTGTTAAAGGCTCAGAACAAACTCCATCTGTACAGATGGAATTGTTTCGTAAAGATCTTTCTCATCACAGAGTTGGTTCCTACCAGAACACTGACATCTTGCCACAGTGGAACTGGACTTAAGCAATCACAAAACACTGGGCCTTTGGAAAACTACTTTTCCAAGTAAACACACTGTCCCCTGGCTGTCTGCCTAAAAGTAAATACATCAAGCAAGAGACCAAACAAAACTCACATCAGGGAAATTTGGGAGGATAAACAGAAAATATCACAAGCCAAATCTCGAGGCCTAAAGATTAGTATTCTTTACAGACTGGGACCATTAATTATATTTCTTTTATATTTCCCTTGAAGCCTAACACATTGCTGGAAAGATAATAGTAATTGTAGATAAACATTTGCTGGTTGATTGATTTCAGGTGCACCGTATAAAAAGCCATTTTTAAATTTTCTTGTCAATATCTGCCTATTAGATTTTATCCCTTGTTTTGTACAACGTAATGAACTGTTAGTTTTTTATTGAACAAGGGCAAAGGGCCATGACTTATTCATCTTTGTAATTGTCTATGCTCTAGCACTGGGCATTAAACAAATGCTAGTATACAGTATTTCTCTGCTGAAGGAATGGATGGATGACATAATATAAATTATTGTAGTCTTTGTTGAATAAATTTTGCAAGAATAAATAAACCAACCTGGAAAGGGCAGAATAGAAAAGAAAAATGCTAAATAAGGATAAAGGAAGTAGCAGGTATAATTTTATAGAGTGAGAGATAAGGGAACTTGGCTGCCAAGATATAGGAGGTCCTTAAAAATAAAATTAATTGGATTAATGCTAGTTTCCCCAAAACTGTAATGACAGAGTATAAACTCTGGCAACTTCTTCCATGATGGAAAGGCTTCTAAACCATGAAATTAGCTGCTTGGTGATAAAGTCAGTATCTATGGCAACGCATGAAATAAAAATACAAAACAAGCCTCAGGCCTGTACCATACCTTTCACATCTTTATTGATGGTGTGATAGGAAAAAGGAACAGAAGGTCCTGAGAAGCCCTTAGTTTTTAGATTATTTATGGAAGCCCATGAATAGGAGTTACACAAGAGGAAAATCAGAGTAGCTTATAATAAGTACACAATAAATACATCACAATATCCTTCTAAGTTAGAATTTTTTTTTTTACTTTTTGCTGAGGTAATTGGGATTAAGTGACTTGCCCAGGATCACTCAGCTAGGAAGTATTAAGTGTCTGAGGTCAAATTTGAACTCAGGTTCTCCTGACTTCAGGGCTAGGCACCACCTAGCTGCCCCATAAGTTGGGAGTTCCTAACCTTAGGTCCATGAAGTTGTTTTTAAAAATATTTGATTACTCTATTTTAGTTATAATTGGTTTCCTCTGCAAAATTGTGTAATTAATTTCTTCACTAATAACATCTTTTGAGATGGGGTCCATAGACAACCCCCTTAGACTACCATTAAAGTCCGTAATACACATAAAAAGATTAGAAATTTATGGTCTAAAATAAAAGCAAAATTAAACAACTGTAAATGATAGTAAGAGGAAGACATCTGAAGAGGCTGTATGACTTCATTAGGAACTCTTCTATAGAACTCAAATTTTAATAGGAAATGTATAAAAGATAAGCACTGAGGAAGAATACCAAAGAGAGCAAAAATTTGTAAAGAAATGTCTATAGGTGACATTTAACGATAAGATAACCTGGTCTTGTTCACTAGGAAGGATTAGACGCTGGGAAAGTCCTACCTTCATCCTGGTTATTATGGATGCCATCTATTGCTTGGTCTCAGGAAAAAGACCTATAGCTAATGAACAGAAATGACAAGATCATTTGATTTTATGTAAGGAAAAGTTTCCCGACAATTAAAGATAATGAAAATAATAAAAGCTAATGTATAGAGAATGCTATAAGATTTGCAGTTGTGTGATCCTTTCAACAACGCTATGAGGGGCAGTTGGGTTTAGAATAAGGAAGATTCATCTTCCTGGGCTCAAATCTAGTCTCAGACAAGTGTCTAGCTATTGGCCTCTATTTCCTCATCTATAAATGGGTCATAAAAAGTCAGACATAACTGAAATGACTACACAATAACAACATAAGGTAAATTATTTCTATTCTGCAGAACCTGAGAACCAGATTGGCAACAGGACTTCATGACCTTGAGGTCATGCAAAGCTCTTCCTTTTAAACCCAGTTCAACATCTAACTTCTTCAGTAATGCTTTTCTTGGAAGCATTGTTTTTGTCAGCAAGAGTACGCTGATAAAATATTTAACAACCAGCTCTTAAAAAACAGTAGGCAGAATACATTTTTAAGTTTAATACGCCTTATTTTCTTTTTCACTTTCTTAAGTGTAGACAATAACCCAAACAATAAATCAAATCCCTTTTTGTGGCTAATAGCATACCCTGAATGTTACTTTCTCCGAACTCCTACGACATTTACCATTTTTCTACAGAATTTAGCACTTGGTTATATAATTTGGGGAAATAAACCCCCCATTATGTTAGTCTTGAGACATCATACCAAATAAGGCTTTTTTTATTCTTACTGAGCTGGTGTGTGTGTGCCACTGTGTCTGAGTATCTTTTTCCTGGAGATCTGGGTTTGTATGTGAATATCTTTTTTTCCTGGAGATCTGAGTTTGTATGTGAGTATCTTTTTTTACCTGGAGATCTGAGTTTGCATGTGAGTATCTTTTTTTCCTGGAGATCTGAGTTTGTAAGTGAGTATCTTTTTTTCCTGGAGATCTGAGTTTGTATGTGAGTATCTTTTTTTACCTGGAGATCTGAGTTTGCATGTGAGTATCTTTTTTTACCTGGAGATCTGAGTTTGTATGTATCTTTTTTACCTGGAGATCTGAGTTTGTATGTGAGTATCTTTTTTTACCTGGAGATCTGAGTTTGCATGTGAGTATCTTTTTTTCCTGGAGATCTGAGTTTGTATGTGAGTATCTTTTTTACCTGGAGATCTGAGTTTGTATGTGAGTATCTTTTTTTCCCTGGAGATCTGAGTTTGTATGTATCTTTTTTTTCCTGGAGATCTGAGTTTGCATGTGAGTATCTTTTTTTCCTGGAGATTTGGGTTTATATGTATCTTTTTTTACCTGGATATCTGAGTTTGTATGTGAGTATCTTTTTTTCCTGAGTCTGTTTTAAGTGTATTTTTTTTCCTGGGAGATCTGGTTTGTATGTGGTATTTTTTCCTGAGATCTGGGTTTTAGAGATTTTTTTACCTGGAGATTTGAGTTGATGTAGTATTTTTTCCTGGGAGTTGAGTTGTTGTGAGTTTTTTTTCCAGGGGGTTTTTATGTGGATTTTTTTACCTGGAGATCTTGAGTTTGTATGTGGTTTTTTTTCTGGAGACTGAGTTTTTGGGGGATTTTTTTTACTTGGAGATTTGAGTTTGATGTGAATTATTTTTTTTCCTGGGATTTAGTTTGTAGTATTTTTTTACCTGGAGATTGAGTTTGTTGATTTTTTCTGGGTTTGGTTTGTTGAGTTTTTTTTTACCGGGATTGGGTTTGATGGGGTTTTTTTCCTGGAGTTTGGGTTTATTGTATTTTTTTACCTGGATATTGAGTTTGTAGGGGTTTTTTTTTTCCGGAGTTGGGTTTGTTGGGTATTTTTTTTTCCCTGGGACCGGGGGTTGGAGGTATTTTTTCCCTGGGATTGGGTTTGTTGTGAGTTTTTTTTTACCTGGAGTCTGAGTTTGATGTGGTTTTTTTTCCTGGAGATCTGGTTTGTATGTTTATTTTTTTTTCAGTTTGGGTTTGTAGTGGGCTTTTTTCCTGGGATCAGTTTGTATGGTTCTTTTTTTTCCCTGGGACTGGTTTGTTAGGGAAATTTTTTTTTTGGGATTATTTTGCATGTGGTTTTTTTTTCCTGGGATCTGAGTTTGTATGTGGATGTTTTTTTACCTGGGATCTGGTTTGTATGTATTTTTTTTTTACCTGGAGCTGAGTTTGCATGGGTATTTTTTTACCTGGAGGTCTGAGTTTGCATGTAATTATTTTTTTCCTGGAGATCTGGTTTGTGTGTATCTTTTTCCTGGAGATCTGGGTTTGTATGTATCTTTTTTTCCTGGAGATCTGAGTTTGTATGTGAGTATCTTTTTTTACCTGGAGATCTGAGTTTGCATGTGAGTATCTTTTTTTCCTGGAGATCTGAGTTTGTATGTGAGTATCTTTTTTTACCTGGAGATCTGAGTTTGTATGTGAGTATCTTTTTTTCCCTGGAGATCTGAGTTTGTATGTATCTTTTTTTTCCTGGAGATCTGAGTTTGCATGTGAGTATCTTTTTTTCCTGGAGATTTGGGTTTGTATGTGAGTATCTTTTTTTACCTGGAGATCTGAGTTTGTATGTGAGTATCTTTTTTTCCTGGAGATCTGAGTTTGCATGTGAGTATCTTTTTTTTCCTGGAGATCTGAGTTTGTATGTGAGTATCTTTTTTCCTGGAGATCTGAGTTTGTATGTGAGTATCTTTTTTTACCTGGAGATCTGAGTTTGTATGTATCTTTTTTTCCTGGAGATCTGAGTTTGTATGCGAGTATCTTTTTTTCCTGGAGATCTGAGTTTGCATGTGAGTATCTTTTTTTTCCTGGAGATCTGAGTTTGCATGTGAGTATTTTTTTTCCTGGAGATCTGAGTTTGCATGTGAGTATCTTTTTTTTCCTGGAGATCTGAGTTTGCATGTGAGTATCTTTTTTTCCTGGAGATCTGGGTTTGTATGTGAGTATCTTTTTTTTCCTGGAGATCTGAGTTTGCATGTGAGTATCTTTTTTTTCCTGGAGATCTGGGTTTGCATGTATCTTTTTTTTCCTGGAGATCTGAGTTTGCATGTGAGTATCTTTTTTTTCCTGGAGATCTGGGTTTGTATGTGAGTATCTTTTTTTTCCTGGAGATCTGAGTTTGCATGTGAGTATCTTTTTTTTCCTGGAGATCTGGGTTTGCATGTATCTTTTTTTTCCTGGAGATCTGAGTTTGCATGTGAGTATTTTTCCTGGAGCACTCGAGCTTGCATGTGAGCCATCTTGTTTTACCTGGACGTATTTGCGTTGTACGAGCGTACTTTTTACCTGCGGAGATCCTGGGCTTGTATGGAGTATCTTTTTTTCCCTGGAGATCTGGAGTTTGTCATGAGGTATCTTTTTACCTGGAGATTCTGAGTTTGCATGTGAGATCTTTTTCCGGTGGAATCTGAGTTGTGTATGTGGCATGTTTTTGCGCTGGAGATCTGAGTTTGTATGGAGGTATTTTTTACTGGAGATCGGTTTGCATGGTGGGCAGTCTTTTTTACCTGGAGATCTGAGTTTGCATGCTGAGCTACTCTTTTTCCTGGAAGTCTGAGTTTGTAGTGGCCGATCCTTTTTACTTCCTGGCAGATCTGAGTTGTGCAGGTGTGGTCATCTTTTCTGCCGCAGATCTGAGTCTGCTCCAGTGAGTGATGGACTTTTTTTCCTGGAGATGGGTTTGTAGTGGCAGGTATCTTTTTACCTGGGCCAGACCCCCTCTCTGAGTTTGTATGTGCGCATATCTTTTTCCGGAGATGGGGAGGTCCCAGCTCTGCTGCCTCCCAAGCCCATCCGCCCTTGTCCGTGGGAGCAGCTCCTGGGTCCCTTATCTGTAATGCTTCTTTTTCCTGGAGATCTGAGTATGCAAGGAGCATCCTTCTTAGCTTCCTGGAGATCTGGGTTTAGAGTGGTACTGTCTGTTTCCACCCTGCAGCAGATCTGAGTTTGTAGTGATCTTGAGCTTTTTCCTGGAGATCCTGGTCTTGCATGTGGTAGCTCTTTTCCACTGGATCCTGGTTTGTAGTGTGAGCATCTTTTTCCTGGAGATTTGGGTTTAGTATGCTGAGTATCTTTTTACCTGGACCTGAGTTCAGTAGCTGAGTATCTTTTTTCCTGGAGATCTGAGTTTGCATGTGAGTATCTTTTTTTTCCTGGAGATCTGGGTTTGCATGTATCTTTTTTTTCCTGGAGATCTGAGTTTGCATGTGAGTATCTTTTTTTTCCTGGAGATCTGGGTTTGCATGTATCTTTTTTTTCCTGGAGATCTGAGTTTGCATGTGAGTATCTTTTTTTTCCTGGAGATCTGGGTTTGCATGTATCTTTTTTTTCCTGGAGATCTGAGTTTGCATGTGAGTATCTTTTTTTTCCTGGAGATCTGGGTTTGCATGTATCTTTTTTTTCCTGGAGATCTGAGTTTGCATGTGAGTATCTTTTTTTTCCTGGAGATCTGGGTTTGCATGTATCTTTTTTTTCCTGGAGATCTGAGTTTGCATGTGAGTATCTTTTTTTTCCTGGAGATCTGGGTTTGCATGTATCTTTTTTTTCCTGGAGATCTGAGTTTGCATGTGAGTATCTTTTTTTTCCTGGAGATCTGGGTTTGCATGTATCTTTTTTTTCCTGGAGATCTGAGTTTGCATGTGAGTATCTTTTTTTTCCTGGAGATCTGGGTTTGCATGTATCTTTTTTTTCCTGGAGATCTGAGTTTGCATGTGAGTATCTTTTTTTTCCTGGAGATCTGGGTTTGCATGTATCTTTTTTTTCCTGGGAGATCTGAGTTTGCATGTGAGTATCTTTTTTCCTGGAGATCTGAGTTTGTATGTGAGTATCTTTTTTTACCTGGAGATCTGAGTTTGTATGTGAGTATCTTTTTTTACCTGGAGATCTGAGTTTGTATGTATCTTTTTTTCCTGGAGATCTGGGTTTGTATGCGAGTATCTTTTTTTCCTGGAGATCTGGATGTGACTGTGTGTGCGCGAATATCTTTTTCCCGGAGAGGAGTGTGTGCGCGCCTGTGGGCTCGCCCGCACTCCGCGCTCGGGCCCCGGGAGCCCAGCTACCTGGCCCGCACCTGCACGCTCACTTTGCCCGCTTAGTAACCGACGCGGCGCGTCACTGCCAGGGGAGCATCCCCACTCCGGCTGCGGCAGAACCCCGCCCACCCCCGGCTGACGCAGGCCTGGGGAGGCGGTGTCCTGAGTCATCCAGCCGGAAGATTCGGAGGCCTGCGGAGCCCGGGTATCAGGTTGGGAGGCAGGCTGGGGGCGGGCGAGCCTGGGCGGCGGGGAGGGGGATGTGGCAGGGCTCGGGGCTGGGGGCGGGCACGGCCGTGCTGCTGCTGCTGTCAGTTGCGCTGCTCCTGCCTCACCTGCACCTGGAAGGTCCGGAGGAGGAGCCGCCCGGCTCCAGGTACTGTCCCCCTGCCCAGTCAGTGAGCAGGTAGAGGTGCGGCCCCTCACCGTCGCCCCCACGCCAGGCGCAGCGGGCCTCCCCTCCCCAGCGGAGTGCGTGGGAGCCTTTCCCTGCTGCGGTGGTCACGCCGGCCCTTAGGGAACGTAGGAGCCCAGCAGCCCCGCCCTCTCCTCCCGGTTGTTCGTAGTCCATATTTATTGGAGACTGGGAGTGGTCCCAGCTCTGCTCCTCCCAAGGCCCCCGCCCTAGGCCCCATTGAGGTGGGACAGTCAGACTCCCCATGTTCCTTATTCTAGATTAGAAGTGGTTTGTATTTTTGGAGATTAAGTACATAGAAGGAAGCAGCCCTCTGCAGGCCCCTTCCCTGGTGCTCTGGTGAGTTTGGAAATCTACCTGACTCATCAGTTTCTCCACCCTTCCTTCCTCCAGCTCCAGACCACCCCTACTTCTCCTTTGTGGATCAGAAAATGAGAAAAACACCTTTCCATTCCAGAGTCTTCCTGTAAACCGCTTCCTCCCACCCCAACAAAAAACGGACCTTTGAGTAAAATTTAGTGTTCAAAATGAGGTCAGCTAGGACAGTCAAGTGGTGAAGTGGTAGCTGGATCTGGAGTCAGGAGGACCCGAGTTCAAATTTAGCCTCAGACACTTATTAGCAAATCACTTAACCCTGTTTACTTCAGATTACTCATCTGGAAAATGAATTGGAGAAAGAAATCGGCAAAAGTATTTTTGCTGAGGAAACCCCACAAACAGTATATACATGGAATCATGAATAATAGTAACAAATCAGGTTTGAAAATAAGATGTGGGCCTTTCACCAGTCATAAAAGATTTTTAGTCAGGAGACCTACGTTCTAGTACCTGCTTTGCGGTCCACTCTCTTGGGACCACAGGATTTAGGATTACTAGAAAGTCTAGGCCAGTTGCATCATCTTGCAAATGAAGTAACCAAAGCAGAGGAGCCTATGGGACTTGCCCAGTGTTATACAGGTAATTGGTTAATGTGTAGAGTTTAGATTTTAACCTGGATCCTCTTGCTCCTGATCCAGAGCCTTTGCTTTTTCCCATTTCTTATCCTTAGGTTAGTGATCTGACCCATTCTCTGAAAAAAAAAAAAAAAACAAATTGTTATAAGCCTCTAACATTTGATATTTCTCTTGCACACAGCATGGCAGACACAGGCACCTTGCCAAAGTTGCGGGAAGACTTCAGGATGCAGAATAAATCTGTGTTCATTCTGGGGGCCTCAGGAGAAACTGGCCAAGTGCTCCTTCGGGAAATTCTGAAAGAGAATCTGTTTTCTAAAGTCACCCTCATTGGACGCAGGAAAATAGAGTTTGAAGAGGAAGCTTATAAGCATGTGGTAATATATAGAATGTTATGGGTTAGCACAATTGCAGAACTCTTAGAAATAACCCTATAGAATGTATTTCAAAACTAAAGCTTTGGGTTGTTTTGGCAAAGGTTGACTTTTATGGTTATTTCTTTTTCAGCTGGACCTTCTTTATGCAAATCATTTGATTGGATAAGCCATGGGGAGGGGGGTGTGTGTGTCTGTGTGTGTCTGTGTGTATTCATCATGTGTAAAGCACCATAAACACAAGATTTAGGGGATTGTACATAGGAGTCAAACAGGTCTGGGCCTGGTAATTGATAGAAGCATTGAGGTGTTTATGAAAGGAACCTCAGTAAAGTACTCATCCTTTTTGTGTCTGGGTTTCCTTACTTCTAAAATGGGGGCAATCTCATTTTCCCCATAAACTTTAGCAGGGGTCCTCAAACTTTTTAAATAGGGGGCCAGTTCACTGTCCCTCAGACTGTTGGAGGGCAGGACTGTAGTAAAAACAAAAACTTTGTTTTGTCGGCCTTTAAATAAAGCAACTTCATAGCCCTGGGTGAGGGGGATAATCGTCCTCAGCTGTTGCATCTGACCCACGGACCGGGCCGTAGTTTGAGGACCCCTGCTTTATAGGATTGTTAGGAGGAACAGATACTAGGCATGTATGTTAAAATGATTGGAAAAGCTTAGGGAGGTTAGACCTTGGGATACAAATTGATCAAAAGCAAGCATTTATTAAGTACCTACTATGTGTGAGACTTGTTCCAGGCTAGAGGTTCAAAAATAGTTCCTGCCCACAAGGAGCTTGGGAGAGACACAAATATAGAGACACCTTTGTGCGTTGATTGTCTAGTCCATTTGAGATTTTTTCTTGGATGCTGTTCTGACAACAACCTCTTGACTTCTAGTCAGACATTGTCAATCAGACATTGATGTGGTGATATACATTAAAGTTATGGAATTATTCTAATAGTTTTCATTAGTACTTTAGTAGAATTTTCACCTATCTAATTGAAGAGAATAGGTTCAAGTCAGCAAGCATTTATTAAGCGCCTTTGCTTGCTAACCACTGAGCTAAATGGTTAGGGATAGAGAAAGATAACTGGATAATTGAAACATTTGCCTTTTCATTATTATAGGGAGCTCTCTCTACCAGATCAGCAGCCCTTCTGTGACTTAATACAGAAATCACTGGGAAGTGCCATAGAAATTTTAATTTGGTACTAATGTTAATTGATAAATAATTTTATATTTCTCTTTTGTGTACCTAAGGGATGTGAGAGCTCTGCAGAGAGAAAATCCTTTAGGATAGGTGAAAATAAGTTTGTAAATGTAAATGTTTGATTGACTCTTATAGTGTTTTATGTTTCATTCTTTAAGGTTTTTTTTTTAAACACTATATAGTAATTCTTATTTGTGTGCTTATTACTTAGAATCAAGAAGTCGTTGATTTTGAAAAGCTTGATGAATATTCTTCGGCTTTCCAAGGCCATGATGTTGGATTTTGTTGCCTGGGAACTACCAGAAGTAAAGCTGGTGCGGTAAGAAAGGAAATAATCCTCTTGACCTTCATGTTAAAGGAGAATCTCCAAATTCTCTTTTCTTCTCATCCTTTCATCTTCTATTCCACCTACTTGGGTACATTGGCCACACTGAGAAACACTTTATATGCTCTCCTAAGCATATAAGCACTCAAGGTGATATGCTACTCCATTTTATGTTATACTCTGGAAAGTTCTGAGTATTTCAGTTATCCTTGTTTTTTCCCATCTAATTTATAACATTTCTTTCTTCTTCCTTTCTTCACTCGTTTTCTCCTTTCTTTCTTTCCTTTCTCCCTCCTCTTTGTTAATTCACTCATTCATTCATTCATATCACTTAAGAAGCTGAACAAAAACGAATTGACAATATAACTATGCCATAATATATGCAGTATTTGACACCCATCACCTCCCAACTTGTCAGTTAAGAATAGGGATATTGTTTCTCCCCTTTCACTGGTAATTTCAATTAACTTGAGTTTGGAACATTTTAGGATTGTTTTCTTGAACATTGTCTCATTATATATACTACTTTCCATATTATCAGTTTATACAAGTCTCCTATTTTTCTGAATTCTTTATGTTATTTCACATGGTGAAATAATATTTCATTATATTTGTTGTAATAACTGAGCACCAGACTTAGAAAAGTATTTAAGAAAGTGCTAGGTATTTCCATGATTCTCCTATTTATAAATTGTGCTGAAATCAGAACCTTGAAGACACAGGGTTACCTGGGGACAACCATAAAATTGGCAGTTTGTCTTTGGCCTTGCGCTGAACCTTGTGCTTGCAACTATAACAGAAAAAGCTGCCAGAGAGAATGGGAAAACCCACCATCTGCAGCCCCATATTAGATATTGGGATATTTAGTTATTCAGGAAAGGAATATTTAATTAAGCCCTTAACTGTCTATGGGATACTGAACCAAGTTCCGGGGTTACAAAGAAAGATAAAAATATGGTCACTTCAAGGGGTTCACATTAAAAGGAGGAAGCAAACATGCAAACTAGTATAAACAAATATATGGTACAAATACAAATACATATGTGCAAAGATTTATACAAGGGAAATTTGAGGTAAGCTCAGAGGGAGGGCACTAGTTGTGTGGGACATGGGAAAGCCTCTGTCAGAAGGTCAGATGAAAACTGAATCTTCAAGAAAACCTGGAAAACCAAGAGGTGGAAATAGTGAGGGAGTATATTCCAGGTATGGGGGGAATCAATGAAAAGAAATGGAGTTGGAAAATGAATTATCACATATGGGGGCAGCAAGAAAGGCCAATGTTGCTGGTTTGTAGATAGGGAAAGTGTCATATGACTGGAAAGGTAGGAAGGGACCAAGTGACAAAGGCCTTTAAAAGAAAGACAAGAGATTTTAGATTTGATCTTGTAGGTCAGAGGTGTCAAATCTTTCAGCCCACAAACAAAACTCTAAGTGTAGGCTTAACTGAATTAAAATATAATTGAAAAATGTTTGGTAAATAAAAATGCAATACAAAGCAAATCCTGTTAATTTGTGGCTTTCTAAGGCAATATAATATGAAGCTGGCAGGGGATCAGAGCTGTAGTTTGTAGGGAGCCACTGGAGTCTGCTGAGTAGGTGAATGACAAGGTCAGATGTGCACTTTAGGAAGATTACACTAGCAACTGAATAGAAGATGGACTGGCATGGGGCAAGACTTGCTTGCTGTAGTCCAAGAATGAAGTGATCAGCACTTTGGTATGTGAGTGGAGAGAAAGGGATATATAGGAATGATAGAGAAATGGCAGGACTTTGCCAATAGATTTGGCAATATACCCAATAGATTGGATATATAGGGGCACAAAGTTGAGTGAGAGAGTAATGGGGATATGAATAAGGTGAATTGGCCAATCACAGGATCCAAAAGCCAATGGTCAATGGAGTTGGTAAATGTTGATGCACATCCTTTTAGCTACTCAGAAAAATTATATACTGATGGGGAAACCTTGCCATAGTTCTCTGTAAAGCTGATGGGGGAGATCCTTAAGGGAACCTTGCCACCATGTTCCCTATAAGGTTCTTAAAGAGCCAACAGCTCATGACCCTCGGATCTGACAGTGATATTCTTTCCTTAATGATTAGGTCTGACTAATTGGAACTGGCCATTGTTTTTGTCACTTAATTCTACACCTGCCTCCTTCCCTCAAAAAATTTGATTTAGAAGTGTGTTCTTTCTTCCTTCTTTCCCACTCTCTGTTATTCCCTTTCCTTCCTTTCCCCTCTCTTTATCTCTTTCCTCTCTCCCCTTCATGCCAGACTTTACACATCAGCAATAAAGCAGCAGAACATCTAGACACGACTTAGCCCCTAGTGATAATTGAACCTTCATTAATGATTCAGCCTCAGATGGTGACTCAGAGTTGTTTAGCGTGATTTCTAGTTTTCCATCTTCTCATTACTAATACCTCAACTCTGTTTTTGTTCAGAAAGATACTTTCTTATATATTAGCTGCAGTATGAGAGACCTGTTTGTTTATTGACACGAGAAGATCATTTAGTATACTGCAGTAGAAATTTACATTGGGGTCCCTGTCTCATCTGAAGAGTTAATTTCTGGCTCTAATTTCTATCTGAAGTATTGTTTATTCCTTTGACAAAATTTTTTTGCTGAGGATAAAGAGCATGTATAATGAGTAAGAAAATTGCAATCCCTTCCCTTAAGGCTTACTGTCAAATATAGACAAAGAAGACCCATGTAGAATATACTCACATAGTCTTCCTCATCTGTAATGGGTGATCCCAGGTAATTGGCTATTGTGGCTCAGATGCTGTTAAATATTTTCCACTTTTCAAAGTAGACATCATTTGCTAAGTTAGATTTTTAGACTCTGTCTTGGAAAGGAGGGAGAGATGATTAGCCCTGAGAGAGAGATGGTTAGTAGAGAGCATGAATCGATTCCTATTACTGCCTGTGTGATGCTGGGCCAGTCACACAACTTCTCTGGCCCAAATAAATAGATTCTCATGTCCATAATCCCATGAAGATGAGTAGAGCAGGCAATGATCAAGAAAATGTTTTTGTACTTCAAGCTCTTAACTATAGGGAATAGCATGTCCTTGAAGGAAATATTTGATTAATTTATTCATTCATCCAAGTTTTCTACTTTTACATGGAACTTTCCACTGTTTCACTGGGGCCAGGCTGATTTTGGTAGTGGTTCACTAAAATCCAAGACTAATTTTATGCCTAAAGCTTAAAATCTTCTAGCTCATTCTAGAAAACAAATCTTGCTACAGATAATTCTAAAGCATTGTCCAGTAAACTTTGCTCTATTCAGATTTTGTAGAAGTATATGGTTCATCAGTGGGGAGAAGGTTTTTTTTTTTCCTTCATCTTGTAGCATGATTTATTTTGTGGTTGTTTCTGTCTTTTATATATTGAAATGAGATTTGCTTTTGTTCACCCAGACATTATTTGTTCTGGCTGTTCTATTTCAAAAAACATGACATGGAAAGAGAAAATTTTAATAAGTATAAGGGTAAGAGAAAATCACATTTTGCTAATTCATTTTTTTAGTCATATATGATTCTTCATGATATTATTTGGGGTTTTCTTGGCAAAGGATAGTCCAGTGGTTTGCTGTTTCCTTCTCCAATTCATTTTACAGCTGAGGGAACTGAGGCAAACAGGGTAAAATGACTTGCTCAAAATCACAGAGTTAGTAAATGAGATGGTATGCCAGACCCTCCCCAATCTCCTAGAATCATATTAGTTATGCTCTTTAGAGGAAAATGATTTGGGTTTTGATTTAGGTTTGCAGCTTAATTTTGCAAGTAGTAATGTGATCTTGATCAAAACCTTTACTTATTACTCTCTCTGTTTCCTTATCTATAAAATGGAAATAATTCCTTCCTCTCTTACCACTTGAAGTTGATGTGATTATCATTGTGACTTTGAAAAGTTGCTTTGATTTTCTGGGGGGGGGTGGGGAAGGGTTCATTTCTATTTCTGTTAAATGAGGGATTTGAAGAAGAGGGTCTGAAATGACCCTTCCATATGTATATGAAAGAATGTGTCATGCTTTTTAACCCGAAAGTACTGTTGGTGAAAGATTTTTAGTATTAATGCTAAATATTTTTAATTTAATAAATATTAAGTATTTGTTGTGTTCAGGGGAATATGCAGTATTTGGATAAGGCAAGACACTTGTCCTCATAGAGCTTATAACCAACTAGGGTTTATACTGTTTTTTCTTCAGTGGGCATTTGTAAAAAGTTTTAGAAAAAACTGGGATTTTGAAACTGAGTTAGGAGGGAGTTCCTTCTAGACATGGTAGACAGCTTATGTAAGGTGCAGAGATGGCAGAAGAACAGCTACGTGGGAGGAACAGCAAATAGGCCAATTCGACTAGACTGAGCAATTATGTGAAGGGTAGTAATATATCATAAGGCTGGCAAGGTAGGTTAGAACCAGATTCAAATGAGCATTAAATCCTAAATAGAAGAGTTTGTATTTGATCATAGAAAAGAGGTAAGGGTCACATTATATCTCTTTTATGCCTCATGATAAGTTCCATTAGGCATTTACTAGATGCAAGTTGTTTGGCTGATTATTGTTTCTTTGCACAAACTCCCTTCTCAATTCCACCTTTAAGAATCCTAGTTTCCTTAAAGATTCTACTCAGGTGACATTTCTTCTGTGAAATCTTTCTTGAACTTTATAGATGCTAGCAATTTCTTCCCCTGTCATTATTTTTAAATCACTCTATGTATAAGTTGTACCAGGATTAAATAGAATATCAGTTTCAATAGCATACTAAATGAGTAGGGTAGTGCCATCTTATTTGTGTCTTTATAATCTTGGCATTTATAATTGTATAGTAACTTTACATACAGTAGGTGGTTAATAAATGAAGGTTGGGGAAGAAAAATTCTAGGGAACCAGTAGAGTTTATCACAGTGCCTGGAACAAAGTAAACACTTAATAAATGATTGTTTCCTTTCTTCTTTTTTATTGATGGAAATGATGCTTTCAAAAAAACTCTCATTACAGATGGAGGAGAAAAATTGTTGTGGCACTAGGTGGTATGGGTGAATAGAATGCCTTGTCAGGAAATGTCATCTTCTTGAGTTTAATCCTAGTCTCACTAGTAATAATGTGTACTAACTAAATTAATAGTAAATTTACTAAGTCACTAATTAATTTACTAAGTTTCCAACACTGACAAGCTATATGGGCAAGTCATATACCCTTGTCTGCCTCAGTTTCTTCATGTGTAAAATGATCTAGAGAAGAAAGTGTCAAATCACTCTGGTATTTTTGCCAAGAAAACCCCAAATGAGGCCAATGAAGAGTCAAACATGACTGAAATGACTGAAAAAATAAAGAAAAATTGTTGAGGAAGGTAATGTGGAATACAAGCCCTCCATTAAAGAGTCAGATATAGATTTGAATATTGGTTCTTCTGTTTGTCTTGTGTATGACCTCAGGGAAAGGGGGGTCAGATTATATGATCACCAACATGCCTTCCAACTCTAAAATCCAAATGGTGCCATAGAAAGAGTGCCTTTATTAGGATTTTTCTTTTAAGTGGGTTTTCATGCGAAGAAGGAAAGCGATTGTGGCTGGATTTTGGGTTACGTTAATCCTTTGCTAAATGTGTCCTTGCTTCACTTATTACAGCCTAGAAACTGCTCTTTCCCAAATTGAATAGTTTGTGTTCTTTATTTAAAACAAACAAAAAGGGAATTTGAGTCCTTAATTTTTTTACAGAAGCATCTTGGAGCATTGAGGGCTTGTGGCTTTTGCATGTGTGTGTGTTGGGTGTGGGAAGGGGGTAGATATTTTTAGTAAGGCCCTTTCAAGTGAGCTCCCTTTCTTTGAACAAATAGAATCTTTGCCCTTCCAAAGGGTTGTGGGAGTTTGGCTGAAGCTTGCACACAAAGGCACCTGTGAGGCGTCTCTGGCCTCACATTTAAGTGTGAGTTCTAAGTCTTTGGGAGCTGGCCACATTAAAGAACTCTAGCCAGATTTGGCTTTGAGATTTGTTCTCCAGCTAAAAGGCCAGCATGAGAGTCAGGGAGATGAAATTCAAAAATTGAGTGGGCATGGGGGTGGAAACCCAGCCATGTTTCTAATCTGCTTGGGAGCTCAGTGGATTTGTAGAATTGTTGTGGATTATCAGGCCATTGATTGCTAATAAAACAATATTTAGCTTTGTCTCTGGGACCAGCAATGGAGAAAGGTATGGGCACCTTGTCAAACAGGCCCCATTGAGTGGGGATGATGGGTTAAGTGTGGGGCTCCAATGGCAGCGTGGGTGCTCGTCCTCCTAGGAACGGTTGTCAGTTGTTAGCGAGACCAGTGAAAGGAAGGACGCCAGCGTCTGATGGCTGGGGTAGCATTGATGTGAGGTAGCAGACTAACCAGATTGAAAGAGTCCCATGGTATTTATGTCACTTTAATTTTCCTCCAACAATCGGAGACGACAGCACTCTATTAACAAGAGGCTGATCCAGAACTAAAGCTAAATAAATTAGGGTCCCCGTTTAATCAAAGTGTCCCTTTACTGGCCTTGGATTAACAGAGACAGCGTCGGTTTAGGGGTTTTTGATTGGCTGAGTCCTTCTCTTTTTGAGAAGTGGATAAAAGACAGGGAGTCTTACCACAGACACCGACAATAATCCTTCCAAATAGTGCCCCTTAAAAAAAAAAAAAAGTAAGAATTAATATTTCACCCACCAACTTTGGCACTTTGGTGTGTAAAATGTCTACTTCTGAAAATCATAATTCTGCTAGTGGGAGGGAGAATGGGTAAAGGAGAAAAGCAGAAACAAAATGAATCTTCGTTTTACCAAGTAAAAACCAATGGGAAAAAACTTTTAAATTGAAGAAATCCTTTCAATCACCTGAACTTATAACTTAGGTCCCTGCCTAGGGAAGCTAGCTGCTTTCTTGATTAATATGAGCTGCCTGGAACTCAGGCAGGTTTGTGCAACACTGATTCCAAAATGAATTTGTGCCTGTCAAAGGTAGACTAGGGAGTCTTTAAGAATGTACAAATAGGTTAACTTTTCTGAAAGCAAAGGATTTACTATAAATAAAAAGTACGCATGGATTGAACTGAGTTCTACCAGTCCTGGCTCTCACTGACTAGTTTTATATTTTTGGGGAAGTTCTGTTATCATAGGTAAATTCCATCCCTAAATCTGGGAGTCAGTTTCATTCTCTGCAAATTTAGAAGATTGAGCTGGTTGTGATGGGATCATGAAATTAGAATTTATTATCAGTTTGATTTGTATACCTATATATCCAGGGCCACGAAAAATTTCTTGGCTGAAAAGGGGTCATGAGTTTTAACTTTAAAAAGCCCTGAACTAAATTATAATATCTAAAGATATTTCTATCTTTATATCTCTAAATAATTATTAAAAATATAATTTAAATTATATCTTTATAACTAAATTATAATATATAAATATCTAAAGAAGCTAAAAAGGATTGTAGAGGTTACTTGTATCATTCTTTATCCTTGTCCTTAGTGCCCCAGTTTAATTTTTGGACTAGATTTATGATTTCATTGGTATAAGGCAATGATTTTCAAAAGTGTGGTCCATTGACCCATAGAGTTTCCTAAGATCCTTTTAGGGGATCTACAAGCTCAAAATTATTTTCATAATAATACGAGATCTTATTTGCCCAAAATTTTCCTCTCCCTTTTCCAATAATGTATTCATATGAAGCTGAGTTTTCTTCATATACTTCAACCAAAACAGCATATCACTACACATTGAATACAGATTAGATGAGAGTCCAGCCACCTTCTATTAGCTTAGATACTTAGAAAATTTGGAGAAATCTGTAAAATAATGCTTCTTTTATCTCTAATTTTTAAAAAAATATAGTTACTTTTCACCATGCAAGTTATGTTACTGTATAATGAGTTTATTATTGTACATAAAGTAATATGTTTAAATGTATTCATTTTCATTTGTAATATAATAAGTATAAATAGGTATCATCAATATAATAAAGTTTTTTTTCAGGTCTTCAGTTATTTTCAAAAGTGTAATGTGGTCCTGAGAACAAAAAGTTTTGAAAATCTTCCAAGACAAGTCAGCATCTTCTTTGCAATTTAGAGAGTTGCCTCAGTTAGCGAGTGGTTAAGTGATTTGCCCAGAGTCTTGTAGTCAGTATGTGTCAGAGAATGGACTTAATAGGTAGGAAAACCTATTGAGTCTTCCTGCTTCCTCCTAATATGGAACAGGTCTATGATAAACATTGAATAAATGTTTGTTATTGAGTTAATCTAATCCAATTTATTCACTTTACAGAAGAGGAAAAGGAGAATCAGATTGTGTAAATGATCTTTCATTTCATAGGCAATAAATGGGAAAGCCCGAGGTTTGAACTCAGGCCTGCCATTATAAAGGGCACAGACATTTAAACTTAATCTTTGGTTAAAAGTATTATCTGCTTTAACGCAAAAAAGGTTGAATTTCAAATAATGTATTAGTAACTTGTTCATCATTTTAAAAAATAGAATTGGTATCTCCCCACTGAAGGATTCAAAACCATTGTAATAGATGAGTTTGAATAACTTCATGAATACATGAAAATTGACATTCTTGCTTTAATTTTAGCTGTCTCTTATTTATAGGATACCAAGCTTTTGTGATAACACTCATTCTAAAGAACCAAGGGCCATCTAGTTACTTTTCTGCCTAATTTTTTTTAAAAATTGACCTTTAGTTGGGAACCCTGGTAATGAAGTTGTATTACATTGGTTGGTGAGGTTTTATTTATTGCCACTTGAAACTTGAAGACTTTGATGAAGTAATCCCAAGATTCCTTCTAGCCTTAAATCTTTGATTCTTTGATCTTCATTCCCCATTTGAGTTTAGCTAGTCAGCTGTTTCAGTCTACTTCAGATTTTTTTTTCCTGAAAGTTGTTACAATGGTGGTCTTCAATATGTATCAAGACCATATCATTGTGGTTACTTTGCCCTGGGTCACATCAGAGGCTTCCAGATAGCTGAATCTTCCGTCTGGGTTATATTTCTTTCAATTGCTTCCCATATGTTGTGGTTTGTAGAATTCTCCTATTCTAGTTTCCTGTCCCTGAACAAGCTCTTTTTATTTATTAATGTCCTTCTTTAGAATCTGGTGCTTATAATTGAACAAAGTATTCTGTATGTGGTCTCTCTAGCACACAGTGGGATTATTAGAGTATATAGTTTTGGTTCATCAGTGCTACTATGTGTCAGGCACTGTTCTAAATGCTAGAGATACAAAGAAAAGTTTATACACACACACACACACACACACACACACACACACAAACTAGGTAGAATTTAAAGTCTTAAAAAAAAATTACATGTAGCCATGTATAAATAAGATATATTCAGGGTAAAGTGGAGATGATCTCCAAGGGAAGCCAATGACATTAAGGACTAGGAAAGGGATCTCGGAGAGAGCTGAAAGAAGCAAGGAGTAGAGAGAGTAAAAAGAGAATTTCAGACAGGGATGACCACCATTTAATGTTGCTTTGAGTCAGGCAATGGATGCTATTTGTGGAGAACAGCAAAAAAAAAAAAAAAAAAAAAAGTCATGTCCTTGGACCACAGTTTGGGAACAGAAATATAAATTGTAAGAAGACTATAAAGAATTTACCATTAACACACAGCTTGAGCTGAGAGAGATTAACAAAATACAACATAGATGTAGGTGGTAGAAAAAAAATGATAAAAACTGAAGATATGAAAAGTTTCCTAACCTTTAGTTACTTTTCCTGGGCCTCTTGGGTTTTTGTGTATCATTTTTCTTTGGTTTTTCCCTTGCAGCTGTTCTTTTTTCTCCTTGCTACTCAAGTTGGCTCTCTGTCTTGCTGGCTGTTCTTGGATTCTTTCTTCCTTTGAATTTCAGCACTGCCTTTGGACATAACTTGGGTGCAAGCCAGAAACAAAGACTAATCTTTAAGATGAACCAAGGGACACGATCCTAGCTCACAGCCACTTGGAAATCATCCTCACATCTTTTATTCCTTCCTCAGGATGGATTTGTTCGTGTTGACCGGGATTATGTGTTAAAGTCTGCAGAGCTGGCAAAAGCTGGAGGTTGCAAACATTTCAACTTACTTTCATCTAAAGGAGCTGATAAAGCAAGCAGTTTTTTGTATTTACAAGTTAAGGTTTGTAGACTTTTCAATTTTTATAAACAGTTAAGAGATCTGGCTGTTCTAAATCATGGTTGATGAGTTCATCTGGTTAATGTGAATTATGATGACCTTGAATTTTTATACTTATGAAAAGCATTTTACTATGGGAAAAAAAGTGCTTTTAGCTTTGAAAATAATTTCAGGGTTACCTTACATTAGAAAATGTCTCTCCATACTGACCTCTAGTGTTTATTTTGATTAATCATTGAGAATTCTTGTCTATTCTTAAGATTGCATTAACTCTTCTAGTAATTTCATCACACCATTAGCAAATGGTAAGCTTGTGATCAAATAAGACCTCTCATTTTCAAATAAACTGCTCCTGTCTTCCCCATACTGTACTGACGAATGGTACAGTGGGTAGAACTGACCTGTTGAAATGGGCCCTTTGAGAGTCACTGATCTGAAATATAAGTTTGAGACTAGAGAGACATATTTAATTGTACTATTGTGCGATATAATTGTTTTTGTACTTTTTCAGTGATTTCCTCCTCTCCAAGAACTTTTCCTTCTAATGCAGATCAGAACTTTCTCTGTAACTTGTAGTCTTACACCCTGCCTAATGTCACACTTATTTAGCATCATACATGGCCTAGAGATTATAAGGAGCAGAACTTGCACATAGGGCTTCCTGATTTTGAACTCAATTCTCCATCCACCACATCACACTGCCTCAATGTGACGTTAACCTATAACTACTCACTTCCCTGCCTTCCTTTACCAGTTAAATGCTACCTTCTACATGAAGCCTTTCCCAACTCCTCTTAATTCCAGTGCTTTCTTTTAATTATTTCCTATATATCCTGGATACACAAACACACACACACACAAACACACACCTGTGTTTTTTCAGGTGTCTGTGTATATTTGTTCATATGTTGTCTGCCCCCATTATATTATAAGCTTCTTGAGGGCAGGGAGCCTGTCTTTTACCTCTTTCTAAATCTGCAGCGCTTAACATAATCCCTGGCACATAGTAAACACTTAAGAAATGTTTATTGATAGATCAGAAGTTTATAAGAGACATCTCAGAATTGGAAGGTGCCCTCAAAGAAAATCTTGTCTAACTCTCTAGAATTGAACTTTTAGTAGGTCAGTTAATCTCTTCGAGCTTCCATTTTAATGATTGTACATGTATAACCTACGTCAGATTGCTTGCTGTCTTGGAGAAGGGGAAAGGAAAGGAGGAAGGAAAGAAAAAATTTTGGAACTCAAAATCTTATAAAAATGACTGTTGAAAATATCTTTACTTATAATTGTAAAAAAATACAATTAGTGAAAACAAAATAAATATAGAAAATAAACTCAATTTAAGATGAGCTTCCATTTTGTCATTAGAGATTTGGATGACATGGTCTTTTCCAGATTTAAAATTCTCTTATTTTATATATTTATGAATCTCATCAAAATCTTATTTATTGGAGAAAGCCTTGGGTTCTTGTACATGATACCAGGGGGCCAAAGTTCTGGTAGGACCTCTCTATGTGATTTACCAGGTTGACTTTGTTTTGAGTCTAATCTTAAAACTACTGATTTTGAGTCATACTTGCTGTAGACTGTACTTCTCATGCAGGAACTTGATTAAGTGAAGAGAGACTCAGCAGCAGCAGGTCATGAATTTTTCAAGTCATTTACTAAGGCACGGCGAGGTTGTAATCTGTGTTGGTGGATGATGTGCCCACACTGCTATAATCATGAATCCTTGGAATATGGAAGGAAATGAATCATAGGTGATAATTCAGACTTTGGGGGACTGAGTACTCTGCAGAGGGTGAAGTCATTCTATCTTGAACTTGTCAGAGAACAGCAGGGAAATATGAGTTGGTTTTGATTAAACATTGATGATTTATTTTTTTTTAGGGTGAAGTAGAAGCCAAAGTTGAAGAATTCAACTTTGATCGATACACAATTTTTAGGCCTGCGTAAGTATTACAACGCTCTATATATTTGCCTTCAGAATTAAATTAGGCTCTGAAAGAAATTGATACTACTTTGGATATTTTAATTTTAAGTCAAAAGCAGCAACTAATTTTACATTTTAGTAAAATTTAGTAAATTTAATAAAATTTAGTAAAATAGTAAATTTACATTTACTATTTTCTTGTAGTGACTGAGTAATGGGGAGCTAAAGAATGTCTTCAAGTCATGGATAAAGTCAAGGGGAGGAAAGGGTCATTTTGTTGGTGTCAGAACTGGGATTGGACATTTTACCTCACTTAAAAGATTGTGTTTTTCAATGCTTGTCCCCTAGATTTTATTCTTAACTATCTGGTCAAGAAATAGAAAACAGACTCTGACCCAAGATGGTCAAGACAATCTATTCCTTTAACCCTTTACAGAAGGGAGTGTGTGTGTGTGTGTGTGTGTGTGTGTGTGTGTGTCCCTTTTGGTAGTCTGCTAAAATCTATGGATTCCTTTGAATAATGTTTTTAAATGCATAAAATCAAATACATGGGATTATTTAAATGGAAATTAATTCAATTTATACAGTCATCGTGATGTTAAAAAAAAAAAAAAAAGATCACACTCCTCAGGTTAAAAACCATTATTTTAAAGAGAACAGAGTTAGGGAGAACTACTCCTTCCTTTCTTTCTATCTCTGTGCATGACAGTATTAGTTTGTCTTGCTGGAGTCCCGCAGAGTAAAGTGCTTTTAGGGTAGGTAGGAAATATTTGTTGGGTATTATTAACTGTCTCCTTAATTTTTTTCCCTTAAGCATGAGATGAAATCTTTTATCCAAATTCTGCTTTATTTTGTATTTTATCATAATGTCATTGTTTTTCTTGTATATTTTAGGGTCCTATTATGTAACAGAAAAGAGTCCCGCCCAGCTGAGTGGTTGGCCAGAAAATTCTTTAGCTCACTACCAACCTCTTGGTCCAAAGATCATTCCGTACCTATTACAACTGTTGTCAGAGCAATGCTTAATAACCTAGTAATGCCAAGTGACAAGAAGATGGAGTTGCTGGATAACCAGGCTATCCATAACCTTGGGAAAGCAGAAGATGTTGACAAGCCATGACCACAATGGGGAAAAATTTTGCCTTTTCTTCTTAAATGCCTTTGATTCTCGTGTAATAACCAGGTTGACATTGTCATTACGAATATAAAACAATATAATTTACATATATAACATGACATATAATAACATAGTAATTTGAAGGCTGTTGGTGGAATAGTTGGTAGAATACTGGATTTGGAGACCAGAAAACATGAGTTTAATAGACACCAGCTAGGTCATTCTGGCAAAAATCTCTTAAATACCTCTCAGCCCTGGATTCTTCATCTATAATGATTATTATTAAAAAAAACTAATAAGATTGATATGAAGATCAAATGAGATAATATATATATAAAAAATATTTATGTATGAAGTTATTTGCAAATCTGAAAACACTAGTTACTTATTAGCTGTATTGTTTACCTGAAAAAAAATTACTTTATTTCAGTAGTTCCCAACTTTGTTTTTTAAGGCAATCAGGGATAAGTGACTTGACCAGAATCACATACCTAGTAACTGCCAAGTATCTGACTAAGGTCCACCTGACTCCAGGGCTGGTGCTGTATCTAATTGTGCCACCTAGTTGCCTCTCAACATTTTTTGGAGGCAATCAGTTACCCAACTTTTTTAAATGTCATATTTCATGGATGTAACCACCCACATATTATCCTTGTGGCATCTGCTATTGAGAAAATATCTAATAAAAAAACTACTATGAATTCAGTGATACTTCTAAACGATTTTATATTTTTATTAACAACATCTATATAGTTTTCTTTTAAAATAGCGATTTATATGTGTGTGAAATATTTGATCTATGAAAGGTAGGTTTACTTATTTATAGCTCTGCATATTAATTCATTTCCCCTTTTTGATGACTCTGGGGTCCTTTGGAAGCCTGCAGTTGAGTCAGTGAGCTAGTTAAAGTTTTGTGTTTTTCTCCTCAATCCATTAGAATCCCAAAGTTCTATTACTTGTGAGTTCTGGTCCATTTTCCTAATATACTCCAAGTCCTACTCATCCTATGCAAAGTACTTACAATATTGTTTTAAAAAAAGTTTTTGGTCTTTTTTCTCAAAGAACAGAAGCATGTTAGAGTACAAATTATATAGATTCTTCCATACTGTATGTACATGGTGGTTTAAATGTGTCCTGTGCCTTTATTAATGCTTTATAATGTATAATAAAAAGGGAATTTCTCTAATAATATTGTGGTTCTTAAGTAGCATATAATTCTTGTTAACTTTTGTGTGTCCTGGCCCACATTGGAAGAATGGCTATGTATACTTTCTCAGAACAATATTTTAATATTCATGAAATAAAACACAGAGGAATACAAAGGAAACCAATTAGGTTGGAATGTAATAATCAAAATGGCTGCAAAACAAGTTCATGCACTTCATGTTAAGCACCCCTGAACTAGACAATTCTGTGTCTCTAGGAACCAGTGCTAGAAGAATACTCAAAAGTTACTACCTGAGAGCTTCCTGCTCTCAAGAAGGTTCTGCACAGTACCTGGAACATTGTAGGTGATTAATAAATGCTTGCTAACTATCCACTGGAATTTACACACACAACACCTTCAAGTGCTTAATTATTGACAAATTATTGACAAGCAAACTTGATATTTTATACTTCACATGGTTGGGCTTAGAGCATTTCAGAATTGAACTTGGAGATATTTAGGGAGTCTGCAATTCTCTGAATTTAGAAGAGAAGGAGCCTTAGAAGATCATGTTTAAGCCTTTGACCAACTGTGATTCTCTTCTCTGACATCCAGCTTCTGTTTAAATACTATTAGTGGGAGTCTATTCCAAACTATCAATAAGAATTTATTAAGCACTTACTACATATCAGGCACGATGCAAAGCACTGCAAATTGGAATATGGACCTTCAGGTAGTAAACATTCTAATAAAAGATTATTTTATTACTGTTTTTCCTTCTTTGACCAAGGGGCAATGACATCATGAATTGGATTTAAATTTAAATTTAAATGAGACAAAGCTTTGCAAAGATGTTAGTCTTATAGTCTTTCACTGAAAGAAGATAACATAAAAGAAAGCAGAAATGGGGAGAGAAGAAGGTACTTCTCACCACGTAGTGATGAAGCAGAGGTAGGAGAAGAAGGATGAATTGCTGCTTGGACCATTATCTGAAAATGGAGGTTCCAGGAGGAACTTCCAGGAGGAGAGGAGGTTTATGGGGATGAGAAGGGAGCTGGAACAGGTGAAAATTGGAAGTGGAGCTGGGAGAGGGGTCAAGATGCTCTAATTCTTAGCTCTTTCAGTTCTCCCCTCTGGGACCTGAATGTTCAATCTCCATGAGACAAACAACTTTTCAAACATCTGAAGTGAGCTATCATTTTCCTTCTCTTCTATCCCCAACTTGTTTTCTATTCCAGGCTAACCATCTCCAGTCTCTTAATTCTTCTATAACATCATTTCAGTATCTTACACAATCTTGACTATATATATATATATATAGAGTCTAGTTTATTAGTATGCTTCCTAAAATGTGATGCCTATTATAGAAGAGATCCTAAGTAACATAGTGCAAATAGATTTTTATTTTGTCTGTATCTGGGATTTCAGGACAACTAGATGGCATAATTGGTTAGATTTAAGCACGGAGACAGGAAGAAAAGTTCAAATGTGACCTCAGATACTTGCTAGCTGTGTGACCTGTGTGACATTTAACCGTGTTTGCCTCAGTTTCCTCATCTGAAAAATGAGCTGGAGAAGGAAATGGCAAACAGCTCCACTATCCCAGTAGTTTTTGGTCTTTTAAAATTGTTCAGGTAGTATCAAGTAGTATCAAGTAGTTCAAGCCCCAAGTAGTATCACAAAGACAACTATATAAAAAACCCTGTGATTTGGTTGGCATATTTAATTCTGGGTAAGGAAAATCCTCCTACCAGTTGCAGTAACCATTCTTTAACATACAGACTTAGGGGGTACTGTGAGATAAAAGAACCCAGGATTAGGCAGCCAGTAAGTTAGAGGTAGGAACTTTATATAACTATTGTTTGTACAGCTTAAGATCACATTGACTTTTGGAGCAGCCCAATTTTCACTGATACTGAGCTTCCATTTCAGTATTAAAGAGCTAGGACAGGATGTCATCTAAATTTGGTATTAATTTCCATTGTGTAGTACATTGTTTTGTATATTATAATAAATATTGGTTGAGTGAATTCAACTATATTTAAATAACTTTTTATGTGCCAGGTAGTGCATGGGAAGCATAGAAGGATATGAAGAAATGTAAAGTTACCAGGGGAACCAGGTAAGATCAATTAATTTGTCTAAAGTTACTCAGCTAGTATGGGGGCAAAGGTGAGCCTTCACCCATGTGAAGTAAAGATTAACAAGCAATCTAATTGAATTGGGGTTTGGGGGTGATAATGATGAGGAGAGCCCCGAAACTCTCTAAAACTCCTTGAATCCTGGCCTCTGTAAAAAGATCCTGAGAGAGGGGCACCACCGCCATTGAGACTCATTCAATTATTTTCTCATTTCAGCTCAAGCGGAAACCCAATTTGTAGATAAAAAGAGCCAATTTGGAACAACTCCTTGCAGAGGAGCTAACATGCCATCCTTGGCATAGCAGCAAAACTCTGCCTGATGGGATGATACTCTCTTCCAGCCTCACCCTCTCTTTATCTCCCTCACCTATTTCCCTAATGAGACTTTATGCTTCTCTGTCCGGATTTCTCTACTAGAAATTTTACTTCTCTGCTAGGATTCCTTCACTACTTTACTCTTCTTGTCGGGACCTTACTTTATATGTCTCTGTCCAGATTTTGCCACTAGGGAACTCAGCCTTTCTATTCATGCATAGCAAAGGCTGACTTCCCAATGCCTCTTTTACCAATCTAGGTTTCCAGGTTTGTAAATTCCTTTGTGAAGGATCTCTGCACCCCCAGAAGGGGGTATTCCCAAAACTCCCTACCCATGCACTGAATCCCTACGAAGGTTTAGGGGAGCCAAACCTCTTCATTTAGTTCCCTGAACCCCGAACCTCCCACTAAACCTCATCATTTAACTCCCTGACCACCAGGAACCCTAATCTCATCATTTGCTTCCCTGAATCTAATCTCATCATTTGATTCCCTGACAACCCTAAATCTAGCCCTCATCAATATGAGAATTGGGATTCAGTTTCAGTGTCTGGGACAGTGTGGTCAGTAGATGATTATGGATTGAATAAATGAATAGCCACTTGTAACTCCTTGACTGTTGTCCTCATTGACTTCAAAAAAGAAAAAAAAAAGTAATATTCATCCAATGAAAAGTCACATTCACTTTCAGTTGAAACAGTTCCTATACTTGGATCCAGAGAATTCAAATGTCACCTTCCTGGAAACTTATAAAGCAGAATTCTCTATTTCCACTCCCTCCCCCCATACTAAACCTGTGATTTCAGCCCTCTAGGGAATTCCTTACATTATTGCAGAACAGTGCCTGCTCTACTATTTATAATCCAAAGTTTCCAGGGGAACCTGGTAAGATCAATTAATTTGTCTAAAGTTACTCAGCTAGTATGGGGGCAAAGGTGAGACTTAAATTCAGGCCATGACAGAGGGCCTGAATGTATGAAGCCACAGAGGCTTCTCATGTCCACATTATGAAAATTAATAGGACTTTTAAATTGGTTATTAAAAACGATTCAATGCCCTATAGGACAGCAAAGGCTGTATTGTCTAAGGGTGGTGTAGTCTGGTAGCTAAGGATAGTGTGAAGCACCCAATTGAGTGATTTGCAGTGGTGCTGTAGGTATTTTAAGAAAAGGAGATAGTGTGATCTGGATTTTTAAAGCAGGAAGAGACCTTTTAATCTAGATCTTTAATCCAATTCCCTCTCTTTACAAATGAAAAAACTGGCCCTTATTAATTGTGGCTAAAGATTTATATAGGAAAATAAGAGATTCAAATTCAAACTCAAGGATGGTTTTTCATCACGCAGTAAATCTCTGGGATTTTTATATGGACGGGAGGGGAGTGACATTCTAGCTTTGTCTCCATCATAGAAGCTCGGAGAATGCGGCATCTGCATAGACCCTGGGAGTCTGCAATTTTGCTTTTTAATTAATTTTTTTAAATTTTTTAATTAATTTTTTTTTTTTTTAATTTAAGAGGTCATCCTTTATGCCCTGGCCATTGCAGAGCCTCCTGCGCCTCCTCCATCAGCGCGCTCTCAAGCTGGTGGCAGCGCCGCAGCATCAGGGAGGGGCGCTGCAGAGGAGGAGTAATGCAGCCGGGAAGCTTTTGTTTCGTTCCCGCCAGCACTGCGGAGGGGCAAGGAGGGAAGCTGCAGAGAGAGACCCGTTAGTTAGTCCACACCCCTCTTTTTGCAGAGGAGGAAATTTACACTCAGGGAGGCTTTCACCTTCCCAAGGTCACGGAGAGTACGCTTTGGAAGCCGGATTTGAACTGGCTACTTTAGCGCAAGAGATGGGGATGCGGTCACCATAGCACCGCGAGTCCCAGCTCTGGCCCCACCCACTTGGCGAAGGACAAATGATGAGGCGGGGGGAGGGCGGAGAAAAGCGTCCAGCCCACGTGACTCTCCCTCTCCCGCCGGCTGCGGGCTGGCGGACCCGGAAGGAGGGGAGCCTACGTGTGCGCACGCGCAGGCCGTCCCCTTTTTCCTCACCTCCTTCCGGCCCTTGGTTCTCGCCCCGCAGCCTCTCCCTCCATCCCGCGTGCGTGTGTGCGTGCGTGCGTGAGAGCGTGCCGGCTGCCCGCGGACCCCCCACGCCAGTGCCCCCTCTCCCCGCTGCCTTCCCCCGCTTCAGGCATTGCTCCCCTCCGTGTGTGCGGGCGGCCGCCATGTGCTCCCTAGCAACGGGCATCACCGGTGGGTATCCCCTTCCCCTTAGCAACGCGAGCCCGCCGCGGCCTGGGCCCGCGTCCTCAGACCTTGTCTTGTGCTTGTGTCAGGCGCCAGGCGCCGGCTGCAGGAAGCCGAGGGCGAGGAGGAGGTGCCCGCGCTGTCGGACAGCGGAGACGAGGCGGCCTGGGAGGAGGAGGAGGAGGAGGAGGAGGAGGACCCCCGCCGCGAGAAGCAGCAGACCCCCTGCCTGTTCTGTGACAGGTTCGTTGGCTGGCCCAGCCTCAGTTTCCTCACCTGTAAAATGTGCCCGCGTCACCGGCCCGGCCGGGGCTTAGAGCCCCGCAGACCCTGGGTTCGAATCCCAAGCCCGGGCAAGTTATAAAACGAGGGGGTTGGACCACACGTGGATTAACCACCCCCCAAGTGCAAGTCACAGCATCAAGCATTTAATAAGCACCCTACTGTGTGCCAGGCACAAGAGAAAGGAGGGAGACAGCCCGTAAAAAGCCGGGCGGGTCTGGAGATAGTCAGAGAAAGGGAAGGCGCTGCAGTTAGGAAGCGCCTGGGAAGCCTGCAGGCAGAGAAGAGCAGGAAAACCCCAGGAACCAACAGTGACGTCAGGTGGAAGAAACGCGAGGGAAGCCGGGGGCACCGCCTCTAGGAACAAGGTTTAAAAAGGAAAAAGTCAGCAGGAGCTGCTGACAGAGAGGTTTGAAACCCAGAGCGATTTGTGCTAGAGCCTGGAGGGAATAGGGAGCCGCTGGAGATTGGAGAGTGAGGGCAGGTTATAAGGGCAGATCTGTGGAGAGGGAGACTTGGGGTAGGGACACAAATCGGCCTGCCTTACTAAGGAGTAATGAGATGAGGCCCTTTGGGGGCAAGATTATGAAGAGCTTTAAAAGAAAGCATTATTATATTTGCTCCTGGAAGTAAAAAGGAGCCCTGCGATTTATTGCCAGACCTGTGCTCCAGGAGGATAATGTTTATAGCGGAGTAGAGGATGAACTCTTCCAGCTCAAACATCACTCTACTATCTAAATGCTAGCCATAAATGGCTGCTGAAAGTGCCTTAGGAGACAGAAGTGTGTGACCTCAAGCTAAATGAATTAGCCCATCTCAAGGGAAGCAACCTGGTTTAGTGGAAGAACTTTTCTAGATTTGGAGAGGACCTTGTTTTCAGCGTTAGCTTTGTCAGTTTTTATGTGTGTGACTTTACTCTTTCTGTATGACAATTTAGGGCCAGTCACCTTATCTTTCTAGGGCTGTTTCCTTAACTAAATGAGAAGGTGCTGTGCTCTATTGGCAAAACAGAATTGAATTAGCCCAAAGGAAATGCAAAATTTTAGAAGCTGTCCCAAATGTTCACAGGGACTATTTACGTCCTACCTGTGGCAGTGCATTCCGAGCTGATATTGGTCTAATCAGCCACAGTCGGACTCTTAACTTGATGGTTATATAGTAATGTCGTTTTGGTTTTCTTTGAAAACAAAGGACAACTAAATGAGAGGATGAATCATATGACCTCAGATGTTCTTTGTAGTTCTCATTCTCTTAATGCCTTTTGGGTCCTCTATTTCCTACACTGTTAAATGGACAGGTTGGATAGATAATCTTTAAGATTCCTACTTGCCCTAAGTACTATTTTAAAATGTCATATTTGAGTTCTCAAGATTAAATTTTGAGAGATAGCAATTAATGATATTTTAAGTCTGAGAGGTTTATCCCCAATAAGTTGCTCCTTCTATTGGTGCCTTAGTTTTCTCATTTGTGTTCTTTGTGATATTTTAAGTCTGAGAGGTTTATCCCCAATAAGTTGCTCCTTCTATTGGTGCCTTAGTTTTCTCATTTGTGTTCTTTGTGCAAGAGGAAACCTTTGCATCTAGTATTATACTTTCCAAACTATAAATTTTTCTGAAGTAAGTATAGGCCAGTAGTCAGTCTCCATTTCACAGGTGAAGAAACAGATTTAAAGAGATTGAGCTAGTGTTTTTGGTAAAGACTTTAAGAGCGTGTTTATCAAATCTGAAGATGGGTGATAAAATTGAGATCTTAAAAGGTTTTGCTTTTCTAGAAGGAAGGTTTGAATTAAATCTGATGAAATTTAATTGGTTTAATATAATGTTCTGTAGTAGGGTTCAGAAATTAAGTTTGTACAAGTATTTATTAAGAAATGTATAGTTCTATAACATGCATTTCACCATGGTTGGTACATTTGTAGTATTTTGTTCAGTTTGGGTTGTCTCATTTATGAATGATGTTGACAGAATGGATTGATGGTTGAGACTTGGACTGTTAGGTAGATATAACTATTCTAGTAGAATCATTTGAAAAAAACTAGTTATATTTAACCTGGAGAAGAGAAGATTTGAGAAGACATTTTCAAAGATTTAAAGTGTCATTGTGTGGAAATGAGATTGGATTTATTTTTGACCCCAGAGAATAGAATTAAGAGCAACTAAAGGAAGTTATGTAGAGGGAAGGTTTAGATTGATATGGAGTGAAAGAGCTGTCCAAGGTAAGAATTGCAATCCCTGAAGACAGTGCCTCCTTATCTCTGGAGGCCTCCAGGTGGATACTGGTTGACTGCTTTTAGGGACAATGTAGAAGGGAGTCCTGTTTCAGATATGAGGAGCCCTTATTTGCTGGGAATTATGGCAGTTACAAATTCTAAGAGAAAATTCCTCCTGGAAGGGGAAAAAAAAAGTTAGGACTGAAATGATATAAATGAGAAAAGAAAGCAGGTCATATTAGAAATTAATAATTTTCAGAAAAAATCCTGATATTAAGCTGAAAGACTTAAAGGTAGGAGATAAGGGGAGAAGGAAAGGGAAGGGAATAAGAATTTCTATCATATCAACTACATGCTAAGAACTTTACAAATATCTCATCTGATTCTCACAGCAATCCTGTAAGATAGATCCTCATATTATATTTGAGGAAACAGGTGAATTTGAGGAATTTAAGTGTTTGTCACAGAGCCAGATAGGTATCTTAAGAATTTGAACTCAGGTCTTCTGATTTTAGGCTCAGGGCTCCATCTACTCCTATGCTCCCTGTGAGGATATAGATATACATATACATAAATGTAAGTGCACATATGTATCTTTTATTTACATATTTCACATATATGTGTATTTATGTGCATATATTATTAGGGAATATAAGCAAAATAAAATGATTCTTTTGATAGCATACAATCCCTGGTGTGGTTGGTGATTTGCTGCCTTTCTTGCTTGCAGAACCAAACTGATATCACAATGTTAGAGTCAAGTTAGTGTGTCCACTGTGGCTGATCAGACCTATTTGAGTACTGAATGTTCTGCCACAGGTTGGAGATAAATAGTCCCTATGAACATTTGGAATGGCTTCCCTAACTTTGTGTAATTTACATTTCTTTGGGGCTTATAGAGCACAGTACCTTCTCCAATGAGGGCAAGCCATGCTGGGCAGTCCTGTGCCAATGTCTCCCAGAACATACAATCAATTCTAAAGTTCTTAAGAGAGAAAAAAAAAAGTGTCTGAATCATTTTTTCTGATTGCCTTGGGAGTGTTTATCCTGTGTGTGTTCTCCATAAAATAATCTTTTTGGAATGATGATATTATAGTGATGTATATCTTCCACCCATAAGATTCTGCAGTTATATGATTTGTCCAAGTTCACATGTTTAATAAATGTCAGAGCTTCTGCTCAAAATGAGGTCCCTTGGCTCTGGTGCTTTTTATCTGCCATTCTCTGGATAAGAGTGTTGCCTTGTTATGCAGTAGGATAATAGGAGTTAGAGTGCAAAGTGACCTTCAAGACTATCTCATCCCACACCCTATGAAAGTTAAATGATTTCCCAAGGCCACATAATATGTTGAAGAGCAGTGTCAAACATGTGTCTTCTGCCTCCAATCCTATGTGCTTTCTATTATATCATACTCAAATTCACAGATGTCTTGCCTTGGGATAGCTTTGATGAGTGCTACAGATCCTTAATTGGTGAAAAAATTTTGTTCACACTATAATTCATGCACATGTACTAAGCATATGAGACATTTAATCGGTTCTTCTCAGTAATGCTATTCAATATAGTTTACTTTCTGCAGTCCTACTCTTGTGTCCTTCAGTTTTGCAAGTCACATAGTGAAGAACTTTGGACCTCACGATGTCCATGTACGTTTGGAATGCCAAGTAGGTTTGGAACACTACAAGATCATTTTGGAAGCATTAAAGCCCTATGGGAATGTGCCAGATTAATAAATTGTGCCTTATACTTTTTTTCATCTCTAAAACCAGTGTGCCAGCTCAGAACCTTTAAAAGTACAATTTGCACTTTGAAGTGAGGGGAAGAATTCCAAGTTAAAAAATATTCTTGATTAGTGCTACCAGAAAAAGAGAAAATAAGGACTTTATATGTAATAGACAATTTTATAAAATAAAAATTATCATTTTGAAGACAAATGAACTTTGGTAATAAAAGGACAAATATTTGTATGATTGTCAAATGAAACTCAGACCTGGTGTTATATAATGTAATGGCAGGAATCCTGGACCATAATTCAGGAGACCTGGATTCTTGTCCAGGCTGTGTTGCTAATTAGCTGAGGAATGGGGGGGGAGAGGGGGGTAAGTTACAACTAACATTGTATCTTAGCCTATCTTTGGATTAGATGATCTCTAAAATTCCAGCTCTTAAATCTTATGATTTTGAGGACTAATTTTGAGTGGAAGGCGGCAATTAAGATGCTTATTCTACAAAAGTCGTGCTTTGTTGCCTCTTACATTGGAGGTGACCCTGTGTTCTTGAAACCTATACAAATGAAAAGCAAAACCTGGCAGGTTCCAGCATACTGGAAAGGTTTCAAATGTTACTTCAGCAATAGATTATTTTGTTGTCTGAGAACCAGGCTAATTGTCGAGATGTTAATCACCAGAAAGTTGTAGAACTTTTGGCAATAGTAATCCAAGGGGGGAAAAAAAGCCAAAAAAAAAAAAAAAATTCTCTGCTTTTGATGCTGACTTCTTTCATTGTAGTGTGACAAAAGGGGATAGAGAGTTACTTAGGAATGGCATTGTTCTTAAGATTGTAAACTTTAATATAATGTATTGTAAATGAATTGATTTTTTTGGTCCAACAACCAGCAAGTGGTTCTGTTATATTATCATAATTGAAATAGTTGTCAGAACAGAGTTCCAGCTAGATGGAAGTAAAAGTCAAGTTTATCCAAAATGAAACAAAATTTTAAAGTTGGCAGAGTGGTTTGTATGATGGGACACTTAAAGGCAATCATCCTTTGATGGAAGGCTTTGTCATCTTGTTTTTTTTTTTCCTGCGCACAGTGAACATACGGTGATTGGCACTGATTGCCCTAGTGGAGGGGATGCTAGTGGCCCTATTCCATGCTGTTCCTTAAACCCACTGCCCATAAGTAGTAGACCTCTCCTTTTTGCTAGACACTCTATTTAGTGTCCCAAAAACTCCTGGCCCTTTCCATTAACTCTTCATCCTTGGGGTTTTGGGGCTTTCTAACCATTTTGAAGCTGAACTCCAACAAGTATGTTGGCTTTCCTAATTATAGGGTTAAGTTCTTGAGATCAGAGACTTGTTCACCTTTGTCTCCAGTAGCTGGCACTAGTAAGCACTTAATAAAGGTTTTTTTTTTTTTTTTTTTAATTCATCTAAAGGCTGAATAAATTGAGAAATTTTTTCTACCACTTAACATATATCTTCCCCATGAAGTAAATTTCTAGAGATTAGGGCTATTTTGTTTTGTTCTTTGTGTCCCAGATGCAGAGTACATACTCCTCATAAATATTTGTTATATTAAAGAGCCTGCAAACTAATTGAACATTTAAACTTGATACTTGATATTTTTCTTTTATTTGTTTCAGCCTGAGAATGGGAATATGGTTTGAGATAAATAAATACAAGTTCTCTTAAGCTTAAAGAAGAATCTTTGCATCTTATTTAAAAAAAAACTTTCTTCAAGAAGAGTGTCAGAAGGCAGTGGGTAGAATGAGCCCCCAAAAAGAAATAATTCTCTTTTAACAACAACAAAACACTTAGTTATAGATGTGAGAAAAATTGACTGATTGTACTAAGAGATAAAATGAACTGGTCAGAATGAAGGTCAAAACCAGAACTAAATGAGAAGAAGGGATAAAGATTTAAATAAAACAGTAGCATCCCACAGTCAGAATTAAAATTCAATTTGACTTCAAAAAACAGTGAAAGTCTTGTAAATATAAGCAGAAAGCTATTATCAATGGTGACTTGCAGGTGACAAATATATATATTCATACACATACATACACATATATATGTATGTTAAGAGAACTACAATTATGGCCTTTAGCACAGAAAATCTTAATGGAAAGAGAGGGATATTATTATACAATATGGGAGTCTTCCTAAGGACTATGAACATTTTTCAGTGAATGATGTACCCATTTTGAAGAGATGATTGATTCTTTGAAGTATAACTTGGTACTCATTTAATATTTAGAAGCAATCAAATGTGAATATTGGGTCTTGAGTCAGACCTGAATTCATTTGTAACCTCAGACCTACAATGTCTGTGATTTTTAAGCAAATCATTTCACCTATGCCTCAGTTTCCATATCTGTAAAGTGGGAATAATAATAGCATTTACCTCTTAGAGTTTTTAAAAGGATCAAATGAGATAATATTTGTAAGGACTTGAGAAACAATGTTATATGAATTCTTGTTGTTTCCTTGGCTGTATTTGTTAAAGCCTGTGTTTGCATTTCAGATTATTCACTTCTGCTGAAGAAACATTTTCTCATTGTAAGTCTGAACATCAGTTTGATATTGACAACATGGTTCATAAACATGGTAAGTGTGTTTTTTTTAAAGATTTATTTTTATTTTGAAATTTTAGATTAAATATAATTTTTTTCACCTTTTTATAGATTTTCTTTAAAGTGAAACTTTTTTAGAGTGACTACCTAATGTTTCATAAAAATAAAGTATTTTTGACTGAGTTGATGATAGTTTATCATCTAAAATCCATATTGAAAGTCACTTCACCTTTTAAAGTTATAGTTTATTCGGTTTTAGTCCAGGAAAATGGGTTTTTCAGATGTTTCAATGCTTTTTTGTATGTGTTACAGTTGAAAAAGAAAGAAAATTGTAAATACAGATTTCATAATATGTGAATTAGGATATAAAAGAACAAGGGCAGCAATGAGATTGAAATTTTTGAGATATGAGCTGGTCTTTAGAATGAAAATCTTGAGAATTAGTTGACAGAATGGATTGCATTGCTCTTCAGGTCTTGATTTGAACTTTGAGAACTATTTTGTTTTCTCCATTGAAGTGATCACCAAGAAACTAAGGAATACACAGTAGACATATATGAAGAAAATATATGGAGAAAGAAAGTAATTGCTGGAAATTAAGGAATGGAAAAGATTATATTTGAGTTAAATAATTTTGAAAAGGATATTTGTAGTCCATGTACTTAGGGCATGCTAAAGTGCCACCCTCACTTATCACTTGTGCTCATGGTTCTTACTTCTTTCATGGGAACTTGCTTCTTTATTTGTTCCCTTTCCTTCACATATCTTTCAGCTCTCCTTAGTATCTGGTTCTTTCCTGTGGCTTACAAACATGTCCACATATCTGACATATTTTAAAAACTCTCACTTGACTCTGCCATTCCTTCATGTTGTTATTGTATATCTCTTCTTTTTAATAAATGTTTAGTGTTATCTTTTATATTTGTATCACCTTGTTTTTCTCCTTTATCCTTCCTCTTTTTCCCTTCAATGAACCATTGTTTATAACCGGGTGTGTTTTCTAGAAAGAAAAAAGAGAAAGGAAAAGAAATCAGATTCTGTTAATACATTGAAAAAAATGACAATTACTACAGTTCTTTTGCACCTGTGAATTGTCTACCATGTTCTGCCTCTCTAAAAGAGTTGGGGGAGGGGTCTTACATTTCTTCTTTGGAGCTAAGTTTATTCTTTCATACTTCTGTAGCATTCATATTCAGTGTTTTGTGGTAGTCTTTCCATTTGTATCTTTGTAGTTATTATAGGTATCTATATATATATCTTGGCTCTGTTTACCTTTATTCCAGTTCATTTAAATCTTTTCATTCTTCTTGATATTTATCATATTCATTCTTCTATATATATTCATTATATTCATTGTTTTTTATAAACCATATTTTCATATTCTTTTGCATTCATATAATACAGTTTATTTAACCATGCCTAGTAGAGAGGGCATTTACTTCATTTCCACTTCTTTTCTACCATAAAAAGTGTTGATACAAATAATTGTGTGTGTGTGTGTGTGTGTGTGTGTGTGTGTGTGTGTGTATGAAGTTTTTGTTATTTTAATTTTTTTCTGGACTTAAATGTCAAACAATTAACATTTTCGTATATAAAGTATAATATAAAAAATTATACAAAACCTCAAATCTCTATTACATATAACTTTCTTTAAAAAATAATATATACCGGGGTAGCTAGATGGTATAGTGGATAGAGCATACCAGCCCTGAAGTCAGGAAGACCTGAGTTAAAATCTGGCCTCAGATAACTTAACACTTCCTAATTGTATGAGCCTAGAAAAGTCACTTAATTCCAATTGCCTCAGTCAAAAAAAAAAAAAAGAAAGAAAGAAATAATAATAATAATAATGTATATCACTTCTCAGATTGGCTAAGATGACAGGAAAAGATAATGGTGAATATTGGAGGAGATGTGGAAAAACTGGAACACTAATACATTTTGTTGGAGTTGTGAGCTAATTCAACCATTCTGGAGAGCAAGTTGGAACTATCCACAAAGGGCTGTCAGATACAGCTAGGCTTGTATCCCAGAGAGATCATAAAAAAAGGGAAAACAACCCACATGTGCAAAAATGTTTGTGGCAGTTCTTTTTGTAGTGTCAAGGAAATGGAAACTGAGTGGATGCCCATCAGTTGGAGAATGGCCGAATAAGTTATGGTATATGAATATTAGAGAATATTATTGTTCTATATGAAACGATCAGCAGGATGATTTTAGAGAGGCCTGGAGAGAATTACATGAACTGATGCTAAGTGAAATGAGTAAAACCAGGAGAACATTATATACACAGCAAGAACAAGATTATACAACGATTTGTTCTTATGGACAATGCATCTTTTCAACAGTGAGGTGATTCAGGCCAATCCCAATGGTCTTGTGATAAAAAGAGCCATCTGCACCCAGAGAAAGGATGGAGGAGACTGAGTGTGGATCACAATATAGAATTTTCACTCTTTGCTTGCATTTTGTTTTCTTTCCCATTTTTCCTTTTTGATCTGATTTTTCTTGTGTAGCATATTTATGGAAATACGTATAGAGAATTGGAAATGTTTAACATATATTGGATTACTTGCCATCTAGGGGAGGAGGTGTAGGGAAGAAAGGGAAAAATTTTGCAACACAAGGTTTTGCAAGGGTGAATGTTGAAAAAAAAATTTTTTTTAGATGTGTACATACACACATTATATATGTATGTATTTATGAACTACTTAAAAAAATTTTTTTTCATTTAACAAGCTTTTATGGATGCATTAATAAATTTCTTAAGATTTAAAGTAAGTGAATGACTGAATTATTGACATTTATAAATTTATAAATTCCTTAGAAGTAGGAGGGTATGGCCAGTATACACATGCAGAACAACTAAAAAAGGGAAGCCTTTCAGATTTCAGATTTCTTGTATTAGGGAAATCATAGTCATTGGAGAAGTGCTTATTCTAAGAATCAATGTACATAAGACATATTTTTAAAATACCTTAGTATCAGCAAGAGTCTTTTGAAGAAAACTGGTATATGACTTATTAAATTGGTGCTCTAGAATTTGATTTGAGGCATTATTGTAAAGTTGGAATGTTGAGCCTGACTGGATTTTTTTCCCTACTTTGGTTCCACCCCTGGATATCAGGTAGAATAGAAAAAACAATACAGTCAGGCTCTCTTAGTATTCCCCTCCAAACAACTTTATCAAAGTCTTATCAGAGATATTTAATACAAAGATTTTTTTTGTCCCAATTGCCTGCTTTGCCTCAGCCTAATTTCTTGAACTTTGTAAACAAGTGATTCATTTTCATGTAATCAAAAGTACCTATTTTATCTAATACAATTATTTTTCTCACTTCATCCTCTGCCTAGCAATAGCTGTAAAACACCCTTGACCTAGTTTCTTCTGATTTTTTTTTTTCTGTTTTTACCATCTACTTTTCTTTTCATTTCTTGTCTGATTTTCTGATTCTACTTGAATTTCTTAATTGCTAACTAATTCTAGTAGTCTTTTCTATCTTTTCATTTGATATTATCTTCCTGCTGCTTACTTGACCACTTCCTGAGTACTCTCTTCTCCTTTGGGTTTCATAGCTATTTTTATGACTCTCAGCCATCCTTCCATAGCTATATTTACTGGATATACATCCTCCTGCCTTTTGTGTGGATTTTCTTCTGGGTCCTGAACTTTTTCTCTTCCTTTGAGTTTTTTTTATTGGTGATCTCATTAGCATCTATAGATTCAATTGTTACCCTCTGTGAAGATAATATCCTTGATTTATCAACATCTTAAAAATGGAATTTATTATATTTTCTCTAAAATCATCTCTGCACCAAATTAATCTGTTTCCATTAAGGAAACACTATCCAGTAACTAACACTCAGAATCTTGAAATTATCTTGACATTCTTTTTACTTCTCCCACCTCATACTATCAGTTTCCAAGTCTTGTTGCTTTTACCTTCATAATGTCACTTTTATCTGCCCATCTTCTTTCATTCATATAGTCTCAACCCAGTTCATGCCTTCAGTATTGATCTCATTGCTTTCTATCTCTTTCTACCCAAATGTCAAACTAAATAAAGCACAGATCTGACCATATGCTCCTTGTCTCCCCTCAACTATCCCCCTGCCAAAAGAAAATTTTCAATGGTAGATTATGTAAGGGCTTAAACTCCAGTTTAAGAAGTTTGTCTTTTATCCATAGATGACTTATGTATTCCAGTTAATTTGGTTTAAAAGTAAAAATTCATTTAGCAGTGCAATAAAGGTTGGAAAATTGGTGTCACCTCTAATGTCTTATAACAGTGAATTTTTTGTAGATCATGTGTGTCCTAAGAAATAAAGCAGAATGTCAGAACATTAAGAATCTATGATTTTCCTAGAATTTAAACATCCTTCATCAAGCCTAATTCAGATGTCTTGGATTTCAATAGATAAGTCTTAGTTGAATGAGCACCAGAGAGATTAACTTGTCCAGAGTGAGCCATCCTGATAAGCATCGGAGATGGGATTTGAACCCAGTTGTCTTGATTCCAAGTCCAAATGTGTATCCTCTTTGCCAGTTTTCTCAAGTGAATAATAGGTTTCTAAAATTGTTTTTTTCTAATATTGTATTATTTATGCTATTTAGATTTTTTTTTTTAGATTCTGAAACTTGAGGATTTTTACTAAGTGTTAAAGTTACTTTTTCTTATTTTTTAAATTTAAAATAATTTGGATGACAAATGTGGGCGTATAGAAATATTGCTTAATGGTTCAAACCTCTACAGAAACAGTTCACTTAAATAATGCATTATGATAAGAGCTATATTTTTTTATATCATTAATTTGTTTTTTCTGCAGGACTTGAATTTTATGGATACATTAAGCTAATAAATTTCATTAGACTTAAGGTAAGTAGATGACCCAATTTACAGTATTTATAAACTCCTCAGCAGAAGTATAAGATGGATAAAGAGTAAACAAAAGAACAAAGCTTATGTATTCCAGTTAATTTGGTTTAAAAGTAAAAATTCATTTAGTAGTGCTACAAAGGTTGGAAAATTAGTGTCACCTCTTCTAACAGTGAATTTTTTATTTTATAAATTTTTAAATTTTATATTCCTTATATTTGGGAAATCACAACCTTTGGAGAAGTACTTATATACAATGGATCAATTTATATATGAAATATTTGAAAAGTAACTTAATAGCAGCAACATTCCTTTGAAAAAAATTGGTATTATTTAGAAAAGAAATATAAAACTAAATCTGTTTTATTTAATTTATTTGAGCAAGGGAAACTGATGTGAGACCAGGGTTACAATGACTTTTAGGGACTTGTTAGTTTGATGAATTTTAAATAAAAATTCATTCAGATAATTAGTATTAAGTCCTGTACCTGTCATTAATGCTGTTACACAACATATGAGATCCTGATGTAGAGTTAAACCAGAAATTAATTTCCTTAGTGATTTAGAGATTTGGTTTACTGTTTCTTTATTACATGTAGATGATATCAATTTTATCTCCTTCAGTCCCACTTCTACAGGGAAGAGTATTAAACCTTGGTTGTTCATTAGATACAGAAAAGTATCAACTGCTGTACAAAAGGTATTATGCTTTCAGAAATAGCAGGTAGTAATTTTAAACATACTACCATTCTAAAAGACAATATAGGTTTCTTTTTCTTGACATTTTGCTTTCTAAAGTAAAATCTCATGACTAAAGGTATTTAAAGTAATATGTGATTGTTTTTCCTCTCTAGAATCCAACTTCAGAGTATTTGAATTCCTTATGCAACCCAGTCCCTTGGGAGAAAGAAGAGTATTTGAAACCAGTGTTAGAAGATGACCTTTTACTTCAGTTTGGTAAGATTATGGTATTACAGTAACATAAATTTATATGGCATCATTCATACTAAATTTTCTATTTGTAGTAGCAGCAAGTGCAACATTGTGTGTAAGAAATGTGAACAAAGCATACTGAGAAAATATATTATTGAATGTGATACCCAAGTGGTTAAGATAGTGGATTGCCAATTTGGGTTTTGAATGGATTCATATCAGTGATTTACTTGTGCTGTTAGGGTACCAGTGTCATAGAGTAGAAAAAGTAAAAAAGTCATTGTGAGAAGACTCAATTTAAAATCTTATTTACCATCTGCTAACCATGTAACTTTGGATCTTATACCTTACTTAGTTTTCACCTTTACCTCATTAATCTTTAACATGTGTGAGACCATGGTTAAGTCACTTAATCAAACTGTTAGACTTTCTTCCAGCTTTTGATCTAAAATCTTGAAAACATCATGAGCACTATCTACTTGACCAGATTTGGATTCATAACTGGTTATCAGTGAGCGGATATCTTTTATAGTCATGTCTCAGAAATCTCTGCTTAGCCTAGTTCTCTTTAATATTTTTATGAGTCATTTAGATGAAGACATAGTATGCTTATCAGATTGGTAGATAACACAAATTTGGGAGGAATAGTTAGCTAATATATTAGGCAGCAGAGTCAGGACCCCAAAAGACTTAGATGAGTTACGATGAGGGTTCACATAAATTTGGATGAAATTAATAGAGAGAAATATGAAGTCCTTGAATTAAAAAGTGTAGAATTGGACAACTGTGGCTCTAGAAAACCTTTTCTGGGGAAAAAGATCTGGGACTAATCCTTAGTGGATTGTATTTGCTTTCAGAATGTGTATAAACAATGTTAGTTAACTTAAAAAAAGTTATTACCTTCTCATACTAGAACGCACAATCTAGAGAGCCTGAGAGGTCAAGTGTTCCACTGTACTTTGTCCCAGTCAGAACCCATTAGCATTTTTGTGTTCTGAGCTGGATTTTGAATTTTAGGATGGACATTGAGTAGCATAGCTGGAGAGTCACCCAGAAGGGCAGCCAGAGAGAGGGGCCTTGAGACCAGATCACACAAGCAACGGTGAAAGGAATTGGACCTCTTATCTTGGAGAAGAGTCGACTTAAGGAAGACAGCTTAATTGTCTTTAGATATTTGAATGGCTGTCTGGTGAAAGAGGAATTAGACTTTCTTGTTGTATTTAATCACAAAAGTTAGAAATTGGAGCAATGGGAAGAAGCTGCAGAAAAGGAGATTGAGGCTTAAAGAGAAACGTGTGTGTAAAACACATGCATACAACACATATTTACATATATGTACACACACACTTACATTTAGGTATATTTCCATGTATATAAATATATTTACATGTGTATGTATATACACACATATTTACATGAAAGTTTACAATTAGTGCTTTTCCCCTCCTAATTGGACACTGACTCTAATATCCCCTCCCATGCCAGAAAGACCCAGATCCCTTCTGTGCTCCATCCAACTCCTAGTTCTGCTTCACCCTTCCCAAGGATAGAGGTCTTCTCCTTTGTGGCGCAGATACATTCTTAATATTCCTAGTCCTTGCAGCCCCCTGCAGATGTGTTTTCCCACAAGTGTTATCTTCTCCAATTTTGATGTGAACCTCATGAAGTCAAGGGCTGCCTTCTTTTTCTTTTTGTATTGGTAGCACTTAGCATAATGTCAGAGCTAGAGGGTTGGAGGATGTGGCCTCTGCCCACAAATGACTTAACTGGGTAACTTTATATATACATATAAAGTAATGTGTACTGTGTGCCACAAGTGACCAAACCCATTGATGGCTTAGACCTTAATGGTTTTGGCTAAGGCACACCTTAAAAAACTAGGGAATGAGGTAGAAGATGTCAGCTGTTGCTAAACTTGTACATCACCGGAGCCATCGTTGCTTGATCCTTTGCTTAAGAACTTGGGCAGAGAATGTACTTGGTAAGAGCATATGTAGTCTACATAGTCCAGGGCATGGGGAAATCAGTCTTAGAACTGAACTGGCCTGCTACAGTGTCTTTACTCTTGTTTTCTCATTCCTCTTCCTTCCATAGTACACAGCTTAACTACCAGAATGGAACCATCCACTGAAATATTCAGGATTTCATGCTGTCACAGTGTGTGTCAGAAATTGGTGTTCTTGTTAAGAATACTAGCAATAGTTGGCCATTCTTCTCTGCAGCTAAACTGGCCTATCTTCTTAATTATATTTTCAAAATAGATGTTTAAGTATTAAGAGGAGTGGAGAGAATGATCATGGAAGGCTGGAATGGTGAGGAATAAGGCCTCACAGAGAAGTAAGAGTTTTATCATGAGTAGAAGACCATTTCACACAGCACAATAGGATAAAAAATGTGTTTTTAGTAATATGAAATACACAAGTCTTTTCAAATTGTTGAATATCTTCAATATTAGTGAATTTTTGATGTGATTTTTTTTTTGAGTGCAGTAGCTATGCTAACATAAAACCTGCTAAATTTGTGGCAATGATAGTATGAATATGATGTATAATAGATACTAAAAATACAAGCATTCTTTAATATGTAGGATACTATTATCCTTTTTATTCCTCTTCAAAGATAAATTTTGTTAGGGTATACTTTGGGGTTGAGGCTTTCATTCTTCTTACTCTACCAGCTGTATCCTGGTCATTGATGAGACCAATAGAACTTGTTTTTTTGTTTGTTTGTTTTGTTTTGTTTTGTTTTTTAAGATTGTAAGATGGTCTTTTTAGCCCTACCATTTAAGCATTGGGATAGATTGATCGATCTTTCATTGCTTAGCTACCCTGGTCAGGAACTTGAATGTGATGAAACAGAGCTGAAGTTCTTATTTTCTTCCATTTTTTCTCTGAATTCTGATAGCAGGTTTTCACTATTAATTTCACCAAATTGATAGATTCAGGGGGCAAAGAAATTCTACAATCCTGAGTCTTTAGGTGACCATTAAGTTTATAGTCAAATATTCTCTATCAATTTTAAAACCCTAATTTTCTTATCAGGTATTTTTCTGGCACTGATATTGCCAGTATTTAGTATTTATCTTAAATTGTAGCTTGATGTGAGTATAATTTTTGAACAAAAATTATTTTTTTTGCACTTCCAAATGTATGAAAAATACCTTTTAAGCACTTATTATGTATCAAGTACTTTACTTAAGTACTGGGAATACAGACACAAAAGCAAGTTCATGCCCTCAAGGAGCATATATTTTAATGAGAGACAGACAATATATAAAAGGAAGTAAAGACACGAAAACTTAATTATAGTCTTGCAAGTTAATAAGATTAATATTAATTATTAACATGCCCTTTCCTAAGATAATGATAGTTGATAGAGGTGATTTGATTACAATTCTTAGAGGAAGGAGTGAGAAAGTTGCACTTCCTTTGAAGGAAGAGTAAAAAATAATTAGAATGAACTCTAGGATGCATTGCCTCAGGAGCACTGAGCTAAGTGACTTAGCATCTACTAAGCTGGGTCTTTTGTGGTCTAGTTTGGAAGGTGGAGCACCATAGAGCATAGCTAAAAATTGCACAGTATTCTGTGACTGGTGTTCCTATCTTGATTCCAATTATAAAAGTTATCTGGAAGCATCACACTAGTATAGACTGAATTTTAGATCAAAAGAAAGAAAGAAAGAGGAAAATGTGGTATGCATATTCTTTTATTTGCTTGAAGAAGTTTTTTTTAACATTAGTTGAGAAATTAATGATGTAAATTGAGTGGAACTTTCTAGTTTTGTTAAATTCTATTTGGAGAATTTTTTTATAATACTAGTGAAAAAGTTTTGCATGAGTAAAGAAAGAATCAGATTTTATGGAGTTTTTCCTTGAGATTTAAAGAACTGTCAATTCTATATTTTTAGAGCTGGAACAGATTTTCTGATTGTGTGATCTAATCCTCCTTAAGCTTCAGATAAAAGAACTGGGACTCTTAAAGAGATGAAAATGATATAAGATTTGCTTTAGCAGGTATCAGAACTGAAATTGAAACCTGTCTTTTGGCTTCCTAGTGCGGTGTTATTATTACTGTATGAATTTTATTGAAAACTCATTGTTTCTAGACTTAATGGCAAAACATAATAAAGCTGCCTGTGCAGTTGCAGTTTGTAGCTGCAGTAGTGAACAAGCGAAGTATGAATATGCCAGTCTGCTACTTGTATAGTTTAATGAATAGGATTAGAACAATTTTATACAGTGATAATATTATAAACAACTTTGAAAGACTTTAGATTTCTCATCAACACAGTAATAAAACATGAATGCAGAAGAATAAAGGTGAAACACTATTTTTCTCCTAATAGATGATGAATTTAAAATGTAGAGACCTATATTTTTAGACTAAAAATATTTGACTAATGTGGGAATTGTTTTGCCAGAGTATAAAGATATGTATATAGAGATTTTTTTGTTTGTTTAATTTTCCCAATTGAGATGGAGGAGGTAGTAGGAAGGACAGAGTAATTAAAAATTTTTTTTTAATGTTTAAATGTTTAAGACAGAGTTTAACGGTTGATATATACACTATTTAGCTAATTTACTAATTAAATATCTGTGTTAATCTCTTTAATAAGGTTAATGTTGGGGTCATAGTAGATACTCTATATATATGTTTGTTAGTTAATAACCACTTTAGATGAGATGATCTAAAACTGTTCATGTATTTCTTTAGATGTAGAAGACCTTTACGAACCAGTGACAGTCCCATTCTCTTATCCTAATGGACTCAGTGACAACACGTCTGTTCTTGAACGGTTGAAGCACATGGAAGCTAGAGCACAGGCTGCCGAAGCAGCATTAGCTAGAGCCCGGGAAGACCTACAGAGAATGAAGTAATTTAATTAATAATGAAAAATTGTTCTTAATTATTTATAATGGAAGCATAAAATTTTAGATGATCAACTATTCTTAGCTCTCATTACCCACCCTGTGCACTGAGGGCTTGTTAAATTGAATCAGTAGCTTGAATAGACTTTAGGTAGGATCTGGCAAGTCTATCAATTTATAATTGTTAATTACAGAATTACATGAAGGTCAAGAGAGAAGTTTCTCTACTTTCTGGGGTCTAAATGAGAAGGACCCATCTAGTTTTTAACATTGAGGCTAATTCTAACAAGATTGAAGATATTGTGAATATGGGTGTGAGTTTTTAATCCGTGTTTCAAAATGAAATAATTTCTAACTGACTTTTCACAGAGCATTTATAAAAAAGGAGAGGCAGGAATTGAGGGATACTGCATACTACGTTATCTCTGATGGAAAAGCCCAGAGCAAAGAAGCTAGTTTCTGAGAAACAGAAATTTGAACAGAAAAGCAAAATCCAAAATATGATACACCAGTATTACAGTGGTATTGGGTTAACCTCCAATTCAGGGATTTTGAGCTAATTTACAGGCCAATTATTCAGCATGTTGGATATTATTTATTGAAAGTATACTTTCAGTTCTAATTCCCACCACTTAATAAAATAAAAAAAGCATAGCTTTTTTTTCACTTTGAAAAAATAAAAATTAATTTATGGTAAAATGAATAATTAGTAATTTAATCCAGGTCAAATCTAGGTAAATTCCTTGCCCTTTTTTTTTTCCTCAAGTGGATTGTTATTTAGTGTTTTTCAACATTTCTAGCCTAGTAGATATTAGATACTTTTTAATCTCATATTTTACACATAGTACCTTTGTCTATGTGAAATTCTGTGAAAAACTGCATTTTTGTAGTTGTGGTTTGTGGTCTTGTTTAGTATATCTACAAAGAAAAATAGTTGTTTATTTGGTCTCATCTTGTGTCCAGCCTTCTCCTTTTTATTTTAGCCTTAGCTGCTCTTTAAAAAATGTTGTCCAGGAAAATAACTTGATTTGATTGAATTTTAGAATGATGATATTTAATATCTTTGCATAAGAGAAATAAACCTCATTTAATTATTTAGATGTAGGAAAGAAGTAGGAGGGTGGGTCATTAAGTTGAAAAGTCAGTAAAGAACCTGCAGACTGCAGTTGTGCTTTTTTACTTTGTTATTTGGAGAACTGTGTATGCTGATTCTCAAAAAGACAGCTTAGTGTGTTCTTTCCTACTTCTGAGACAAGAAGGGGTAGAGGGGGCTTTCAAATGCTTAAGATTGATTTTTGCTCTAGTCAAGGCTTGGTGCACTCCTCACTCCACCCACTTCCACCCACCCCCCAACCTTTTTCCCTTGTCCATGGTCCAGTAAACCTGTCTCAAGGGTATGTTTCAAATTGATTACAGACAGTTTGCACAGGATTTCGTGATGAACGCAGATGTCAGAACCAACTCGTCATCCACCACTACCATTGCAGACCTTAATGAAGATGAGGATGGTGTTTATTTCAGCTCATATGGGCATTATGGGATACACGAAGAGATGCTAAAGGTTAGAAGGGAACAAAATTGCGTCAAATCTGTGTTGGTAAAAGAATGGAATGATGCAGGTTCATCTCTCTCTATAAATATGCTTTAGTATAGCTGCATTTTTAACCCCTAAGATACTTGATAGCTTGTTTTGGGATAAAAATGCCAAAGAATAAAAGCAGTTTATGATTTCAACAGCAATGATGTCCTTTAAATTATTTTGAAATTAATTTTTTCTTTGAAAAGTAAATTTTAAGGAGAAAAGGTGTTAATATTAGTCTTCTTTCAAACAGTTAATTTGTGTGGTTTACCTTAGGTTTAAAAAAGAAAAGCAATTCTAAATAGTTACACTAGTTTTATTTTAGTGGATCAAAAATAATTCTTTTCCACCAAATTTTTATTTTTCAACATTTATGCAAAATTTTAGAAATTTATAACATTCTGTCATCCTTTCTACATTTCAGTTACATAATATTGCATAGTTGTATAAATTTGCTAGTCAGGTATTTGAAGTCTAGATCAACTTCACTTTTGCACTACATTATTTAGTGTTCTTAATTTTAATGTCTAAATTTCTGGACATATCTCTTGTTGCATGTCTATTTTGTCAAAATGTGATACTGTTGCTTTTTTAAAATTCAAAAACCTTGCTTTTAATTGAAAATTCCCAGAAAATGTAATAAAAAGAGTTTTAATGTAAAGAATGTTAAGATTTTTAGATCTTTTCCTGGGTGAAATTTAGATGTTGTCTTAATTATTATTATTATTATTATTTGTTATAATACTTCTATTCCAAGTCCGTCTTAAAGGATTATTTTATTTGGCTTCCCCAAATCAGACGATTCAGGTTTCAGAATTTTTTGGTTCTTAGAATCAATAAATCATTTTAGTGAGTTCTACATCATTTTTATGAATTGTTTATTATCACAACTTTGGAACTGATAATTCATGAGAAAATGTGATTATTGGTATTAGGAGTCTTTAGGCAAGCATTTCTACTGTTATATTAAAATGGGATGTGTTAGGGATAAAATGGTTTCACTATGATTAACTGGTTTCTTTCCACCCTATTCTCTATAGTTCCATTATATTTATTTTTAGTCAACAAGAATTTATTAAAGCTCTATTCATTATGTTTGGAAGTGGGGGTACAAATACTAAAGTGAGACAGTACCTATTCTTAAGGAATTTACATTTTCCTGGGGGAGATACAACTAAATAAATATAACATGTTTTAAATCAAACTATATGACCAGTAAAAGGAAGCACATGGTCAGGAATCAGGAAAGTACATTGAAAGAAATTGCCATTGAACTGAACTTTAAAGGAAGTGAGGATTTCTAAGAGATCAGTTGAGGAGGGAAGGCATTTTAAGCTTAGGCCTAATAGTGTCAGGACACAGAGGTGGAAATACAGAGATTCATCAAGTAGGCTCATTTGGCTGGAGTACAAGTTTCCAGGGATATTGTTTCATCACTTGGAAATGATCTGCTGGAACTGGTTTGTAAAGGACTTTAATAATCATTCAGCAAACATTTATTAAGTGCTTACTGTTGTCTTGGTACTGTACTACACCTTGGACACACAAATAAAATAAACACTGCCTACTTGTATGCCAGAGTAGGTTATATTTTATTCTAGAGGTAATGGGGAGTCACTGAAGCTTCTTGAACAGAGCAGTGACCTGGTTAGACGTGTGATCCACAATATCACTTTGGCAACTATGTGAAGGATGGATTAAGAGGGAAGAAGCTGAATAAAGGGCAAGCATAAGGAGATTAGTTCTCTAGTCCAGGCTATGGATGGTCATATGTATCTGGAGTAGGGTAGTGACTGTGTGAGTTAAAGAAAGGGGACCGACTGATAGAGTAGGTGTTGTGGAAGTCTAATTGACAAGAGTTGGCAGCCAGTTGCATATGGTAGTTGAGGAAATGTGAAAAGTGTGGAATGACTCCTGGGTTGCAAACTTGGGTGACTGGAGGAGTGATAGTGTTCTTGACATAAATCGGAAAGTTGGAAATATCAGATTGTTTGAGGGGAAAGATGAGTTCTATTGTGAGCACATTGAGTTTGATTTGTCTGTGAGATATTCTTTTGGAAATAATATTTAACAGTCATTTGGAAATATGAAAACCAGATATGTAGATTTGAGAATCATTAGCATAAAGATGATAGCTTAATCATTGGAGACTGATGAGATCAGAGGAGATGAGAGGAAAAGAAGCCATAACAGAACCAGGGGACACAGCTGTTCATAGGAGACAGGATCTGCGTGATGATTCTACTGAAGAAACTGAGATATAGTGAGAATGTGTTTCTAAGACATTGAACTTTTCTTTGGGCTTCAGTTAAATATTTATCAAGTTTTTACTATATATACGACCCTGCATTAAGTTCCCAGAATGCATAGATCCAACTATACTGAGTTCTTGACCTTAGAGAACATGCAGTTAAGAAGTCATATTGTTGGAAGAGTCCCAGAGGTAATGTAGGATTGAAATCTGTACTTGAATAAAAACAGCATTATACAGCATGTTTCTAAGGGATTATCCAGCTTCTGCTTGAAGACCTCCACTCCAGGAACAAAAAGCAAGCTACCACCCAAAGCAGTTTAAGACATCTCTTGTTAGGAAGATTTTCCTTCTGTGCCTTTGTGACCTCAGTGTTTCCAGTTTTGCCTTTTGGGGTCTAACACTTCTATAGTTTCCTGTCATTTGTCTTAGACTTTTAATTTCTTTAACCTGTCCTCACATAATATTATCTGCAGCACCTTTACCATCCTTCTTATCCATATCTGGATATGCTACATTGCTAATAAACTTCTTTAATGTATCATTTTAATAATCTATTGTAGTCTGATGATGAGAGCAGAGTACATTGGAACTATTACTTTTTTTCTTTGGTGTTCCAATTCTCTCTTTGTTTGCTCTGATCATAATAACTTTTCATCTTCTGTGGCAGACTTGACTCCCATTAAGCTTAGTCCAGCTTCCCCCCACATATTATACATTTGAGATCTTAGCTGTACTTCATTATTCTAATTTGTTGAGAGTTTTTTTAGAACATGACCCTATAATTCTACATGTAAACCCTCCCAGCTTGTGGCATCTACATATTTATTATTTGTAGAAAGTTGTATTATTATTATTAAATTATTAAAAATTATCATATTATATTTTTATTTATTATTATCTATTATTTATAGAAAGTATATTTTCATCAAAATCATTAAAAAATTGCTCAGCAATATAGAATGACAAATTGCCACTATTATAGATCTTCTAAATTATTATTGACACATTTAATAACTCTTCTTAAGATCCCATCAGTCACCAACTCTAACTTCATCTGTAGTATCATCTAACCCAGTGATATCAAACTCACAGAAAAGCAAGGACTACAAAAGCCATATATCAGGATCCCTGAAGATTACTTATTGACTTAAAAATCCCATTATCAACATTTATGTTCCATTGTATTTTTTATTTTGTTAAATATTTCTAATTACATTTCAGGCTGGTGATATAGTTGCATATATGACATTTCTGATCTAATCCACATTTCTTCATCTTGTCCACGTGAATAGCATGAAAGAATCTATTAGACTGCTTTTTGGAGATCTAGTTATGCTATATAGCCATCTTCCAGTTTTATATCTCTGTCAAAAAGTAAATGAGACTCATCTGGCATGATATTGATACAGATATGGTAGCCATGAGTAATTGCACCTGTCTTTTCTAAGTATTCTTTTTTTTTTTTTTTTTTTTTTTTTTTTTTTCTTTTTTTTTATTTAATAGCCTTTAATTTACAGGATATATACATGGGTAACTTTACAGCATTAACAATTGCCAAACCTCTTGTTCCATTTTTTCACCTCTTACCCACACCACCCCTCCCTAAATGGCAGGATGACCAGTAGATGTTAAATATTTTAAAATATAACTTAGATACACAATAAGTATACATGACCAAAACATTATTTTGCTGTACAAAAAGAATCAAACTCTGAATTATTGTACAATTAGCTTGTGAAGGAAATCAAAGATGCAGGTGTGCATAAATATAGGGACTGGGAATTCAATGGAATGGTTTTAGTCATCTCCCAGAGTTCTTTTCTGGGTATAGTTAGTTCAGTTCATTACTACTCCATTAGAAATGATTTGGTTGATCTTGTTGCTGAGGATGGCCTGATCCATCAGGACTGGTCATCATCTAGTATTGTTGTTGAAGTATATAATGATCTCCTGGTCCTGCTCATTTCATTAGCATCAGTTCATGTAAGTCTCTCCAGGCCTTTCTGAAATCATCCTGTTGGTCATTTCTTACAGAACAGTAATATTCCATAATTTTCTATACCACAATTTATTCAGCCATTCTCCAACTGATGGACATCCATTCAGTTTCAGTTTCTAGCCACTACAAAAGGGCTGCCACAAACATTCGTGCACATACAGGTCCCTTTCCTTCTTTATAATCTCTTTGGGATATAATCCCAGTAGTAACACTGCTGGATCAAAGGGTATGCACAGTTTGATAACTTTTTGAGCATAGTTCCAAACTACTCTCCAAAATGGTTGGATTAGTTCACAACTCCACCAACAATGAATCAATGTCCCAGTTTTCCACATCCCTCCAACAATCATCATTATTTTTCCTGTCATCTTAGCCAATCGACAGGTGTGTAGTGGTATCTTAGAGTTGTCTTAATTTGCATTTCTCTGATTAATAATGACTTGGAGCATCTTTTCATATGACTAGAAATAGTTTCAATTTCTTCATCTGAGAATTGTCTGTTCATATCCTTTGACCATTTTCAATTGGAGAATGGCTTGATTTTTATAAATTAGAGTTAATTCTCTATATATTTTGGAAATGAGGCCTTTATCAGAACCTTTGACTGTAAAAATATTTTCCCAGTTTATTGCTTCCCTTCTAATCTTGTCTGCATTAGTTTTGTTTGTACAAAAACTTTTCAGTTTGGTATAATCGAAATTTTCTATTTTGTGATCAGTAATGATCTCTAGTTCTGCTTTGGTCATAAAAACCTTCCCCTTCCACAGGTCTGAGAGGTAAACTATCCTATGTTCCTCTAATTTATTAATAATTTCATTCTTTATGCCTAGGTCATGAACCCATTTTGACCTTATCTTGGTGTACGGCGTTAAGTATGGATCAATGCCTAGTTTCTGCCATATTAGTTTCCAATTTTCCCAGCAATTTTTATCAAACAGTAAGTTCTTATCCCAAAAGCTGGGATCTTTGGGTTTGTCAAAGACTAGGTTGCTATATTTGTTGACTGTTTTATCCCTTGAACCTAATCTATTCCACTGATCAACTAATCTATTCCTTAGCCAATACCAAATAGTTTTGGTAACTGCTGCTCTATAGTATAGTTTTAGATCTGGTACAGCTAAGCCACCATCATTTGATTTTTTTTTCATTAATTCCCTTGAAATTCTTGACCTTTTGTTTTTCCATATGAACTTTGTTGTTATTTTTTCTAGGTCATTAAAATAGTTTTTGGGAGTCTGATTGGTATAGCGCTAAATAAATAGATTAGTTTAGGTAATATTGTCATCTTTATTATATTTGCTGCCCTATCCAAGAGCATTTAATATTTTTCAATTGGTTAGATCAGACTTAATTTGTGTGAAAAGTGGTCTGTAATTTTGCTCATAAAGTTTCTGATTTTCCCTTGGCAGATAGATTCCTAAATATTTTATATTATCAGTAGTTACTTTAAATGGAATTTCTCTTTGTAACTCTGACTGTTGGATTTGTTAGTGATATATAAGAATGCTGATGACTTATGTGGGTTTATTTTATAACCAGCAACTTTCTAAAGTTGTGGATTATTTCTAATAACTTTTAGCAGAATCTCTGGGGTTCTCTAAGTATACAATCATGTCATCGGCAAAGGTGATAATTTGGCTTCCTCATTGCCTATTCTTATTCCTTTAATCTCTTTCTCAGCTCTTATTGATATAGCTAGCGTTTCTAATACAATATTAAATAGTACGTGATAGTGGGCAACCTTGTTTCACTCCAGATCTTATTGGGAATGGTTGCAGTTTGTCTCCATTACATATGATGCTTACTGATGGTTTTAAATAGATGCTGCTGATTATTTTAAGGAAAAGTCCATTTATTCCTATACTCTCAAGTGTTTTTAATAGGAATGGATGTTGGATTTTATCAAATGCTTTTTCTGCATCTATTGAGATGATCATATGGTTTTGTTAATTTGGTTATTGACATGGCCAATTATATTGATAGTTTTCCTAATATTGAACCAGCCCTGCATTCCTGGTATAAATCCTACTTGATCATAGTGTATTATCTTGGAGATGATTTTCTGTAGTCTTTTGCTAATATCTTATTTAAGATTTTAGCATCAATATTCATTAGGGAGATTGGTCTATAATTTTCTTTCTCTGTTTTCAGCCTACCTGGTTTAGGTATCAGTACCATGTCTGTGTCATAGAAGGAATTTGGTAGGACTCCTTCATTCCTATTTTATCAAATAATTTATATAGCATTGGGGCCAATTGTTCTTTAAATGTTTGGTAAAATTCACATGTAAATCCATCTGGTCCTGGGGATTTTTTCTTAGGGAGTTGTTTAATTGCCTGTTCTATTTCTTTTTCTGAAATGGGACTATTCAAGCAATTTACTTCTTCCTCTGTTAGTCTGGGAAGTCTGTATTTTTGGAGGTAGTCATCCATTTCACTTAGGTTATCAAATTTATTGGCATAAAGTTGAGCAAAATAACTCCTTATTATTTCTCTAATTTCCTCTTCATTGGTGGAAAGTTCTCCTTTTCATTTTTAAGACTACTAATTTCATTTTCCTCCCTCCTTTTTCTAATCAGATTTACCAAAGGCTTATCTATTTTATTGGCTTTTTCATAGAACCAACTCTTAGTTTTATTAATTAGTTCAATAGTTTTTTACTTTCAATATTTTTAATTTCTCCTTTTAATTTTAGAATTTCCAATTTAGTATTTGATTGGGGTTTTAATTTGGTCTTTTTTAGTTTTTTAGTTTGCAAGCCCAATTCATTAATCTTTTCTTTCTCTGTTTATTCAAGTAAGCCTCTAAGGATATAAAATTCCCTCTTATTACCGCTTTGGCTGCATCCCACAAATTTTGGTATGATGTCTCATCATTGTCATTATCTTGAGTGAAATTATTAATTGTATCTATAATTTGTGCTTCACCCAATCATTCTTTAAGATGAGATTGTTTAGTTTCAATTACTTTTTGGTCTATTTCCCCTAACTTTTTGTTGAATGTAGTTTTTATTGCATCATGATCTGAAAAGAAGCATTTACTATTTCTGCTTTCTTGCATTTAATTTGAGGTCTTTATGTCCTAATATATGGTCAATTTTGAATAGGTTCCATGAACTGCTGAGAAGAAAGTATATTCCTTCTATCTCCATTCAATTTTCTCCAAAGATCCAACATACCTAATTTTTCTAATATTCTATTTACTTCTTTAATTTCTTTCTTATTTGTTTTGTGGTTTGATTTGTCTAATTCTGAGAGTGCAAGGTTGAGATCTCCTACTATTACAGTTTTGTTGTCTATTTCTTCTTGCAACTCTCTTAACTTCTCCTTTAGGAAGTTGAGTGCCATACCACTTGGTGCATATATGTTTAATATTGATATTGCTCGTTGTTTATGTACCCTTTAGCAGGATGTAGTTACCTTCCTTATCTCTTTTAATTAGATCAATTTTTACTTTTTGCTTGATCTGAGATAAGGATGGCTACCCTCTTTTTGACTTCACCTGAAGCATAATAGATTTTGCTCAGCCTTTTACTTTTACTCTATATGCATCCCCCTGCTTTTAAATGTGTTCTTGTAAACAACATATTGTAGGGTTCTGACTTTTGATCCAGTCTGCTATCTGCCTCCTCTTTATGGGGAGTTCATCCCATTTACATTTACGGTTAGAATTACTAAATCTGTATTTCCTGCCATCCTAATAACCCCAGATTGTGCTTTACTTATTCTTGCCTCCCAACCCTTCTTTCCCCTTTTAAACTTATGTCCCCTCTTGTATCACGTATCTTATCCTCTTTATAATCCTCCCTCCCCTTTGAGTCTTTCCCCTTCCTTCCCTTATTACTCTTTTTCTTTTCCCTTTTCCTCTCCCCGTTTTAATGGGCAGAGAGAATTTTCTCTAAAACAAATGTCAATTATTTTTCTTTGAGCCAACTCTGATGAGAGTAAGATTCACACAATGTTCCTCCCCTCTCTAAATTCCCTCAGATATGATAAGTTTCCTTAGCCTCTTTGTGGGATGTGGTTCCCCTCTTTTTATCCCTCCTTCCCACCTTATTCTGCCATCATCCCTTTTCCATATCTACTTCCCTTTTTATGTTATATCAGTACAATCAAATTATACATGTATTCTTTTTGTATATCCACAACAGAAATACAATTCTCAAGAGTTATTTTTACCTTTTCTGCATCTCTTGAGTTCTATTCTTGGAGATCAAATTTTTTTGTTTAGTTCTGGTTTTTTCTTCAGAAACAAATGGAATTCATTTGTTTCATTAAATGTCCATCTTCTTCCTGGAAGAAAATGCTCACTTAGCTGGGTAGTTTATTCTTGGCTGCATCTCAAGTTGTTGTGCCTTTCGGATATATCATATCCCAGGCCCTTCTTTCCTTTAATGTAGAGGCAGCCAGATCTTGGGTGATCCTTATTGTGGCACCTCGGTATTTAAATGGTTTTTTGGCTGCTTGTAAAATTTTTTCCTTAATCTTATAGTTCTGAAATTTTGCCACAATATTCCTTGGGGTTTTATTTTAGGTTTTCTTTCAGAAGGTGTTCTATGAATTCTTTCAATGCCTATTTTACCTTCTGATTCTATTACATCTGGGCAGTTCTCTTTGATGATTTCTTGTAAAATAGTATCTAGGCTCTTTTTTCATCATAGTTTTCAGAAAGTCCAATAATCCTCAGATTATCTCTCCTAGATCTATTTTCCAAGTCTGTCGTTTTGCAAGTAGATAATTACGTGGTTTTTTCCAGTTTGTCATTTTTGTGTTTTGCTTGACTGATTCTTGCTGTCTCAATGAATCATTAGTTTCAATTTGTTCAGTTCTAATTTTTAAAGAATTTTTTCTTCAATAGCTTTTTACTTCTTTCTGTATATGTCCAATTGGTTTTGAATGTATTGTTTTGGTCTGTGGATTTTTTCCATTTCACTAATTTTTTTTTAGTGAATTATTTTCTTTCCAATTCACAGATCCTACTTTCTTGGTGTTCTTTGTCTTTTCCAATTCATGGATCCTACTTTCTTGAGTTCTTTGTCTTTTCAAATCACAAATCCTACTTTGTAGTGAATTCTTTATTTTTCAATTAGTATTTCAGGAAGTTGTTGCTCTCTTGTAAGGCTTCTCTTTCCTTTCCCATTTATCTTCTAACTCTCTTTTGAGACTTTTAATGGCCTCTTCTATGAGAGCATTATGTAAGGAGGACAGTCTGATGCATTTTTGCTGTTTGAGGGTCTTCAGGTTTGCTGACCTGCTCTTTTTCTGCATAGAAGCTGTCGATTGTTCTTTTCATCTTTTATATTCATGTTTTAAAGCCTTTAGGGTAGGTCTCCTAGGCAAGGGGTTACCAGCTTCCTCTGCAGAATAGGGAGAGATGTAAACCGATTTCCGCTCCAAGGTATGGGAGTGCTCTGGGTGAGGATTTTCCCTTCCCCAACAGGAGGTGGATTCAGCACTGGCGAGCTATCAAACTGCTTAGTAGGGCTAGGTGGATTATGATTATCCTCGGCTAGAGACTAAGTGGTGAAGTGTCACCGCCCAGGCGGAGCCTCTTGTGGGACTGTGTATTAGCAGCTGAGCTCAGACCGCATGAAGCTGACAGCCACAAACTCTGCCCAGCGTCTCTGCCTGATGCAAATCGGCCCTGGAAAAAAAAGCTCTATGGCCCCAAGCGAGGCTCCCCCATGAGATTGGAGGCTAACCCGGCTCGTCCCTCCGTGCAGGATCACAACTGCCCAAGGAAAGCCCCTTACTGCGGGTTGGGGCTGCGCTTTGCTGAGATCTAGTGCCTTCACCCTCGGTTTGAGACTCTCCTCGGAACCTAATTTCTCTCCCAGTCTGCTTGATCTCCCCTGGCCCCGGAACCAACCTTTTTGGGAGACTAGCAGATTTTTTCGCTGGTGAGTTGTTCTACTTCTTATCTTTCATTGTAGCAGTCAAGACTATTTTTGAGGCTTGATATATTATTGATAAAGAGGGTAAGAGAAGAGCTTAGAAAGACGCGTGTGTCTTCTCCGCCATCTTGGCTCCGCCCCCCCTTTTCTAAGTATTCTTAAAAAACAAAAAACAAAAAAAACAAACTCATCTTTTAAATAATGTATCATATAATTTTGTCATTTAGAGTCAAGTTCGCAATTCATGGCTTGAATACCATTTCTCATTTTCCCTGTTTTGAAAATTGACACAACATTCACCAGTCCTCTGGCGTGATTTTTCTTATGCCTTTCATAGTCCAGAGATCATGGCTCAAGAAGCTCTTTCTACATTAACCTTGTTCTGGTTTGTAGAACCAAGGTTCTATAAAACCTTGTCCTTTTCTCCCTAATGACTGGAACACTTGCCACCAAAATCACTTTATATTTACTTTCTGTGTATATGCATCAGTTCTTGTACTGTTTCTCATAATAGAATATAAACTCCTCGAGGACAGGGACTATTTCATTTTTGACTTTGTATTTCCAGAACTTAGGAAGTATACCTAGAAGGTATTTAATAAATGCCTATTGAATAATAAATGAATATAGAGAATGCTTAGATACCCAAATAGATCTGTGATTTTATAAATATGAGCATATCCTCCACTGATCCAGATCATTGCCTCTCCATCCCTGATCACTTTATGCGTCTTTAGCTAAATCATATAAGCGACCTTGCGTTTTGTCTCCGTCCATAAATCAGCTATTGAAACATCTGGACCCTGTCTTTTAGTGATTAATTACTACTTCAGAGGTCCATGATTTTTTTCAGTATAGAATTTTTTGCACTCTCTCCTTGTCATGATATAGGGGTGTCTTACCTTTTGAGAGAGTAGGTTGGAGGAGCAGTGGATAGAGTGCTGGAACTGGAGTTGGGAGTACTCTGTCAGTTCAAATGTGGCCTCAGACTCTTACTAGCTGTGTGTGGCCCTGGGAAAGTCACTTAATTCTGTTTGCTTCCATTTCCTCATCTGTCAAATGAGCTGGAAGGGAAATGGCGAACCACTTCAATGTGTTTGCCAAGAAAATTCCAGGTAGGGTCACGAAGAATTGCCCAAGATATCTGAAATGACTCAACAATCACCCCTGCTGCCACCAGCATTTTTTTCAGATGTAGACCCCTGTGATAGTCTAATTTAGCCTATAGACCCCTTCTCTTTTTTTTTTTTTTTTTTTAATAGCCTTTTATTTACAGGATATATGCATGGGTAACTTTACAGCATTAACAATTGCCAAACCTCTTGTTCCAATTTTTACCTCTTACCCCCTCCCTAGATGGCAGGATGACCAGTAGATGTTAAATATATTAAAATATAAATTAGATACACAATAAGTATACATGACCAAAACGTTATTTTGCTGTACAAAAAGAATCAGACTCTGAAATATTGTACAATTAGCTTGTGAAGGAAATCAAAAATGCAGGTGTGCATAAATATAGGGATTGGGAATTCAATGTAATGTTTTTTAGTCATCTCCCAGAGTTCTTTCTCTGGGCGTAGCTGGTTCAGTTCATTACTGCTCCATTGGAAATGATTTGGTTGATCTCGTTGCTGAGGATGGCCATGTCCATCAGAACTGGTCATCATATAGTAAGTATTGTTGTTGAAGTATATAATTATCTCCTGGTCCTGCTCATTTCACTCGGCATCAGTTAGTGTAATAGACCCCTTCTCTTAATAAAACCCTTGACTGACCTTAAATTTGGTAGGAGTCACAACCTGAAAACAGTGGAATGAGTATATGGCCATGGCCACAAGGCGGGTCAATAATAGCTTCCTCTGGTTGGTAGCTGAGCTGAACCTGGAAAGCTCAGGATTCTTATAGGTGAAACAGCAGGAGGACATGCTTTTCTGTTGTTGGGAAAGCCTGGGATTGGACACAAAAGCAGCAGTGGAAAGTCCATTCTGGCCACTCCATGTAGACAGTTTGGCTGAATTGTAGTCTCTAAAGGAAAGTAAGAAGTCTGTGAACATAGGAAGGGACCAAATGCTGCAGAGCTTTAAAATGTTTAAAATTGTTTTAGTGTAAAAGTGCTAGTGAGATAACTGAAGGTTCTCTCACATAGAAATGATATGATTAGAGCTGTACTTTAGGAAGTACAGATTTTGGGGTCAGTTTTAATGTTAAACAGATTGAAGAGAGAAAGAGGTTGGAAGAATGATAAAATCAGGAAACTATTATAGACCAAACAAGAAATTTTGAGAACTGGAATTGGACTATTGACTGTGGGTTCAGTGAAAAATGTGAAAGGTGAAAAAAATGTAGAGATAACAATCAAGACTTAGTAACCAATTGTCTATGTGGAAGTTGTGGGAGAATGAAAAAATGAGCATGACCATATCATTACAAGGTTGTGAATTTGAATCTGACTTTCAATAGGTAGGAAAATTTGGAGGAGTGCTTGGTTTTGAAGAAGAGTTTGATAAATTGTATTCTTTTATCCTTTTTAATGGTGTTGATTTTGAGATGCTAAGATAGGGGAAGATGCCTTACAGACAACATTTCATGGTCTGAAATTCATCAGAGAGAATTTCCTTTTTTTGATTCAGACCTATTATTTCGTTGGTATAGAAAATTTCTAATGAGAAGACTCCTAGCAATTGAATTGTTTTGCAATTTACAGAGTTTTAGAAGTTAATGTGCACAGAGGTAATGAATTAATGGTATCTGAAGAAATCAACTGGATAGTGTATTTAAAAGAACAAAGACTGCTTAGGACAAAGCCTGCGGAACATTCATGATTAGGAACAGTAGATGGATGATGATCTAGCAGAGGTGACTGTTAAAGACTACTCAGACAAATAGGAGGAGAAACAGAAAAGAGTAGTGAGGGAGGAAAAGAACATCCAAGGAGTGGGGGTGATTCGAGAGATAAAAGATCATCTGAGAATAAGACCTTTTTTACATTTAGCAATCAAGAAATAATCGTAACATTGGAAAGAAGAATTTCAGTTCACTGGCATTTAGAAACCACGTATATTAAAAGATTGAGAAGTGAATGGTTGCTAAGGATATGGAGGCAATGGAGATAGACAACTTTTTCCTGGAAGCTAGATGAAAATAGGGCAATAGATTGACAGGATGGTAACATCAGGAGAAAAAGTTTTGTTGTTTTTAAGAATGAGAGCACCCTGGTTTTGAGGCATCAGAGAAAGAACCAGTAAATAACAAAAAATGGAAGGTTAGGAAGAGGGAAATTGGAGACGATGGAATCAAGGGCATAAGGACAGGAATTAGAATTTTTTTCAGCTTCTAGGGCAAAGAAAATGAAAATGAATTCAATAAAGAGGTTGTTTGATGTATAGGAGAGAGGAAAGCAGAGGTAATGACAACTTTTTTCCCCCTCAGAAAAGTAAAAGATGAGGTTATTCCTATTACTAAAAACACAATCACTGGAAATGCTTATAGTTGTATAACTAAAATTTAAATTAGGAATTGTTTTTGCCATTTAAGTTTACTTTTACCTCATTATTTAAATTATTTTAGGAAAAAGTCTCATGTCATCTTAATACTGTGTGTTATTTCTTACCCCTTTTTACTAGAGCCATAATTTTTACCATTTTGTAGTATTTCATAATTGCTGAGTGGCTGTGTGATGTATTTGCCTCTTTGGTATTTTGTATTTAATGTTCCTGTTATTTTTTGTTACAAGTTTCAGAAATAGGATGTAAAAACTAATTTTGAATGGTTTCTCTTTAAAAACAAAACAAAAATCATTTGGTTTTATAAATATATTTTATAAATATACATATATGTGAGGCATGCATATATGTATGTATTTATGTGTCTTTAGCTTCTTGATACAGAAGAGTGAATTCATGTGACAGAAAACTGACAAATCAAGAAAACCAAAATAGATGACTAGTTCAGTTGAGCAGCCGCACGTATAGCTACCCTAGTAGTTGGAGTTCTATTGATTAAGTTGGAGCAGTGCTGAGGCAGTGTGATTGGTGACTGGTTTCCTAACTGATGTTGATCTTTTTTGAGCTTGCTTGTTTCAGCACATTCACTGGTTGGATAGTAAGTGGAGCAAAAGAAAGCTTAAATATTTTAAATTATATGTTTTTAAAAAACTGACAGTTTTTGTATTGCATAATTAATATCTAGATATAAAGCTTTTTGTTTGCTTGGGTTTTGTTTGTTTGTTTTTTGGTTTGGTTTTTATTTAATTTTGTGAGAAAATATGTTAATAGTAGTTTGGCAAAACTATTATATATTCTTATAGAAATAACTTTTGGAAATGGATTTAACTGGTGTCATCACCAGGAATTCTTTAATATTCAAATCCAAACTTGAAATCATTAATTATGGATTGTTATTCTTGATGTCCAATAGTTAAACAGATTTATCTTTAAGTTAACATTACCTCTATCTACTACCACAATTCAGTAGCAATTTAAAGGTGTTTACTCTTTGAACCTGAGTGACATCATACATTGACACAGCAATATAGGAAAAGTTTTGTCTTCATTCCTCTGCAGTGAGAAGCAGTGTAGCATTGCAGGAGAAGGATCAGCCCCCAGGTTATAAAGACCTGTCTCTGACACATTCCAGCTATATAATCCTGGACAAGCCACTTTGTTTTTAGTGCTAATTTGAATTGGTAGAAAATGGTCTTTCCTTCCAGGAGTTTCTAAGATGCATATCCTATTCCATTCTTTCCCTCTGATAATATGTGAAATAAATCCCAAAAAAGTCCACCCCTTTATTTTATGTTTTTTTTTTTTTTATACATTATTCTTCCTTGGCTATACAAGTAAAAACTGTCCAGTTTGTTGTCAATCTGGGTTTTCACTTGGACAGTTTTTAAAGGGGAATGTACATGCTAGTACTGCATGAAGTTAAAACTGCCAGGAATGTACTCACAGTCACGTATTAGAGTTGAAAGATTGCTGTCATCAAGTGAATTTCATAGTGTGGAATTTTACAATGTGGATTATACAGTTCTAGTCTTTAATTAGTGTGCTGGTGGGTTCTTCAACATTATTTCTTAGCAGAGAAGATTTAAATCAGATAGGATTTGATCAATGGTTTGTGTAGGAAAGCATTGTAGCATCATTTTTTATTTTTTTATCTCGGCTTCTTGATTTACGTTTTTCCTTTTTACCTCCCTTTGAAAAATTTTAAGTTATTTATACATTTTTACTATAGAAGCCAGTCTCTATTTGAGGAATTATTAATTAGAGTTTTGAAGAAAATGGAGGTGAGTATACATTTTAAGACAAAAGTATTTTAAGCACTTAGATGTTATTTGAATATTAATGACTTTTCCTCAGAATAAAAATGCCATGTATATTTCTATTATTATATGTTATTTTTAGAAATTATTTTACTTAGCTTTCTGTACAGGCATATGTTTGTATTGAAATTCTTCATGAATTTCTTTTAGTCTTCACTTCAACCAACAACAAAATTTTTTTAACAGATTGTTTTGTAAATACAACTTTTTTTTCTTCCTTATTTAGGATAAAGTACGAACAGAAAGCTATCGAGATTTTATATACCAAAATCCACATATTTTTAAAGACAAGGTAAGTAGCTCAAGCCACAGAATGTTACCTGCTCTTATTATATTTAAGATTTTATTCTATTTGCTGCTTTGGAGTACAGAATTTTGATAATAGAAAAGTGATCGTACAATCATTATTCAATATACTATTCTTTATCAAGTTCATTATATAAGCTGTCTTATTAAAAATATGTTTTAAATAAATAATTTTTTATTTAGAATAAGTGAATTTTAATTTATATTTTAGAGTTTTATTATTAGAGAATATTTTAAAATCTAGAGTAGATTTGCATTGTGAATAGTAAAATTATTCCTTTGTTTTCTAGCTAGACAATTTCAACTAAACACTAGTAAGTAATCTGGAAAAAGGCTACATAAGTATAATGTTTGATGGATTTTTAAGTAATTGTTGTCTTGTAGTAAATTTTAGGTAATTGTCCATCTACTTGAGATAAGTTCACTAGCACTAAAATTAAAATTCTTTCTGTGGAGTTTAGCATTCCCTCTTAAATTCTGATTATGCTATCTAAGAGAGTAAGAAAAGTAATATAGTGAATTAAATTAAAGCAATGAATGTCAGATGTTTCAATAGTAGACAACTATCATTGCTTGCTTTGTTGCTTTATACAGCAATGTGTTAATACAGTTACTTAGTATGTTATAGTAATAGAATTTTTGAGAGCTAAGATTTATTAGCAGTGAATTTTTTCTGTGGAATTTATCATTATCTCTTTTTAAAAATTTAAATTTAAACTGTTTCCTACCCTCCCTTCCTACACCATTTGACACAGACTTATAAGAATATGTAAAGTCATACTATATTTATTTATTAATTATTTCCTTGGAGGTGGATAGCATCTTCATTCATGGCCCTTCGTAATTAATTTGAGTATTTATAGTGCTCAAAATAACTATTCACAGTTATTTTTCAAATGATATTGTTGTTGAATATGTCTCTTGGTTTTGCTTACTTCACTTTTCATTATTTCATGCAAGACTTTACATGTTTTTCTGAAATCAACCAGCTCATCATTTCTCATAGTACAGTAGCATTCTATTATAATAGAATTTCATTACCACAAATTATTTAGCCATTCCCCAATTGAAGGATATTCTCTCAATTTCCAGTTCTTTGTTATCACAAAGAGAACTGCTTGTAAATATTTCAAATATATAGGTGATTTTTCTTTTACCCTCATCATTTTGGGAAACAGATCCAATAGTGGTATTGTGGGGGTCAAAGAATATACACAGTTTTATAACAATTGGGGCATAATTTCAAATTTTTTTCTCCAAAATGGCTGGATTGTTTCAGGGTTCCACCAGTAGTGTATTAATGTCCCAACTTTTCTATATCCTCTCCAGTATTTGTCATTTTTCTTTTCTGTTATTTTAGCCAATCTAATAAATGTGAGAATTTGCATTCCTCTACCAGTAATGTTTTAGAGCATTTTTGACTATTTGTTTTTTTTTTTTTTTCCTTTTGGTCTTCTTCATTGAAAAATTGCCTATTCATTTATCAATTGGGGAATGATATATATTCTTATATATTTGACAAAGTTCTATATATATTTGAAATAAGACCTTTTTTGGACAAATTGTCTCCAAATTTATTTTTTCTTATTTTTCTGCTCTCCTTCCAGTCTTAGTTTGTATAAAAGCTTTTTAATTTAATATAATCAAAATTATCCATTTTTATGTCACAATGCTTTTTCTCTCATATTTATTCATAAATTCTTCTCCTATCCATAATTCAATAGGTAATGTGTTCCATGTTCTTTTTTTTTTCCTTCTGAGGTAATTGGGATTAAGTGACTTGCCCAGGGTCACAGAGCTGGGAAGTGTGTAAGTGTCTAAGGTCACATTTGAATTCAGATCCTCCTGACTTCAGGGCTGGTGCTCTAACCAATACATCACCTAGCTACCCCTATGTTCTTCTAATGGTATCTCCTTTTATATCTAGTTCATATATTTCATTACCTCTTTAAGTAAATTACCTCTGGAGTCATTTTTAAGAACCAAAACTTGGAATTTAGAACTAAATCTCTTAAATCAGTAAGTAGTGTGGAGCTCAAATAGAAGTGAAAAATTCTGAACTCTACATAAGGAACCCTTTTGACCACATGCTGACTTTGAAAACTATATATTAACGTTATCCTTGTTCTATTATATTTTCATTTTTAAAAAATATAATTTTCAATTAAATTTTTATCTGGTTTGGATTGCACTTGGAAGTGTTGTAGCCATGATGTGGACTGGGCAGAAGGTTCAACACCTCTGCCTTATATAGCACATCACTGAAAAATAGCACATCTTGCATCTTACTGGCTTTTCCTTTCCTCTTTACAAACATATCATGGATTATATTTTATTACTATTGCAGTATTTTAGTCATTTTTGTATTATCTTCAGTGGTGATTGTGCATTATATTGTCTTGCATTCCAACTGAAATTTCATTCTATAATTCTCTTTCTTTAGAAAAGTCAGGTTCCATTTACTGCTACTCTGACCTGGAGCGCTGTCCAACCTGGTACATTTATGATGTTCTGAAATTGCCATTCTCTTGCTGTAATTCTTTTATGCTGTTCAACACTTTTAGTTGTTGTTAAAAATTCATTTTCAGATCTCTTATCCAATACCCCTTAATGCTATTTTCTTCCCTTTGAGATCTCCATTTTATCCTTCTAGATGTTTTTATGTAGTTATTTATATATTATCTTCCCCTTTGACTGGGAACATCTTGAGAGCAGAGGCTCTGTGTGTGTGTGTGTGTGTGTGTGTGTGTGTGTGTGTGTGTGTATGTGTGTGTTTTAAGGGGATGGGGTATTCTCAGCTATTAGCACAGTGTCTGACACATAGTATGTTTATAGACTGAATATAGCCAGTGGAGAGTGAGAAGTTGAATGTATATGAGAAAAAGAAGGCCTTTCTGGAGCCAGGTGTTGGACTATGCCATAAGAAATGAGATTGGCTTTTAGCAAGGAGTAGGGAGGGACTAAAGAATAAATGGTAATAATGAGCAATTTGAAGTAGTTACTAACATGTGGCCTCCTTTTTCAGTGAAAGAAGAAATGATTGTTATCTTCTATAAGAGTGAGGATTGGGATGCAATTATGAACTTGGAAAGAAAGAAAAAATATATGTAACATTTGCTTCAAGTAATGAAGAGTGAGATGTATGAGAATAGAGAAAAAGGATTGACTAGTAGCATGAAAAACTGTTTATCATTGCTTAGCAGCCTAAAAACCATTGAATTGTACAAGATCAGGGACAAGAGTAAGAGAGTGGATGGCAGATATCACCTATGGCTGGGAATTAATGTTAGGAAAAGCAGAAGATCAGTTTGAGGTGTTCTCTAGTGTTGGCTAGTGAATCTTTAAAATGGCAGACCAGGAGAGCAAGTTGGAATTATGTAGGTAAAATGAAATCAGAGTAGAGAAAATGACCTTACTGTATAATGAGGAATCAAATAAGAATAATAGAATCATATTCTGGACCTAGAAAGGACCTTGGCCACCAACATTTTACAAAGTGACAGAAAGACAAGATTACTTCTTCGAGGACCTATTGGCAGGAAGCATTTAGGAATCAAGCTTGAACCTGGATATTCAGCTCTAGAATTTTCAGAGCTCTTTTGCACTGAACCAGAGAAGCATAGAGTGAAGAGCAGCACCCTTATCTTCAAATTGTGTCACTTTAGATTAAAAACATCATAATTAAGTCTAACATGCTTTTACTTTTTATAAGATAAAAATTTGAAAAATGTATTAGTTCAAAAATTTCCTTTGAAGATAGTATGATTTTTTATCCTTACTTAGTATAAAGTGACAAAATATTTTTATTGTACAGTCATGATTAGTATTCATCGTTAAGGATATTCCCATTCAAATCAATTCTTTCTAACTGCAAAATATAATTGCAAGTGATTATTTTTTTTTTAATCATGTAATGGATAAAACATGCTTGAAATTCTTTTAACATTTTGAATCATTTCAATTCCACTTATTTGATTATTCAGTTTGCTTCATTTAAAAAGTACCAAAATTTTCTGCTGTGTACATAGTGGATACTCATGGTATATTTGGTTTTTTTTGTTGCTCTGCCTTACACCAAATGGTATTCCCACTCATTGCCTATTTATAGCACCTGATCAAGATTTTCATTTAAAAAAATTCATTGATGCCTTTTAGTTTTACATCATAGTCATTTCTGGACATATGCTCCCCTGCTACTCTGTATATAATGTTTTCCTTGTAAAAACAAAAAAAGTTGAGGAAAACCAACCTTATAATAACTACATTTGACAACAGGGAAAATATGCAATCTAACAATACCATAATTGTTTGTTTCTCTGTATAAATCTCATTTCTTCTCCAGGGTCAAGTAGATTATCATTATTTAATAAGGAGTTTAGCTTTGTTTGAGTATTCTTTTTCTTAATATTATTAGTTTGTAAAGAACTTATCTAAACCAATCTATAACAGTATTTTTACTTAGAATAAATTGAAAATGGATCCCCATTTTGCTTGGTCAATTTTTTGTTTTAATCATTTAAAATCATTTCTTTTAATCACATTTTAATAATTTAATCACTGAACATTTAATCATTTAATTTTTAAAGTATTGAAATAGATATTAGAACAAAGAGATACTAATATGTGCTCTTTTTATTACAGATAGTTCTGGATGTTGGTTGTGGAACTGGAATTCTCTCTATGTTTGCAGCTAAAGCTGGTGCAAAAAAGGTCATTGGAGTTGATCAATCCGAAATACTTTATCAAGCAATGGATATAATAAGGTAGTTGAAGTCTTATGCCCCATTTTTAAGGTGTATGATAATTTTTATAATTTTAAACCTTTAGTTCTTTGTTATAAATTATGTTAATATCAACAGAACACAATTATTCATGGGCAATTTATAGAATCTTATCAGATCTCTGAGACTCAAACGCAATTTATTTCTCCAAATCTGAAGGAGGGCAGTCAGATTAGTGTGGGACCCTAGAGGATGAGATGAAGAACTTGGGAAAATTTTGCAGGGAGAAAGAAGACAGGTAATATATTTACTGTATTACTATTTAAATATTTGAAAAGCTGTCACCTAGGAGAATTAAACTGTTCTATCTGGTTCTAAATGGTAGAACAATGTATAGGTGGAGATTGCAAAGTGACAAATTTAGTGTTTAATATGAGCTAAAACTTCTTAAACAGAGAGCCATATTAAAATTGCATGGGCTTCCTTTTGAGTCTCATCTTACTAGAGGTCTTAAGCAAAGGTGGAAGGCTAATTCATCAGGCGTATGGAAGAGGAGACTCATTTACAATCATGGATTGGATATGGCCATTTAGGTCTCTTTCAACTCTGAAAATCTATGTTTCTCAGAATTGAATTAAAGACACAAAGACAGGGGTTCAAAAATTTATTTTGTAAAAAGTTTTTTTGTCCTTGTTTGCTCTGTGAAATCATATATTGTAAGTTGACTATTAGTCTGACAGCTTATTTCTTTAAAAAGCAACATTTAATTTTTTAATGATCCCATATTCCATTCTGCGCCAAAAAATCTCTTGTCTTTCAAGTTATCTTAATTAAAGTCTGACTCTGTCATTTTATCATAACATGAAAGGAAACTTGGTTTCCTGAAGGATATACTAGGATATTGCATGTTTTGGTAGCTTCTAGAAATATTTCCATTATTGGTCCTGTAACAGACTGTTCATTGTCTAAAGCCAATCTAAATATGTAGAGACTGAACATGGAAAATTTTGACTATTAGTTAATCATAAAGGGAAAGGAAAGAGGCATTTTCCAAGTACCTACTATGTGCCAAGCACTGCGCTGAGTGCTTTAAAAATATTATCTCATTTGATACTCACAGTAACTCTGGAAGGAGATGTTTATTGTTGAAGACTTAACTGAGGAAACAGATTAAAATGATTTGTCATATAGCTAGTAGGTGTCTGAGGCTCAGGCCCACTATTCCCTCCACTGTGCTACCTAGTTGCCTCTAAATGTACAAAACAGCTTTGAGCACTAAGTGACTCCATTCTTCTTCTACAGTGACTATCATTGACAAAAAGATGTGGGTGGTAAGGAAAGAATGGAGCATCACCCTACAAATATCAGCTATTGTCTTAATGTAAAATCTTGTCTAATTACTAACAATTGGATATACTACTAGAAGAACTGAGCCACATCCAGATTGACATGTTTTTTGTAAATTACTTTGAAAGACATAATAAAAAAGGTCAGAACTAAAAAGATTACTCAATCCCCAGGTTCTCCTTAGACCTGAGGTGGGGTTATTTACATGTAAGAAGCATTAGTTTTCTAACCTTGAAAAAGTTTATGATAAATTTATGTGCCAATATCTGGTACAGAGAATTGAGAAGTGGAAAATTTCTGCGAATGACTTGAGTGTTTTTAATTAAATCATCATAAACCCTTGAAAGTTAGTCCTATTTACTCTGCTATGAATGCCCTGGTTCCAGCCTATGAAAAACAGTTAACAAAATTTCCTCCTTCTTAACAGTTGTTCATGAAGATTTTAATAATAAGAAAGATTTTGACAGTTCATGTTGTAACTTTTAGAAAACATCAAAATATTTGCAGTGGGAAATGATTTTTTATAATAGCCTTGCCATTATTTTTCATGTTTTCTTCATTATATGTCAAATACTTTAACAAAATTATTTTCTTGTCTAGAAATCATTCACTGAGTGATTATAAAGATGATAGATAATGGGAAAGGAAGAAGGAAAAAATAAGGATTTTGTTATGTAATAAATTTCACTCCCCTTAACATTTGCTGCCATGATAATGGTATGTCCAATAAAAGTTGTTATTTAACAAAAGACAAATCACTAGAACTCAGATTATATGGTCATCATATAGCTTTGTCTTTTTATAAAATTCAGAGAATTGCATTGGTTTAATCAAATAAACATTCTTTGTGTGTGTATATTTATGCATGCATTGTTTTTGTTGGAAATGAATCTTTGTTAAAGGTAAAATGAGATTACTGAAACTATTAAAATTATAGATTATGTTATGTTATGTTGTCTGGAAGATTAATAGGAACTCATTGAGAACAGACTGTTTTTTGCCTTTTCTTTGTATCCTCATTGTTTAGTACAGTGGCTGGAACATCACAAATAATAAAATTTTATTGACTTGGGAAAAATAATTCTACAGATATCTGTGGTGTTGAGCCAGTAGGAGCAATTGTACTTTTAAGTTTTATTTCATCTTATTCACTCATAGGGATGGTTATACTATAATATCATAAGATTCTATGACACTAAATTTTGAAATCCTTTCTGAAATTGAAATCCTTCCATGTCTCCTTCATTAGACCTATTCTTTGTCCTCATTGTAGCTTACATTTATCTTCATTTTCCTGATTCGTTCCCCTGCTTTGAATTCACCTTCTTTCCTTCCTTTCTTTCATTGACCCCTTGTGTATGATCCCTGCAAGTTATGGTACTATTTTTCCTTCTTTCTACTGTCAAATTTCTGGAGTTATTTCCATCCACTGCTTTCACTTCCTTGCTATCTTTTTACTTTTAGCACCTTCTAATCTGGTTTGTGATCCCACAAAACAGTGATATTTATATACTAATTCCCATGATTGTCCTTAATTCTCATCTTCCCTGTCTTGACTTATGTTAGCACTATTTTCCCCTTGTTTTTTCCTGTCTCTCGTTGTGCTGTTTCATATCTATCTCTGGCACTTTTTATCATAATTGATCCTTGCAACTCAGTACTGAGTCTTCTTCTCTTTCTCCTATGGCTATTTTATCCCCCCTAATGAATTTATAGTACAGTCTAAATGTGGATAATTCCTAGATCTGTGGATTCTGCTCTATTTGTTCTCCTGAAGCACAATGCTACACATTGCCTGCTGGACTTCTGGATATCTTGTAAGTCTTTCAAAGTCTAAGACAGAAGTTGTCATCATTCTTATAAAACCTTTTCTTCCTCCAAATTAAAAAAAAAAATTCTATTAAAAATATTGTTTTATACCTTAAAACCAAGATTTATAATCTTTAAATCATCCTTGACTCTTCCTTCTTTAATTCTGTATCTCTACCACATCCAGTCAGTTGATTAGATCCATATTGATTAGATCGTTTATAATTGTTCTTTTAAACAAGTTTCTCTTGAAACTTTCCTTTGAAACTATTCTCTTCATCACAGTAGTATTCTATCACATTCACATACTGTCACTTGTTCAGCCATTCCCCAAATGATGGATACCCTTTCATTTACCAATTCTTTACCATTACAAAAAAGAACTGCTCTAAAAATTTTTGTACTGCTAGGTCTTTTTCTTATTTCATTGATATCTTTGGCTTACTAGTATTTTATTTAAGTTTATTATTTAATTTCATTAGGGATATTGGTCTATAGTTTACTTTCCCAAATATTAAGACTATATTTGTGTCACAGAAGAAGTTTGATAGGACTCCTTTTCCTGTTTTTTCCAAACAATTCAAGTAATATTGTTAAGTAATTTTTCTTTAAATATTTGATAGAATTCATTTAAAATTTTATTTTATGATTCTTCCCCCCTCTCTCTCCTTTTTGGAGTTCATTTATAGTTTGTTCAATTTCTTTTTCTGAGTTCTTTATTTTTTTTTCTTTTAATCTGGACATTTTATATTTTTGTGAAGATTAATTCATTTCATTTAGACTGTTGCTGTTATTGGCATATAATTGGATGAAATAGTTCCTAATAATTTTTTTTCTCCTTCTTTGGTTGTGAATTCACTTTTTTCATTTTTGATTGCATATTACATAAATTTTGGTTATTATCATATATATATATATACACACACATTAATCAAGTTAAAGAGTCTTTAAGTCCCTACCCCACCCTGACTACACATCTTTAAATTATTATCAATGCCTACTATTCTGCCTCTTGTTTAGAAAGAATATTGGACTTGGAGTCAGAATGCAGATAGTCCTAGTATTTTGCATAAGCAAATAGAGATTCAAAGATTTAATTTCCATAGATTCATGACTGGTGTATCCAGAATTAGGATCCAGATCTTTTGTCTTCGAAGCCAATATTCTTTTTGTGATGTTTAGTCTTTAGCTCTGTTACATGCTGAGACCCATAAATTCAATTATCTTCATAAGCTTACTAGACATCTCTGCTTACATGTCCTGGTTCTCACCTCAAACCCAATTTATATATAACTTTTAGAACTATAGCAGTAGAATTCATGTGAAAGGGCAGGATTACTGAAAGTTGAATTCTGTAGTAGTGAGAACTCTATTCTTCACACATCTAAATCTCATGTTTTATTTTTGGTGGCTAGATTTTAGGAATAACATTGACAAGTTGGAGTACATCAGAATAGATTTACCAAATAGAAGATTAGAGACCAAACCATAATTAGTTAGGAAAAAAATTTTGGTCTGGAGAAAAGATTTATTCAAAAAGCTGAAAAAGTTTCATGTTGAAAAAAAAAAAATAGATTTTTTTTTTTTTTTTTTTTTTTTTTAGCCTCAAAAGTGTAAAAGCTGGCTTGAAGCTCAATATAAAAAAACCTGAGTTCTTGCCAAATGACCCTATCACTTCCTGGCAAATAGAGATAGAAGAAATGAAAGCAGTGTGAGATTTTATGTTCTTGGGTTCAAAGATCACTTCAGATAGCAATTTCCACCACAAAATTGAAAGACACTTGCTCCTTGGAAGGAAAGCTGTGGCAAATGTGCACAGCACCCTAAAAAATTATATCACCTTTCCAACAAATGTCCTCGTAATCAAACTATGGTTTTTCCAATTAGCAGTGTTCAGCTGTGAGAACTGAGCTATAAGGAAAACTGAGTGCCACAGAATCAACACTTTGGAATTGTGGGGCTGGAAAAGGTTTTTAAGAGTCCTTTGGATTGTAAGGAGATCAGATGAGTCTACTTAAGAGAAATTAACTCACATTGTTCACTGGAAGGTCAAATACTGATGCTGAAACTTAAATACTTTGTATAATGAGAAGATGGGACTCCTTGCATAAGATGTAATAGAAGAGTGAAAGCAAAAGGAAAATGAGACAGTAGAAAATGAGATGGATATTGCCACAGAAGGAATAAAAATAAACTTGGACTTCTGGAGATAGTGTACATAAAAGGGCCCCATAGATGGGGTCACAAGGAGTTTGACATGAACAACTGGACAAAAACAACAAGCCTGAAAAGGCAGAGTTAAGAGCAAATAGTAAAAGCTGCAGAAGGACTGATTCAGGCTATAGAGACAACAATCTACAATGTAAGAAAAAGCATTCTAATAGAGTTGTATAAAGCTTAAATGGTTTCTGTAGGAAGACAGATTTAGAGTAAAAGGAAGACAGTGACATTTTCTACAGAAGTTTATTGTGAGACTCAAATGAGCAACTATGATAGTAAATATAATTCAAATTTGCATAATGCTTTAAAGTTTTACATATTGATTTTGTCATAGCTCTGTGAAGTAGCGCTGGGGGAAAAAGAAAGACCATGGATTGGGAGTCAGAGAACTTGGCTTCCTGTCCCTTTTCTCCTTCTTATAATCTATGTGCCTTTGTGCAGCTCTTAGCATCATAGTTTCTGTTAAATAAATGATTTGGCTTAGTTGGCTCTAGGTTCCCTTACAGCTTTAAATCTATGTACCTGATAGTCTCATTTTACAGTTGCAACCTTGGACTCAGTGAAGTAAGTGATTTGTCCATGATTACAGTTAATAAATGTTGGAGCCAGGACTTGAACTTACATCTTATGAAAAAAAGTCCAGTTTAGTTCTTTTACTACTATGTCATAACACCTCCCTCTTTATACATATGTAAAGTGCTCTCTAAATCTTGAAGGACTATATACATTTAAGCTATTATTATTACATAACAATCCAGTTAAAGAAATGTCAAGTTTTTTAAAAACAGTTTTACATTATTGTATAATTTAGGCTCAAAAAATAAATAGCGTTACTTCACTACAAAATATATTCTGATATGATATAATTCTATTCCTTGGCTGAATTTTTTTGTTATATATATTGATCTTATATTATGTCAAGTATTAGTTCAACAAAACAAGTTAAAGTTATTATGTCTTTTGAAATTTTACAAAATGTGTTTAACATTTCAACTTAATAATAAATTATTTATAGGTTAAACAGACTTGAAGGTAATATTACTCTGGTCAAAGGAAGAATTGAAGAGGTTGATCTACCTGTTGAAAAAGTAGATGTAATCATATCAGAGTGGATGGTAAGTTATCTTTTAAAAAAAAAAAGTTGTTTGACATTACATCAGTATCAATGATGTCAATGAAGTTTAATCAACACATGCCATGGTGTTAGAATCTGGAGGTTTCTTGTGTACTCATTCTATCAATCATAGCATTGTAGGATCATAGATTTAGAGGTAGATTTGTTATTAGTGGCAGTAGAGTCTACCCTTCATTTTACAGGTAGGAAATTGAGAATTTGCCTCCTGTTTCTAATATTTCGTAGTAAATGTCATGTATTTTACTTGCAAAATAATAGGTTTTGGTTTTATATAATAAATACAGTACTCAAAAATTGCATTGCATAATGAAACTCATAATTATGTTTAAAAATATGTTTAAAATAGAGCTTTAAACATATTTTTCAGTTGTATTTCTAATTAGAATGCCATATTTTAATTTTTCCTCCTATTCCTTATCTTACTATTATATTACAGAATTACAAAGCATTGATCTTATATTCCTTCGATTCATAGATCTCAATGAGAGAGTCACTATGACATTCAGTGTTGCCTTCATATGTATAGTGTCGTTACCCATGTTTGTTTCATATTATTGCATGTTCATATTATGCCCCTGGGTTCAGCCTGCTAGGTCATTACATCAGTGACCTTTGCTCTATAAGTTATTATGATGATGACAATACATATTTTGAAGTTTATATTGAAATCATAAGAATGTAGGAGGAAAACATTTCTATTATTCATAGAGTTGATGAAAATGTATTATTCATAGAGTTGATGAAAATTGATATATATCTGACAGGGAATCAGATGAGGTAGAAAGTAGTAACTCCATATGGCTACAATATTTCATTACATTTGTTTTGGATTTTTGAACACAATTTTTGACATTAAGTGGTGTTTTTCTTTTTCAAGTTTGCATGTTCCCTAATTGAAAGCATTAATAATATCTGAATTTAGCCAGAAGCATCTAAAGATTGTACTTTTAACATAGAAATAAATCTTCAGCCTGAAGCCAGGATCAGTGAGTCAGTGAGCCTAATAATTATTTTTTTGTTTCTAAGAAAATATTTTCCTTTCTTTACCAGGCTACCCACTTTAGTCAAATCTTAATTGTACCATATTTCTTTCCTTGGAGATATTGCAGCTCTGTGGCCAAACTCCAGGGTCAAATGATCTGAGCCATTTTTCTAGTTAGTTTTGAATTTAAAAAATAGCTGTGAACTAAATTAATGTCGGCTATCATCAAATGGAAAATATTAATTTCATAATTATATTCAACTCTTTTAGCTCTCTGTAACTAATCCTAAGCCAAGTTACCCTGACTCCTGTCATATAATATAGCTGGTTTACAATAATTTTATTCATTATCCCTTATATGCTTTAGTTTTTTCTAAATTTTGTGTGGCACAAAAGAATACTGGTGGAAATAAAACTTTTAAAAATAAAAATGTTGCAGTCTTTCCCCACAAAATAAGTCAGCTAGCATTTATTAAATGCCAGACACTGTGCTACAGATACATGGAACTTTTCTAAGCCATGTTGCCATTCTTTAAACATTGATGCAGGGGAATGAGGATAGGGCAAGTATTTATTAAATATTTTTTGTGTGCCAGACACTATACTTTTTACAAATATTACCCCATTGATCCTCACCACAGCAATTATTATCTCTATTTTAAAGTTGAGGAAACTGAAACAGACAGAAGTGCCTTGGTCACATAACTGGTTAAGTGTTTCAGGCAGAGTTTGAATTCAGGTCTAACTGATTCTAAATTCACTAATCTATCCATCTTGCCACCTAGCTTCCTCTATGATCCAATAGCACTTTATGATCCAATTACACTGACCTTGCTGTCATTCTTCATAGATGACATTTCCTATTCCATGCACTTTCACTGTTTCTCATAACTAAAATGTAACTCTTTCTCATCTCCAGTACTTAACTCCTGTTTCCCTTAATATTTCTTAAAGTGTCACTACCTTTTCTGGACATCCCCAGCTATAAGTATCCTCTTTCTCAAAATTAGCATATTTTTAAAAATATATATTTTACATATGTGTATATTCTCTCCCCCAATAGAATACAAGTTTTTAGAGGACAAGAAATGTTTCATTTTTGTCCTTGAATGAACCCCTAGCATAGTGTTTGCATTATGGGTATTTAATAAATGTGTATCAATTGACTGTTGACTTGCCTTTTACTGAAAAAGTCAAAATTACAAATACTATCAGTTTTAGTGGATTACAGAGAAATATAAACTAAGCCAGGTAGATATGTTGTTTCATCACCTAGGTCTTTTTTAGAACTTTGTATGAATTGTATGTGTTAGATATACTTCTCTTCTTGAATTTCACAATATAGTATTAATTAAAATGACATCTTTTCTGAGTGTAGCTGTCTGCTTTATATGTGTTCTGTCCACTGCCTGATTTTTTTTGGGTTAATTCTTATATTAACATTTTCCAATTTTTTTTTTAACTAGAATAGTCATAAAAATCACTGCGTATAACCACTAGAAAACTTGAGAAAAGTATTTGGTCAGCCAATATCTTGCGTCTATTACTTATAGTATATCTTTCTTAAAAAATAATACTTATAGCTTATATTTCACATTTATTAATATATTCATTTTGAAATACCTAAATTATTCTTTTTTTAAATAATGAAAAAGGGAAGAGACTTTTTATTTATCAGATTATAAGGGAAGGCTTTCTTCTTTGGACTTCCAGAGAGATGTTCTTTGTCCTCCAAAGGGGACTTCTTTAAAGATAGGAAGTACTGAGTTGTCTGAGCCAGATATTGAAGAATTAATTTCATGTATATATTTCATTATGGTATATACTACAGCAGTAGATGCTCAAGAAATTTTGATGATTAGGGGTTTATATGATTAAAAAGAAGACAAGATTTCCTGAATATTCCCCCAGTCAAGGAGATAAGCCATGATAATTGGAAAGTAACATATAAATATGATGACTTTTATGTCTCTCTCTTCTCCTTTCTTACTTCTTTACTCTCTCCTTTTTTATTTCTAAGAAGTGATTTAGCAGTTTGACTTAATCAGATGATAATTAAATATTTAGATGCCTACTTTGTATCAGGCACTGTGCTAGGCACTAGGAATACAAAACCAAAAATAGAATAATAGCTACTATTATGTTGTAATGAGAAGACGAAAATAGGCCCATGATATTAAGTTAACCTTGGTGGGGATTGCTGGGGAGAAAGTGGTACATGAGTACATGGTACATGAGAAAGTGGTTCCCTCTTAAAGGACACCATGAATTCCCAGAGTACATAAGGGAGACAACCACACAGGCTGACCAGAAGAATGATAGGAGGGAGGTGCCATATTTCAGGAATAGCAAGGCCATTTGACGAAACTGTCAAGTACATGAGAGGGAGTAGTAAATAAGTTTGGAAAGTTATGATGAAGCTAGAACATGAAGAACTTCACTACCAAACAGGAGCTTATATTACATTCTAAAAGCAATAGGGAGTCACTGAGGTTATTGAGTAGAATGGGATGGGGTGGAGAGATGTGGTCAAACTTGTACTTTAGGAAAATCATATTGACTTTTATGTGATGAATAGGTTGGCATGGGGAGAGAGCTGAGGCTTTTGCAGTAGTACTGCAATGAAGGTGATGGCTGTGTGGGCGGAGAGAAAAGGATGTGCGGAAGAGATGACATTGAGATAGAAACCGGAGGATTTGGCAACTGAGTGGCCATATGGGATAAGGAAGAGTAAGACAAAGAGAGAGCAGTGTTGTGACCAGAAGAATATTGGTGCTCTTGTAAGAAATAAGGAAATTCAGAGGGTGAGCAGGGAATAGAAGGTAATGAGTTCTGTTTTTGATTACTGTTAGAAATAAAATTTAAAACCCCCAAAATGTGCAGTAAATGGACAGTCTCAGGATGAGTGAAGCAGTTTAAACTTTGAATATGATTCTGGAGAAGTGGGTGTAAAAACTCCTTATGAGTTCACACTGATAAAGACAGGAGAAGACGCTTTTGTCCTCTAAAGTAGGGCCCACTCCTCCCTTCAGAGTTCTGCTTGGCCCAAGCCTTCTGGTTTACAGCCTTCTTCGTCTACCCTCTACATATTGCTGCTAGACATGTTCTTCCTCTCCAGTCATGCATCCTATGTCCCAAAATGGCAGCTTTCTCTGCTCTTAGATTGTGTCAGGTAGTATGCAATGAGCACCTTGGCCAGTTTAAACCAGTTTATAGGCTAATCCTCTTTATTGGGGACTGTGATTAGGCTAGTTCCTTCTGAAAGCTGATTGGTCATTAGTGCTTGTTATCTTACATTGCCTTGAAACTTGTATGTCTTGTAGAAACCTGATTTTGAGTATTTTTCATATTTGTATTGAATTTGGAGTAACTAAGGGCCATTCAGTCAGATGTACAATAGGCTGTTAGTACTGTGGGCCTGAAGCACCTAGGAATTAAACGTAAATGGTAATTAAGGCCTTGCAGCTGAGGAGGCCAGCAAGAAAGTAGAAAAGACAGTGGAATAAGTCCTGGGAAAGAACGTCACTGTTCACACATAGTGATGCATGGCATAGATGATGGTCTAGTAGAAGATCAAGAAGAAGAGCAATTAGACAATTAGTAGGAGATCAAGATACAGCAATAGCACAAAAACTAAGTAGGGAGGAGTAGGTAGAAGGAAAAAGTGATGAACAGTGGCAAATGCTACAGTGACATCAAGAAGGAATGACATCAGTCTTGGCCCCAAATAAGAGATATGAAAAGTCCACTCTTTTTCCCTCTCCTCCTCTCCCTCTCTTTCTCTCCCCCTTTTCCCTTCTCCCCTTCTCCCTCTCTCTCCTTCTCTCTCCCTACCCTCTTTCTCCCTCTCTCTTTCTTTCTCTTCATGGTCCAACTACACTGACCTTGCTGTTAGTCTTCATACATGACATTTCCTATTCCATGCACTTTCACTGTTTCTCATAACTAAAATGTCTCCCTATCCTCTCTCTCCCTCTCTCCCTCTCTATTTCTCTCCTCTTTAATTAAAACTTTTAAAACATATGTGTGGACAATTCTTCAACATTAGCCTTTCCAAAAACCTTGTGTTCCAATTTTCCCGTTCCCCCACGCCTTCCCCTAGATAGCAAGTAGTCCAATATATGTTAAACATAGTAGAAATATACATTAAATCCAATATATGCATGCATATTTATACAATCATCATGCTGCACAAGAAAAATCAAATCAAACCAGTAAAACAAAACAAAACAAAAGGTGAAGCAAAATAAAATGCAAACAAACCACAACAAAAGGAGTGAGAATACTATATTGTGAACCACATTCAGTTCCTACTATCCTCTCTCTGGGTGTAGATGGCTTTCTTCATCATCGAACAATTAATTGGAACTGGTTTGAATCATCTCATTGTTGAAGAGAGCCATGTCCATCAGAATTGATCATCGTATAGTCTTATTGTTGCCATGTATAATGATCTCCTGGTTCTGCTCATTTCATTTTTGCATCAGTTCATGTTAGTCTCTCCAGGCCTTTCTGAAATCATCCTGGTAGTCGTTTGTTACAGAACAGTAATATTCCATAACATTCATATACCACAATTTATTCAGCCATTCTCCAACTGATGGACATCCATTTAATTTCCATTTTCTTGCCACTACAAAGAGGGCTGCCACAAACATTTTTGTGGGTTCCTTTCCCTTCTTCAAGAATCTTTGGGATAGAAGCCCAGTAGAAACATTGCTGGTTCAAAGGGTGTGCACATTTTGATAACTTTTTGAGTATAGTTCCAAATTGCTCTATAGAATGGTTGGATCCATTCACAGTTCCACCAACAACATATCAGTGTCCTAGTTTTCCAGCATCCCCTCCAACATTTGTCATTATCTTTTCCTGTCATCTTAGCCAATTTGACAGGTGTGTAGTGGTATCTCAGAGTTGTCTTAATTTGCATTTCTTTGATCAATAATGTTTTAGAGCATTTTTTCATATGATTTAGAAATAGTTAAAATTTCTTCATCTAAAATTATCTGTTCATATCCTTTGACCATTTATCAATTGGAGAATGGCTTTGAACTATTATAAATTTGAGTCAATTCTCTTAATATTTTAGAAATGAAGCTTTTATCAGAATCTTTGAATATAAAAATGTTTTCCCACTTTCTTCCTTTCTAACCTTGTTTGCATTAGTTTTGTTTGTACAAAACCTTTTTAACTTAATATAAATCAAAATTATCCATTTTGTGATCAGTAATGATCTCCAGTTCTTCTTTGGTCACAAATTCCTTTCTCCTCCATAGATCTGAGAGATAAACTATCCTATGTTCTTCTAACTTGTTTATATCATTCTTTATATCTAGACCATGAACCTATTTTGACCTTATCTTTGTATACAGTTTTAGGTATGGGTCTATACCTAGTTACTGCCACACCAGTTTCCAATTTTCCTAGCAGTTTTTGTCAGATAGTGAATTCTTGTCCCAAAAGCTGGGGTCTTTGGGTTTGTCAAATACTAGATTCCTATAATCATTGACTATTTTGTTCTGTGAACCTAACTTATTCCACTGATCAACTTCTCTGTTTCTTAACCTGTACCAAATGGTTTTGATGACTGATGCTTTATAATATAGTTTTAGACGTGGTACAGTCAGCCACCTTCATTTGCATTTTTTTCATTAATTCCCTTGAAATTCTTGACCTTTTGTTTTTCCAGATGAATTTTGTTGATGTTTTTTTTAGGTTAGTAAAATAGTTTCTTGGGAGTTTGATACATATAGCACTAAATAAATAGATTAGTTTAGGTTGTATTTTTATTATTATATTTGCTTGACCTGTACAAGAGCGGTTGATATATTTTTCCTTTGTTTAGATCTGGCATAATTTATATGGAAAGTGTTTTGTAGTTGCTCATATAGTTCCTGACTTTGATAGATAGAGTCTCAAATACTTTATATTATTGATAGTTATTTTAAATGGAATTTTTCTTTGTATTTCTTACTGTTGGATTTTGTTAATGATATATAAAAATATTGGTGATTTATATGGATTTATTTTGTATCCTGCAATTTTTCTAAAGTTGTGGATTATTTTTAATAGTTATTTAGTTGATTCTCTAGGGTTCTCTAAGTATACCATCATATCGTCAGCAAAGAGAGATAATTTGGTTTCCTCATTACCTACTCTTTAATTACTTTAATCCCTTTTTCTTCTCTTATTGCCAAAGCTAGCCTTTCTAATACAATATTGAATATTAATGGTGATAGTGGGCAACCTTGTTTCACCCCTGATCTTATTGGGAATGGTTACAGTTTATCCCGAGTACATATGATGTTTACTGATAGTTTTAAATAGATGCTACCGAAAAGTCATCTCTTGTAAAAGTGAAGAATTGTGCCTATAGAAAATTGAATATAATGCCATGTTTTTTGATACATGGGTTTTGCTAAATTTAAGGATGGGCTTTCCTTAAGCAACAGGGAGGAAATTATATTGTGAAACATAGTTGGTGTAAAATAATTTGAATTTAATTGTAAAGAGAGGATGAGGATTTTTAAAATCCATTAAATTTAACAATTGAGTGGTTTTTGTTAACTTTGTGGAAAACAATTCTCTGTGAATGAGGTCAGATACTAGGTTGCAAAGGATTTAGAATAGAGCAAAAGGAGAGGAAATGGTTGCAACACACATGCTGAGTTTTGCTTTTGTTTTTTTTTGTTTTTGTTTTTTTTTTTTAATTTTGGCGAGGAAGTGCAAGAGAAATCGAAGGTGATTATTTAAGAGAATTCTAGAATTTATTGAGGATTTTTAAAGGATGGGTAAGACTTGGGAGAGTTTGTAGCAAGCAATAACAAAGGAATGCAATAGTTTGCAAGGAATTAAAGATTGGAGTGGGAAGGATGATCTTGAGGACAATATGCTGGAAGAAGGCAGGAAAGAATGGGTTCCAGTATATGTGTAGAGTAGTTGGCCTTCATGAGAGGAAGCATATATTCATTAGGGCTGGAGTAAAGGAGAAACTAGTGGAAGGAAAATGTCAAGGACTTGTAGAAAAAGAGGAATCTCATAATCTTGTTTTTCTCAGTTGAGTTCAGGTAAGTCATGTGCCTCACGCACTTATGATTGGGCAGTTGTATATCCAAAAACTGAAATAGATATCCAGCAAATTGTGCCTTAGGCCACTATCATTGTTTAACTAAGGTGTTTTAGCTCTGCAGTTCCTCTTCACATAAAATAATATTAAGGCTAATTTGAGAATTGTCCTGACCAAATGTCATATTGAGTCATCTGGGCAGATGGGGAAATATCATTCATAGCAGAGTATTTAAACCCTTGGCACCACCAATAGGACACTTTAGCTGAGCTGATTCCCTGAGCAACAGATGGTACAACCTGGTGCAAATCTATTTTGAACTGGAACCAGATTTACTTTCTAAAAAGCATCCAGTGTTTTTAAGTTTCCCTCATTGATTGATTTGAATAGGGTTCAATTAGTGAATGCATTTTCATATCCAGAACTTTCTACAAAGCAACACTTAAAAATATATGTAAGTATCCTTTTTCTTTGAAAGCAGGAAAATTGTAGAGAAACAGGGTAATTTAGGATGCACAATTCTTAGACACTCTATGATTTTTATTCTTCCTTTGTTTTGTTAAATAGTATTTAAATTAGGGGGGAAAGTATACTTTAGTATTGGACACAGATGTTTAATGGATATGTAATTCATTGTAGCAGTGATAGACATAATATCTTGCCATGATACATATCCATTTTATACTGCCATGGTCCACTAATTATGCCAAAGCTTGCTGCAGATAAATGCTTTGTCTACAGCTCTGACTACAACTGTTTATGAATTTTACTTATTGTTTTTGATAGTATTTTATTTTAGTAAGAATTAAATTTTATAAGCAAATCATAATGTTTGTTTGCTTCTCATTTAGTAGTTTATTATTTGGACTTCAATCTTTTAAGACTATCTGGCCTCATCAACACCTTTCATATTTCTGTTTATAATAGCAGTTCTCATTTTTTAAAAGTATTTTTACTTAAAGGTGTACTTTTTTCAAATCTCAGTTTCACTTAATATCCTCTCCCTCTCTCTTCTTGAAAGGTAACTCATATATCAAATAGTGTTTTTAGGGGCAAAAAATGAAAAAAAAAAGGAAAAGGAAAAAAGTCAGCATAACTGGTCAGAACATCAAGAAAATCTGAAAATATGTACAGTGTTCAACATTTTTGGACCTCCCAGTTCTGCAAAGGGTTAGTGAGAAAGTCTTCTCACATCTCTTTTTTTCAGAACCATGCTTGTGCTTTATAATTTTGCATCATTTACTTTTAATTTTTTTTTGATGAAGTTCTTTGCATTTACATTTTATATATGTTGTTTTCTTGTCTCTGTTTCATTCTACATCAGTTTGAATAAATCTTTCTGTTCTTCTCTGTATTCTTCACGGTCATCATTGCTTCCAGCACAGTACTATTCCATTATATTCACTTTCCATAGTTTCTTAAGTCATTCCCCTATTAAATCTATTTTGTTTTCAATCCTCTGCCTGTACAAAAGGTAGGACAATTTTCATTTACATGCCTTTTGTGTACTACACAAATAATCCTCACAATAATCCTGTGAGATTTGTTGAATTGGTTATTGTCTCTATTCTAATAGATGAGAAATTTGAGGTTAAATTTTCAAATGCTGTTTGTATATCTTACACTGAACACTCCAAAAAGCCTCAAGAATATTTCAGTAATTCAAAAAAGGTGGTTCTGATTATTCACCATGGGAAAAAAGGGGGAAGCAATCCAGACAGTGCTCTAGGAATATTTGAGGGAGAGAATCATTTTATCTGGAGGGAGGAACAGGCAAGCCTTCTCTGAGTTATTCTCAGAATCTGAGAAGAACTGATTATATAGTTTGACTTTAGTGTAGATCATACAAAAGGAAATAATGGGGAGTAAGACTGAAAGGGAGGTAGAGCCAGCTGGTGAAACTTCATTGTGGAGTTGGAGTTTGTTTTAAAAGAAAATAGTTGAACCTTTTGAACAAGAAAATAATGTGGTCCGATATTTCCTGTAGAAATGTTTTTTAAGCAAGTGTGTGAAGGATAAGTTGAGGAGAAAGACCAGTAATAAAGCCCATTAGAAGATCATTAAAATAGCCAATGTAGGAAGTACTGAAGATCTGATCTGAAATAGGGTGGGTCAGACAGGTTGAGGAGGCAAAATCAATAGTTGATTCCAGTTATTAGTGTTCTCTCTCTTTCAATTTTATATTTATTGTTGTTCAGTGTTTCAGTCATGTCCAATTTTTTGTTAACCTATTTTGCATTTTCATGGCAAAAATACTAGAGTAGTTTGCTGTTTCTTTCTCTAGTTCATTTCTTCTAGATGAGGAAACTGAAGCAAACTAGTTATATGACTTGCGCAGGGTCATACAGCATCATACAGATGAATCTGATTCTAGGCCTTACACTCTGTTGCTCCAAATAGAATATAATCTGAGTTTAGAGATTATTTGTGTGTGTGTGTGTGTGTGTGTGTGTGTGTTTTTTCCTAATCCCCCATGTAACCTTTTAAGATCTCTTTTTTCCCATTGAATTTCATTGGTAAGGGAGTGATCAAAAATATAGAATGAAGAAAAATCAAGATTAAGAATTTGGTGAGGGGAAGGGTGAAGTGGCATTAAGTTTATTGCTTAGTGAGTAAATAATTCACATCGCTTAAGAAATCAGCTTTGGTAGAATACTGAAGAAGGAAATAGAATTCTAGGTTCTGAGTAATCAATGAGTAGTAAGATAGAAACAATTAATATAAAATACACTTTCTGGATGTTTGGTAATGAAAGAGAACATAAAAGGAATAGTATTGGAAATAGAAATTTGTGAGATTTTCTGGTGGTGAGGATATTTACATTTGTATAAATCCCTTAGGGTAGGTTTAGGTAAGTTAAGTAAATTCTTGTTTCTTGTATAAATCCTTTAGGGTGGGTTTAGGATAAGTAAGTTCTTGTTTCTTCCTGTTATAAATGCTGATGTTTTAATATTTAAAAATCATTTTCCACCATTCTCTACTTTACTCTGCTTTAATATTTGGATAAATTAGATATTGACTTTAATCAACACCAAATTTTAGTATTGCCTCTTCTTTTGGTAAAGCAAAAATTCTTTAAAGAATTGACTCTTTGTACAAAAATTTATCTATCAGTCCATAGTAGTCACTATTAAGTTTATATATCATAAGCTTAGAATTAGGGATGATCCATACTTGTCTGCTTCATTCAATGCTGCAAATATGGTACTGTGCTTTGATTTTTACTGCAGCAGCCTTCATGTCCAACAATTTATGACTTATCTCAGAAAAACTAGTCTGTCTCAAGTGAATCTTGGTGGTATGAGACTGTCATCTAGTGGCAACAAAGAAAACTGCAGACTAGCTTTTTTTTTTTTTTTGCTGACAATTGGGGAGATTGAGAATATTTTCTTTATTCTGCTTTACATCTTGATTTGTAGAAATATATTGGTAAAAAAAATCACACACAATTTTTTTGTATTTTTTAAATGTAAACTAAAAGTTTTCTTGGAAAATGTTTTTATTCTAATAATTAGTAGCCTTATGTGGAAATAAAAACCAGAATTCAATATAGTATATTTGGTTTTGACATTTTAGAAATTTGTTATTTTGAAATATATAATCATTCAAAATTAATTGTGGATGATGAAAAAGGGGTTTTTTATATGCATACAAAAATAATCTGAAATTTATTATATATTACTTCCATTTCTGTAGTCTATAGTTCATACTGACATTCTCACTATTCATCAAATAGAATATTCCTTCTATTACATATCTATAGTATGTAATAGTACATGTACTAGCTGTCTTACATGCCTGGAATGTATTCTTTTCTTATTGCTGTCTCTTAAAATCTTTAGGTTCCTTTAAAATCAGCTCAGCTGCCAACTTTTGCTTTCCTCATCTTCTTAGCTACAAGTATCTCTTCTTTCCTCCTCTGCTTTGGGACCCCTAATCTTTTTTTTTTTCCCCCTTGCTATGACTTCCCAAGTCTGAACTCTCTGCATGGGCATCCATCCCCCTTTCCTAACAGAGCCTATTCCTTTTCCCATCTTGACCCCTTTAGTAAACCATTTCAGGTCTAGACTGTTCTTAACATTTGACTGCCTTTCCTTATCCTGTTACCAGTCATACTCTGTCAGTCTTCTGCTTTTGTTTCTATTTACATAATGCTAAATTCACAAAACTGTGCTGTCTGGGTCATCTCGAGTAAGTCCTCACTGCAGCAAGGCAATTTAAACTTTAATTCACTGTTTCACTCAACACAGCAACTTTTCTAAACCATTTCACAAGCTTCCTATAGTTCATCTTTCCCTCTTAGTAAATCTGGGAGACTGCAAGGTTGGTGGTACAATGAACAGTAATGGGAATGTTCAGGAGGGAGGGCTTAGGGGGTGAAAGAAGAGAATATGGATCAAAAAGGGAAGTCATCCCAGGATAGAGCCTTGTGGGACAACCAAGTGAGGCAGTGTAAAGAAGAAAGAGAAAGGATCAGGAGGCTGTAACGTGGCTGAAGAGTTAGTGAAGGAAACTAGGAAACAGTGTTTTAGACATAGGAGAGGAGAACCAGGAGAGAACAGTGTCACATAAACTAAAGAGCAGGGAGTATGTAGAAGATGGCTTCTAATCATAGGGTTGTTGTTTAATTTCTTTTGTAGTCTCCTAATTTGTGAAAACCTTACCCTCTGACTCCTCATGAAGGAAGTTATTACCTTCTAGGGTAAACCCTTCTTAGGATTTCTTCCCCCCAACAATAGGATAGTAGTTCCTGATAATGCTTTCTAAATCCTTCTCTGTTCTTGTGGACATGACTTTGTTACAGATTTGGGAACTCTTGACATCAATTTTGCCCTCTGGAGCCAAATTGAACAAGATCATTTAAGAATACTTCAGAAATTTGAAATCATTATTATATTTTTAATATTTCTTCTCTTTTCTTTGCTCATTTCTGTAAACTCATTCCCTTAGTTTTGATTTCTCTGAGCATGCTCCTGTTGTCAATTTCCTTTTTAAAGTATGTAGTACATAAAACTAGAAGAAAATATGGCATTTCTGATCTGGGTCTAGCACATCAGGAGGTTGTCACCTCTTGGTGTGGACACCATATTCACGACCAGCACTTTGTTGGTTCTGTGACTTTGCAGTAAGTGACTGTAATTCCCATATCCTTTCCCTATATTGAGCCATTTCTCCCCATTCAGTACCTGTTTAGTTGATTTTTTTAAACTCAGATCTAAAAAATAATAAATCATGTTAACTTTGTTCTACCATTCTATTCCAAACTTTTAGGGTTTTTATAGATACCAATTTTGTGGTAGCTTCTCAATTTTGCATCATCTGGGACTTTTACATACAATAACATAGATAAGGAAACTGAGTCATGCAGAAATTGAGTGTCTTATCTAGGGTCTCCCAGCTAATAAGTGTCTGAACCCAGGTCTTCTTACTCCAGACCTAGTGCTCTATTCACTGGCTGCATTTTCTTATTTTAAAGACTCATAAACCATCCCTTTTAAAGTTATTTCTAGAATATTTCCAGGAATTGCAACCCCATGGATTGCAATTTATAATGTCCATCTTTTCTGGAAATTTGGGCAATGGTTTCTCATCTCCAATCCTGTGTCTCTTCTTTGGTTTTGAGATTGCTCAGAGAATCAGAACACCAGTTCAGCAATAGTATCTAAATAAGCTTTCAGTGCCTTGTGATAGAAATTTAAATTCATTGAGGGAGGACAACTCTTCTTATTACCTTTCTTGAGTTTTACTTCCTAATAGTATTATTCCATCCTTACATATCTGGAGATCATTTTCATTTGTTGAGTGAAAAGAAATATATACAATGGAGTAATTTCCTGTAATTACCTGCAACTTACCTCTCTCTACCTATTGCCAGGAGTAAATTGTAAATATATATGGGAGATTGGTGTTTGTGTATAGAATCTTTGAGAGAAAGAAGGTGACTGTTATTGATTCTTGAATGTATATGTAGGTAGATTATCAAAGTAAATTTTGTATTTTACAAATTCTAAATTTTTTACTGTAAAGATTTTTAGTACTCTTTCGAAGTGATGATATAATCACTCCCTAAAATCAGAGTCCTATAAATGTGTCTGTATGTATCTTATTTGTGTTTTTAATAGCTCATATCACATTTCAGCTATTAACCTTTCCTTTTAATGCTTTTCCCCCATCTATTTATTTAAGTTCACAGTAGGGTATGAATACAAATACAATCATTTTCTTTTTTTTAAAGGTATTTGAGCTTAAAACGCATATAACAAATGGTTTCCTTTATGTGTTTTTGAATTAATTCTCACATAATAGAGTCTCTAAGTCAAGTAACATGATATCCAGCTTTAGTCATGCATTCCAAGATGAGAGTTAAGAAAGATTATATCGGAAATTTCCTTAACTCCATAATTGAAACAATTTTCTTCATAGCATGAGCATGTCATAATTCTGCTTTGCATTTTTTGTTTATAAATTTTGTATTGTATACTAAAACTAAAGAATAAAGAACTTCCATCTTTACCCCAAAACTCCTTGTTCAGTTATAGTTCTTTTCCCTCTCTCTTCCTTTCTTCCAATCTTTTTCTTTTATTATACCCTTCCACTAAACTATTCAAATCAGGCACTGTGACACAAATAAGTTTAAGATGCCATCCTTTACCTCCAAGAGCTTAAAATATATTGAGACAAAAGCACACATATAACTATGGTTTCAGCCAGTACACAAATGAAACAGCTAATAATGGGTAGAAGAGAAAGCTGAGAAAAATTTTAGATGGAGATAATATAGGAAAAATCTTATTTAAAAGGTAGAATTTGAACTGAACTTTTAGGGCTACAATAGATATTTCAAGCAAGGGAAATGGTAGGAGTAATAGAGACAAGAAAGTACAGCATTTGTTTGAAAATGAAAATTGAAACTAACTAGTTAAGTGGTTTAAATAGTAAGTTAAGACGTTGTTTTTATTCATTAGTGGTAAAGTGATATAATTCTGTTTAAAAAAAAATACTAAGGAGGCAGCTAGATAGCGTGGTGGATAGACTACCAGCCCTGAAGTCAGGAGGACCTGAGTTCAAATTTGACCTCAGACACTTAATATTTCCTAGCTGGGCCTGGGCCCAGCTGACTCTGTACCAAGTCACTTAACCCCAATTGCCTCAACCAAAAAAAGAAAGAAAGAAAGATACTAAGTACCTGTTAGGAACAAAGGACTTCTAGGCATTGGGAGAGATAGAGACAAAAAAGTTTATAAGACACAGTCCTTGACCTCATGAAGCTTACATTATAGATTTTTGAAGCTATGATAGAGTTTAGAAAAATAATGGCATTTTGCAAAATGGAATTGAATAGGCATACACTAGAGCAGAGGTTTTTTAACTGGTATCCATGAACTTTTTAAGAATTGTTTTTTCTTTGTAATTGATTTCTATATTTTATTTTATATATTTAGAAACATTATTCTGAGAAGCAGTTTGTGGACTTTACCCAGAATAAGGTTAAGAACCTCTGTACCGGAGGAAAGCATAGGAGAAGTAGAAGGTTATTGCAAAGTTTAGGAATGGAATGATTGGATCTTCTGGGCAGTTATTAGCAATGAGAATGTGAAAGAATAGATCTAGACTTAGTAATAATTTAGATACTTGGCTCAGAGAGAAGAAAGAATAAACTGTAATTCTGTCAGTTCCTACCATGATTAGAGTCAACCAAGGGTATAAGATTTAAAATTCTTTCCCAGTCTTACTCATTTTTCAGAAAACAAAGCAACAACAAAACCTTCAAGATAGCAAAGATTTTTAATTTTCTTTTTGTTGTTTGTATTTCCTTAATCAATAATGATTTAGAGCATTTTTTTCAAATTGATTATATATAGTTTTGATTATCAAAAAATTGCGTGTTTTGACCATTTATCAATTGGGGATTCTTATAAATATGCCTAAGTTCTGAATATATTTGAAATTTGAGGTCTTTTTCTGAAAAACTAAAATTGTATCCCCAGTTTTCTGCTTTTCTTCTAATCTTGACAGCTTTGGTTTTATTTGTGGAAAACCTTTTTTAATTTAACATAATCAGAATTATCCATTTTACATTTCACTTTGCTCTTAATTTCTTTTTTTATCAAATTTCTTCTCCTATGCACAAGTCTGATAAGTCTAATATATATGTTCCTTGTCCTTGTAATTTTCATATGATTTCTCCTTTGACAACTAGGTTATATATCTATTTTGACATTATCTTTGTAAATGGTAGAAGATAATGGTCTTTGCCCAATTTTTGCCAAACTGTTTTAAATTTTTACCAAATAGTGAAATCTTATCCCCAGAGCTTAAATTGATCTTTTCATTAATCAAACAGAAGGTTGCTATATATATATAAAAGGTTGCTACTATCATTTACAAGTGCATATTGTATGCCTACTCTGTTCCTCTGATCTATCTTTCTAGTTCTTAACCCGTAACAAATGGCCTTGATAATTATTGCTATATAATATAGTTTAATATCTTGATACTGCTTAACCTCCTTTTTTTTTTTTTTTTTTTAACATTTCCCCTAACCCCCATTATTTCCTTTGATATTCTTGGCCTTTTGTTCTTACAAATGAATTTTTTTCTTATTTTTTCTAGCTTGATAATGTTTTTTTGATAATTTAATTAGGATGGCATTGAATAAGGACTGTCATTTTTTTTTTAATCTGTCCACCCATGAAAAATGAATATATCTCCAATTGTTTAAATTTGACTTTATATAAAAAGTGTTTTGTAATTATGTTCATGTAGTTTCTGCATTTTGTTTTGGCAGGTCAGCTATTTCATACTGTCTATAATAACTTTAATGAGGTAACTCCTAACTGTTTCATCTTGCAGGATTTTGTTTGTGATATGTAAAAATGCCAGTGATTTATGTTGGTTTATATTCTGTTGCCCTGCTAAAAGTCATTAATTGTTTCAACTAAATTTTTAGTTGAATCTCTAGGATTTTCCAGCTATATCATCATATCATCTGCAAAGAGGTTTTTATTACCTTATTGCCCATTCTGATTTTCTTCAATTTATCTTCTCTTATTATTCTTACTAATATGTATGTAATAGTTTTCCTTATATTAAACCATTCCTGCATTCTTGGTATAAATCCCCAATCCCTCCTAATTTTAGTGCCTTTTCTTTATTATTTCCTATTTATAATGTAGATGGCTTGTTTTTGCATGTTTGCTTTCTGTTTCCTTTGTTAGTTTGTGAACTCCTCAAGGATAGAGACTTGTTTTGCCTTTTTTGTATTCCTACTGCTTAGTAAAGGGCCTGGCACATAGTAGGTGATTAATAAATGCTTGTTAACTGTTTGATCTATAATAACCGAACAACAGAATTCCAAAGAACAAAAGTAAAAAGTGTCATCAAGCTTTTATGTGATAAGAGAAGATAGGCTGTTTACATGGCAAAAATGAGAAATGGTAATTGACCCTTTGTGGTAAACTTTTAAGGGTAGGCGGAGGAGAGTCCAGTTAGAAATTATTATAATAGCTTATTTATAAAATGTTTTAAGGTTTAGAAAGGGTTTTATTTTTTGGTCCTTTCCTGGTAGAATATTGTTATTCCCATTTTAACAAATAAGCAAACTGAGGAGCTGTAGCTTTAAAAAAAAAGTTGGGTTAAAAATATAGATTTGACTCATTTAAATGAATAAAGAAAAATAAATTACAAGGCGCTCTCAGTTCTAGGCATTGAGCTAAGCACGGGGAATGCAATTATAAACAAATAAAACAGATCATGTCTTCAAGGTGCTTATGGTATGGTACAGGAAAATAATATATTAGGGGAGTAGTGTGGCCAAGGAGAAAAAATTTTTGAGAGAAAAATAAAGAGTGTAGGGTGATTAATGTCATGGGGCAGTTCAATTTTATATCCTTCACAGGACTGTGAGTATTCTTAGAAATAAGAGTTGAGTAAGGGTAGAAGTGATTTCCTAATGGTGGGCCTGACACTGGGCAAGATAAAATGAAGCTTACCAATTACAGCCTCCACAATCTTAGAGTTGGCACCTTCATTGTAATCAGAAATAGATGACTGGAGTGCTTCTAGTTTAGAGATAGGTGACTGAAAGTACCATAGTCAGTCTGAGACAAGGTAGGATAAGGTGATGGTCATTAATCAAACTCAGGGTCACAGGAATGGGATCCTCAATTTTAGATTGAGATGGAGCACGGTATAGAAATGATGGTTGAACTTTTTAAAATGAATGTGAACAATTTTGGAGGAAACTGGAAAGGCAACTATAAATTGGTATACAGCAAAGTGAGCAAAACTAGGACAACAATTTATACAGTGAAAATCTTAAGAGTAAAAAAACTTTGAAATTCTTTAGAATATTGATCATTTCAATGACAAACTATAAGATCAAAGAGTGAAGATGAAACATGTCATGCAGCGCTTGAATTTAAGAATGAACAAAGACATATTTTTTGTGATATATCTAATGTGAGAATTTGTTTTGCCAGATTATGCATCTATATGAGAACTTTATTTATTTGTTACTCAATAGACTCACTAGGGAGTGGGAGAATAGAGAGAGAGAGATGGATCATTTTTAATGTTTGTTCATTTGAAAAAAAGATTTTCAAAAAGAAAAAAAAATGAATGAGCTTTCTCTAAGGGAGTAATTAGGGTCAAAAGCAAAATGAGCTGCCTTTCTGTTTTTGGAGATCTTGAAGGAAAGACTGAATATTGAATTAGGTATTGTTTTTAAGGTTAAGAGTTGTACTAGTTCCTTCCATCTGCACTTACTTTGCTTTCTGAATCTTCTCTTTGTGTTAATGATGAGTCCCTTAAAAATTATTAAATATTTCCCTATTGTTTGTCATTTTTAGAAAATTTGAGTTTTAAATTCTATCCTTCTGGCCTTCTCCTCTCTCTGAGAAGGCAAGTAATTTGATATCATTTTTATATATGAAGGCATGTAAAACATTTCCATATTAGCCATGTTGCTAAAGAAAACACCAATAAAATAAAATGATAAAAATATATATATATACATATATATATTTTTTAAATATGCTTCATTCTGCACTTGATTTATCAATTTTTTCCTGTAGAGGTGGATAACATTTTTCATCATGAGTCCTTTGGAATTGTCTTGGATCATTGTATTGCTTAGAGTAGCTAACTCTTTTACAATTGATGATCCTTACAATGCTGTTATTATGTACAATGTTCTCCTGGTGTTTACTTCACTTTGTATCAGTTCATATAAGCCTTCCCAGATTTTCCTGAAAACATCCTTTTTGTGAAATAGTGAGCTCCTAATTTATATTTATTTTATGTATGCTATTTTTACTCCTCGCTTTTCTTAAAACAAGTTCCATCTATATTTTTTAAATTCACACTATTTTTTGGAAATGTTTCTTTACTGGGGAAGAGTGGTTTTTGACAGATTACAGAAGCATACTGCAGTGAAGGATCTCTTTGCTCATCTGTGAGGTCCAAATCCCTCAGCCTGGTTAGATTATGTCATAGGTTAAAGAGAGAAGCTTACCCTTATGATTGCTTAGTGGGTTTTCCTGGTAATTTGTACATGGCAGAGAATGGGAGATGTGTGATAGTCCTCAAGATGGGCTGATGTCATTCTGGTTTTCAAAAAAAAGACATGTCAGATGCTATGATAGGTCCCAGGGAATAAATATAAGGAATTAAAAAATATCTACTTCCAAGATCTTATATTCATAGTTGTATAGCAAAGAACTACAAGGTAGATTTCTGTTAATCTGTGAATAGTAAAACAAATTGTGTTAAATTGTGTTTAAAAAAAAAAAAACAACAATAGAAACAATAAAGTATGTAAAGACCTATGAACTAACATAAATTAAGGAAGAGGAACCAGAAAAACAATGTACATAATGACTTCAAGTGTAAATTAAAAAGAAAAAAAATTAAAAAGCAGTGTCTGTAAACTAAAAACCAATCATCTCTTTCTTCTCCCTAGTCTTTGACAACATACTATATTGAATTTTCAAAATGTATTTTTGTGGATAAGTAAAAAAGTGATTGGAAAATTATTACTAGACTAAGGCCTATATTTGCTAAGAACAAGTCATACCAAACTTTATAATAAACCCTTCTTTAGAAGGGTTTATTGAACTGATAAATTAGAGGAATGCTAATGTTAATATTTGAAGTAAATACTTGATGAAGATTCACTATGTTTTTGTGAACACAGTACGGTCAGTATATGTTGCATAGCTTGCAAAAATTACCCATTTGTTGGGTTTTGGAGGAAAGTAGTTTTAGGATGGTGAAGAGACTAAAAAGCTGTTGTTATCTGAGAAATAGTTGAATGAATTGGAAATGTTTAGTCTAGAGAATAAAAGATTTGGGAAGAGAAGATTATGGTTGTCTTAATACATTTGAAATCCTTTAATGAAAAAGAAATATTAAATTTATTCTGAGTAGCTCCACAAGGGAAAATTAGATCTAATAAGTAAAAGGCACAAGGGACTTAACATAAGAAAAAAAAATTCTAACAATTAGAACTTGGAAAAATAGACTAGTCAACTTTGTACAATGAGCTATTTTTTGCTAACAATATTTCAACTGCCCAGCTGTCCTCAAAGACGAATTGGGGGATGTAGAAGTTTGGGAAATTACACAGTATGTTCAGTCTTTTCTAGGCTTCTCCCTGCCACAGAAGCTCATTTTTTTTTTTTTTCAAAACCAGTATTGTATTTGCAATTCCCTGCAACTGTAAATTATGGAATCCATAATTTCAGAAGAAACAGACTTTTAAGTGACTGAAAAGGCATTGGAAATATATATGATTACTATAAGTAGTTTCCAGCTTATGTATGCAAGTGATGCAGTACAAACAAAAAGGATGCCATAAACAACATATAAGCAAGGAAATGTTGCTCTGGTATCAGTTATTAAAAAGATTAGAGGCATACAAAAATCTTAAATAAAATATAAACAAAAATTGCAGCAATTTATCACCAGGATAACACACTATACCAAGTAGAATATATTTAATCTATACCAAATAGAATATCAGAATTTCAAGATTTATATCAGAGAAACTATTAGCATAATTGACTATATCAATAACCAGACTAACAGAAATCATGTGATTATGTCAATAGGTGCAGAAAAATATTTAATAAATGTAGCACTTCATATTTTTTCATATTAAAAACACTAGAGAGCATAGGAATAAATGGAATTTTCCTTTAATGCTAGGTAGCATCTACCTAAAACTATCAGCAAGTATTATTTGTAATGGGGAGAACCTAGATGCATTCCCAGTAAGATCAGGGGTGGAACAAGATTGCCTACTTCATCATTACTCTTCAGTATTTTACTAGAAATGTTAGCTGTAGCAATCAGAAAAGAAAAAGAAATGGAAGAAATTAGAGTAGGCAGTGGAGGGACAAAATTATCACTCTTTGCAGATGATATGATGGTATACCTAGAGAATCAACTAAAAAACTATTAGAAACAATTAACTTTAGCAAAGAGGCAGGATATAAAATAAATCCACATAAATCTGGCATTTCTTTATGTTATCAATAAAGTTAAGCAATAAGAGATAGAAAGAAATCCCATTTAAAATAACTGTAGACAATATAAAATATTTGAGAGTCTACTTGCCAAGACAAAGCCACAAATTGTGTGAACACAATTAACACTTTTCACACAAATCAAATTAGATCTAAACAATTGGAAGTATATCAAGTCCTAATGGGTAGGCTGAACAAATATAATAAAAATGATAATTCTACCTAAATTAATCTGCTTATTCATTGTCATAGATATCAATTTGTGAAGAAATTACTTTATAGAGCTAGGAAAAAATAACAAAATTCATCTGAAAGACCAAAAGGCAAGAATTTCAAGGGAATTAATGAAAAAAAAATTCAAAGGAAGGTGGCCTAGCTGTACCAGACCTAAACTATATTATAAATCAGTGGTCATCAAAAAGGCATTTGGTATCGTCTAAGAAATAAGACTAGTAAATCAATGGAATAGGTTAGGTTCACAAGACAATGGTCAATGACTATAGTAATCTGGTATTTGATAAACCCAAAGACCCCAGATTTTGGGATAAGCTTTCACTATTTGACAAAAATTACTGGAAAAACTGGAAAAGAATGTGGCAGAGACTAGGCATTGACCAACATTTAGCACCCTATCCCAAAATAAGGTCAAAATGGATTCATGATCTAACTATAAAGGGATTATACTATAAACAAAGTGGGTAATTTTGATTATATTAGGTTAAAAAGTTTGTGTACAAACAAAACCAGTGCAGCCAAGATGAGAAGCAGAAAACTGAGAAGGAAAATTTTACATCCAATATTATCTGATAAAATATAGAGAAAATTGAATCAAATTTATAAGAATACAAGCCATTCCCGAATTGATAAGTAGTCAAAGGATATGAATAATTTTCAGATGAAGAAAGTAAAGCCATTTCTAGTCATATGAAAAAATGCTTAAAGTCATTATTGATTAGAGAATTGAAAATTAAGACAACTCTGAGATATCACTTTACACCTCCCAGGATTGACTAAGATAACAGGAAAAAAAAAATGATAAATGTTAGAAGGGATTAGGAATACTGGGACACTAATTCATTGTTGGTGGAATTGTAAACTGATTCAAATGTTCTGGAGAATAAATTGGAATATGTCCAAAGGACTTTCAAACTCTGCATACTCTTTATCTCAAATGGGTCTGGATCCCAAAGAGATCATAAAAAAGAGAAAAGAACCCACATACGCAAAACTTTTTGTAGTAACAAGGAACTGGAAACTGAGTGGATCAATTGGAGAATGGCTGATTAAGTTATAGTATATGAATGTTATAAGAAATGATCAGCAGAATCATTTCAGAAAGACCTGGAGAGACGTACATGAACTGAAGCTGAATGAAATAAGCAGAACCAATGAAGAAGCACATGGCAAGTGTGAACATGGCACAAAATATAGACATATGACATATAAAGAACGGCTAGATTATCATCAGGTGTACTAGAAAAATAAAAGTGAACTAGTTATGTGACATAGCAAAAAATGATCTGAAGGAAAGGAAACCACCATATTGAGTAGGCTCTTAATGATGAACTTACTGTCAGACATGGATAAAAAGTTGCACAAGATTGCCAAGCAGAGATAAGTTGCATTCTATATTATTGCAAGAAACATTTTAAAATCCTGAGATCAGAGATCCATATTAGTATTTATTTATAAATATCATACAGTATAAGAATGCATAAATGGGTTGTTATCTGTACCAGTTGGGGTAAATGGTCATTTTGATAAGATCATTAATCCTTCACATTTTTTCTGTTACTTTTCATTACATTTTTCATTACTTTTTAAATGTGTGATATATTATCCCTATAAACTATATAATTGGGCTTCAAATATGATTAATGTTATTTATAATTGGTAAATACATAGTTTTTCTGAACTAGATCTTTGTCCTGGAGACTTTAGAAATTAACAATTAAAGCAATACTGGAACTATGTGTGTGACTCTAGAAAGAATATCTTTTAAGATTTAAAAAACAAAATCTCTCCCCTCCACTGTTATATTTTCCCTTGCTTTTGCATTAGGAAATAAAGTTATACTTATACTTGTTATACACTAATTAGTGTTTTCTTGCCCATTTTTTAAAAAATCAAATATTGGTTGCTAAAAATATTTCAAAAGGAAATCCATTGAATGGTTAAACATTGTCTGTTATCTTAGATCCAGTTCTTGAATTTTTTTAATTCTTTGGCTTGAAGAATTTCTGAGTGAATATATGAGAAATTATAAGATAAAATATAACCTAGTAAATTAGAGAAGTGAATAGAAACTAAATTTTGAATAAAAATGTGAAATATTCATATAGGCAGAGTACTGAAATGAGATCCCAGCTTTGTAATTTTAAGGTATGTAATTTTTATGTTCATCACCTGTGGGTTCGACACCAAGTAATGTGATTTGGCTGGGGCCACAGACCTGCTTTGTGTATGAGGCAAGACTTAAAGTCATGTACTCTTGATTCTTAAGGCAGCTTCTCAATATACTGTATGGTTCTGCTTCTCACAAATCAGTATTGGGTTTGTAGTCTTTTTTTCTCCAATCAATTATTATAAGTAACATTTATTTTCTGATCATGGAATGTTGATCAAAGTACCAGTTAGATTCTGATATATTCATCTTATAAGTGAATGTTTTTGGGGTCAAGCCAGTGTTTGTCTATTGGAAATAATCTCAGTAAATTACTTATTTGAGCATAAAAAATAGAATAAATTATGATGTGAAAAGAAGCTATTTGTTCCATAGGCATGAAAGTTTTCCATATTATCCATAAATTTCAGAAAAGAGTACTTTGGGCAAGATGGGCATCCATCTTTCCTTTTCTACTTTCATTCTCTTGCCTTTTTTTCCCCTTTTCTCTCATTTCAGCCAATAACAAGACTGCTGGACATGTGTAATCTACTGCCAGATTTAGTGCAGTGTGTTCTCTTCCCAGTAATTAATTCTGAAGATGTAAATCCAAGATTTTTCTAAAAATGTAAAGGTTGCTTATTTGGAAGGAAGCATGCCCCTGGAGCATTATGGGGGGAAGTGTCAGGTATAATTCTCTTTCCAGATGGCACCCCTACAGGTGAAGCAGCAGCCTGTGAAATTACATTCTAAATTACACTACAGATGAGCACGGCACACAGAGCAAAGCTTTCTGATATCAGTAATAAATGACTTGATTCAGAACCAAGGACATTTCCCAGAAACTTAAAGGATGTTATATCATGGTAGGGAGAACATAGTAGTGTGACAAAATCAAGTGTAGCAAAGTGGAAAGTTGAGAGAAAGGACAGTGCCCTTTAGCATGGCCTGCAAGAGGCCTTTGGCCTGTTCATATATTTTTTATTAGGTTTATTAATTTATCTTCCAATAAAATCATTTAGACTGGTTCTCTATATATTGTAGTATGTGTGTTAATTTTAACAAGTAGCTTTTTACACAGGATAAATTCTCTATACAATTAAGTTCAAAGCAAGTTGCCCACTAAGCCATGTCTTTCTCAGTCTTTTATGAAAAAATTTACCTTTCATATCATTGTAGATCCAAACCTTACTTAGATTTTCTTTAGGAAAATGTTAGTTTATAGATGCTTGTAGTTTTAGTTGCAAATGGTTTTTTACGTATTCAGTTTTCAGGAGGATCTAATTTCATTTTTGTTCCATTTTTATAAGGAAATTATTTCTTTTTGCTCACAGAGTATACACAAAGATAGACTGATGATAATAAAAATATAAATTACATAAAAACCCAGATATAAGTAGAAAATAAGAATATGCATTAAAATTAATACTCTTATCAGCTGTGGAACAATAGGATAGAAAATGTTCCCAGAAATTTTCTTGGTTGGAAAACTATTTAATTTAGAAGCGTATTGGGCAAAATATTAATTTCAGAGGAAGTTCCTATTTTGATAAAAATTATTTAAGGTGCTTTCTTATTTATGAAAGGATATGCAGTGGTTTAAGCTTTTTTGGGAATATCAGTAAAAGAGTTTTTGTTGTGTTTTGTTTTATTTTTGGTCCTGACTTTGAAAAATAATGTGAGAAAGTTTTTAATGTATAGAGGTCTGGCTTTAGAGTCTGGAATATTTATTGAACCTCTTACACATACTAGGTGCATAGCTATATTCAAATCACTTCACTTCTCAGTGCCATGAGACAATTTTCTGAGACTTTGTTAGTCTTAAGTTTCTGCTTTGGATTGTTGTTGGGAATATCCTACAGTGAATTTCATATGCAGATAAAACTCACAAATGTAGACCAAGTGTGTGGAGAGACAGAATGGAGGGGTGAGAGAGAAGGAAGGGAGGGAGGGAGAGAGGGAGGAAAAGTAGGAAGAAATGTCCCATTAAGAGAAGCAATAAGCAATAACAAAGGTGAATGAAAATAAGGGAGGAAAAATGGTCAAACATTTTTAGTGTTTACAAATACAGGAAGGGTTTTTATTGGAGTCCATTCCTTTTAGTTACACAATTATTAATATCTAAGCATTATTTTCTGATAGAATTATGATACAATTGTTGATGGCAATAAACTGTTTATACGTACAGTAAGAAAGTTGAATCTTTTGGTGAATTTTGATTGCATTTGTCTTTTATTTTTTTTATGTGGCTTTTATGAAGCATACATCTTTTTAGTCTATGATTTATCTTACTTAGGGAAATTAAATATTTGTTTCCATGTTTTTAAAAAAACAATATTGTCCTATAAGATAGTAGTTTCAAATACAAAACAAATACTTTTCATTGTTTCCTTTCAACTGCAGCTGTTGTAATTCCTCTGGCACCCAGAATAAGTTTTTCTGATTGCACAAAGAGAGGGCTAAGATGTGCCTTACTCTAGAATAGTTAAATTTGGATAAGATTCTTAGCAGTTTAATGATTTAATAGCTATTTAACAGATATAAATCATTTAATTACAAGATTTCTAAGACTTTGGTCTGCTTTTGAAATGTATTTGAGTCCTGTGGTGATGATGCATTCATTGTTCCTTACATGGACTATCATTTGTCATTCTTTGTGATCTTAGATCTTATCGGCCTAAAATAGGGGTTACCAATCTTGGAAACATTCTTAGTTGTACAATAGAAGTCAATTTAACATTTATTTTCTCGATTAGTGTTTAGAGAGAACATTGGTCTAGGGTGATGTGTAGTGAAGTGTTTCATGGTCTGATGACATAACCTCAGGCCTCTTTCTTTCATGGAACTGAGAGTATAACCAGGATGAGGCATCTAACCACACAACTTTGTTGGAATACCAGGCCTGGAACCAGAAGGATCTGAGTACAAATATGGCTTCAGTGACCTTGGGCAAGTCACTTACCCCTTGCTTGCCTTAAGTTCCTCATCTGTGGAATGAAAATAAAGGTTTGGGTAAATCTGAGGAGGCTTTGGGTGGGTGTGGAGGTGGGGCCTGGACAAAAAGGCAGAAAATTCAGAAGTACTGAAGAGGAAAGAGGGGGCCCATCCTGAGCATAATTAACAAATTGAGCAAAGGGATTGAGATAAAAAGAACTAGATGTATTTAAGAACAAGAGTGCCGCCTGGCCAAAGTAAAAATGTGAAAGGAGAATATTGGAAAGGGTACTAGGTTTTGGAGGCTCTTGAATGGGGTGGAGTAGACCTTAGCTATTAATAAAGAAGATGAATTTGGCAGCAATATGAAGGATAGGGAGAGAAAACCAAGGGAAGACCAAGAAACTACTGTCATAATAAAGGGAGTGAATGAAGGACTGCACTAGTATGCTCATAGTCAGAGTAGATGAGAGAGAGAGAGAGAGAGAGGTGATGGATGATAAAAATTACAGGGGAAAAAAATCATTGGCAATCGAAGGCTGGTTGACTATGAGAGGGAATGGTCGAAAATAACACCAAAGCTTAGAAAATCGAGAGACTAGATGACTAGTGATGTCATTGAATGAAATGATTTTTTTTGTTTTTTAAAAAGGAAATTTTAGTATAAAAGTCATATCAGGTGGAGCCAAGGTGTCAGAACAAAAGGAAATGCAGCTAAGTTCCTGTCTTCCACTCTTCCAGACAGGTCTCTAAAATGACCAAACTCACTCCTGATGGAAAAGAATCCATAAACAGTTACCATGAGTCTTTTGTCCAGCCCAGGTTGGCATAAGGAGACAGATAAAGAAGTCTGAAGATACTCCAAGCAGTGTTGGAGCATGAGCATGGCGCTCAGATAGCAGCCATTTACCAGCCCAAGAGGAAGTTCCCCCTCCATACTGGAGCCCACAGCAGTTCAAGTCTACAATTCTGCTCCTCTGAACCACTAGGACTTTCTGTCTGACTAAGAGGGGCTGAGTCCTGCAGCAGCGTATTTCCAGTTCAGATCCACACCCAGATCAAAAATTTGCAGAGGTCTAATGGAAGCAGGTGGTGATTGGGAGGCCATAATTAGACTCTGCCCTGGATCAGATCTCTCAAGGCATTGAAAGCTTGCAGGTCCCCAGCCTGTGCCTGAAATACTGAAATAACACAATACTCAGTTCTTTAAGAAAGCAGCAAAAGCATCAGCTTAGACTCTCCTTCTAGAAGTGCCTCAGGAACCAGTTCTAATGGCAAGTCTGATGTCAGAAAGAAAGCTTGAAGAATTAACAAATAAAGACACTCCACAATAATAAATTATTATGGCGACTGGGATGTTAAAGACACAAACACATAAGAGAATGGCTTCAAAATATCTAAAACCAGTACCTATAGGAAAAGTATTTCATGAGCACAAACTCATCTAGAAATTCCTGGAAAAGATGAAGCAAAAGTTGTGGAATTTTTTTATAAATGAAATGAGAGTTCTTGAGGGGAAAAAATTGGAAAACAGATGAAAACTATAGAAGAAAGAGGTACAAAATCAAACTTCCTGAAAACTTGAATGGACTGATAGTCATGGATTTCTTGGGATGTAAAGAAATGTTAAACTCAAAAGGCTGAAAAAATGGAAAAACAAAATGTCGCAAAGTAAAAACAACTGACCTGGAAAACAGATCAAGGAGAAAAAATTTTAAAAATATTTGACTGTCTGAAAACCATGACCAAAAAAAGATTCATGTCACAAGAAATCTTTAAACTGTCCAAATTTCTTAAAATCAGAGGACAGAGTGGAAATACAAACAATTTACTGAAAGAAATGCCAAAATGAAAACTCCCATGAGCATTACAGTCGAAAGACAGAGCTTCCAGGTCAAATACAAAAACATGAACACGTAGAAGGAAACCAGAAAAAGAATTCAAGAATGGATGAGCCACAGTCAGGAACAGAAAAGATTTAGCAAATGTCATTTAAAGCAGTAGAGAGTTTGGAATATGTTATTCCACAAGGTGAACAATCTGGGCTTATAGCCAAGAATAACTTACCTCACAAAAGTGAATATTATGCTATAGTGGAAAAATAGATCTTCAATGAAATGGAGGAAGCATTGCTGTTGAAAAGGCCAGAGCTGTGAAGAAGCTTTGAAGTTCAAACACGGGAGCAAAGAGAAAGATAAAAAGGTTTAGCAATAATAACAGATTAAACAAAGATAAACTGCTTATGTTCTGCGTTCAGGGTATCTAGGAAATTGGCACTCAGGAGATGATACAGTCAAAGACTTTTTTATGTGACACAGCCAAAACCTTAAACACACATTGTGGCATTATACAGACAGATATTTGTCTCCCTACGTGTAAGAAAGTTAGCAAGTGGAGGTTGAGGGAGATGTGTTGATGAGGAAACATGCACAAAGTTAGTGTTTAGTGGTATGATTGCATACCCTAAGAGTGGACTTGGTTGAAAATGGGTAATTGGTACCAGATATAGGAAGCAACATTTCTAATAAAACTTAAGATATGGTTTAAAAAAATTGGGAGTTTCCCTCTTTTTCTCCTTTAATTAAATCTATTTTAACTTTAACTTTTCCTGAGGTCATGATTAATACCCCTGCTTTTTTACATAATGAATTCTACTCCAGTCCTTTATTTTATCTTTGGGTATGTCTAATTTTTATTGTGCTTTCTGAAAGCAACATGTTTTTAAATTCAGATTTTTAATTAGATCTCTCCATTTTATGGTTTAATTCATCCCATTTACATTCTCAGTTATTATTATTTGTTGTGTATTTCCCTCCTTCCTGTTTTTCCTCATTATCCATCTCTTTCTATTTATCTTACCCTTCCTCACTCTTCTAAATTTTATTTCTCCTTATTACCTTGCCTTCCTATTTCTTAATCTATCCACTTTAAGAGTTCTTCCCCTAATACCTTCCACCTTAATTTGTTAAGGACCATCCCTAAGTGTGAAGGGGCAGGTTGGTTCTCCAAAATCCCCCACAGCTGTGAATCATAACACCCCTGAAGGAATTGCAAATTAGCCTTTGCTGACACAGATGTTGCTTGTGAATTGGGAATGAAATAAATTGGAAGCAAGAAGGAAGAGGAGAGAGATCAGAGAATGTAATTGCTTCTCAATCTCCTTGTATTATTATCATCTTCTCACATGAAGGGATCTATTCTGCTGGTCAAAATTAGATCCCCATCAGCCACTAGTAGGTAGCTCCCATAACACCTAGCATCCCTAGAAGCCACTAGCAGGTGGCTCCAGTAACATTAATCTACCTATTTTTCTAAGCATTTTCCCCTTATTTCTACTCCTATTTAATTCTTTATAAATTCTTCCACAAATTCATCCCTTACTCTATTCCCTATCCTTTTTATTTCTTTCTAAATTTAGAAGACTTTATACCTTTCTAAATGTCGATGATATTCTCTCCTTAACCCACTTCCCATGAGATAATTTTTTTTTTAAACTCACAGTTAGAAAAATTGAGTATTAAGTTGTTAGTGATACTAAGAAGGCCTTTCTGGAGACAGCTGGGAATAAAGAATATCATGAGAGGTCAAGGTTAAAAATAGAGATTTGGGAGTTAATTGCATTGACATGATTATTAGAGGTAAATGAAATTTATACGGACAGACTTTGAACAACAATACACGTTTTAAGAGGATAAAGAGCCAGTGAAGGAAATAAGAAAGGAGAAGCTAAAACATTAGGAAGGAGAACCAGGAGACTATATCCTAGGAGAAAATATCTAGAAGGATGATGATGGTCTACAGTGGCAAATCCTTTGGAGAATTAAGAAAATATTAAGCCAGGTGTAATTAGGTCATTATCAGCTTTTGACAATGAAATTTCTTCTGGAAGGGAGGGATGAGAGAAGAGTTGGATTTCAAGGGATTGGGGAGAGAATGAATGGTAAAGGAAATTACACATTGTAAACTTTTTCAAGAGATTGGCAGTGAAATCAGAGTGGATAGAAAAATAGTTCTCTGTGCCCAAAGGGTTATCAAACTGTGCATACTACTCTTTGATTCAGCAGTGTATCTGCTGAGCCTGTATCCTAAAGAGATCACAAAAAAAGGGAAAAGGAATTATGTGTGCAGAATTGTTTGTGGCAGCCCTTTTGGTAGTGGCAAGGAACTGGAAACTGAATGGATGCCCATCAGTTGGGGAATGGCTAAATAAATTACACTATATGAATGTTATGGAATGTTATCTGCTGCTCTTGTGGTTTTCAGAATCCAGACACTAGTACCTGTGAGTGGATGGATGATGATACAAGAAAACTGAGAGGCGGTTGCTGTTCTTTGATCTCCCCAATGAGAGGCTATTGTGTTGTCTGACTTCTCTTCTCTTCCCTCTGCCTCCAGTTTATTTCATTCCCAGTCCACAAGCAATACCTGTGTCAGTAAAAACTGTCCCGCAACTCCCTCAAGTGTCATAATCCACAGCTGTGGAGGTCCTTGAAAATTGACCTGCCGTTTCCCTCAGATATGGTCCTTAACAATTCCTCTGTTTTTGTTTTAAAGACGATTATTTTTGCACTATAGCAAGTGTTGAATCTTTGAAATGTCATGGAGGCAAAATTTCAAGCGGAGAAGAGGACTACAGTCAGAACAAACATTTAAGTCTCTCATCAATCTCCTGGCTCATCCCTTTGATGTATTGGCCCATTTAATTACCCTAACTCTTACTGGGTTTCTTCTCCCTTTCCTTCCCTGCGGGTTATCGAAGGAACTCTGGGAGGATCCTACTCACAAAAAGCTCTCGAATACTGCTGGTTCTTGCCCCTGTTGGGCACCATATGTTATCTGCTGCTTTTGTGGTTTCCAGAATCCAGACACCAGTACCTGGAATTGTTATCTCTTCTTGTGAGCAGACTGATGATGATACAAGAAGACTGAGAGGCTGTTGCGTTGTCTGATCTCTCTTCTCTTCCCTCTGCCTCCAATTTATTTCATTCCTAGTCCACAAGCAACACCTGTGTTAGTAAAGGCTACCATGTAACTCCCTCAATTGTCATAATCCACAGCTGTGGAGACTCTCAGAGAATTGATCTGCCCTTTCACCCAAGCATAGTCCTTAACAATGGAATATTATTGTTCTATAAGAAATGATCAACAGGGTGATTTCAGAGAAGCCTAGAGACTTCCATGAACTGATGCTAAGTGAAGGGAGCAGAACCAGGAGATCATTGTACGTAGCAGGAACAATATACGACGATCACTTCTGATGGACATGATTCTTCAACAGTGATTCAGGCCAGTTCCAATGGTCTTGTGATGGAAAGAGCTATCTGCACCCAGAGAGGGGACTATGAGGACTGAATGTGGATCATAATATAGAATCTTCACTCTTTTTGTTGTTGTTTGCTTGCATTTTGTTTTCTTTCTCATTTTTTCCTTTTTATATGATTTTTCTTGTGCAGCATGATAAATGTGGAAATATGTATAGAAGAATTGCATGTTTTTAACATATATTGGATTACTACCATCTAAGGCAGGAGATGGGGGCAAGGGAGGGAGAAAAAAATGGAAACACAAGGTTTTGCAAGAGTTAACACTGAAAATTATCTATGCATGTGTTTTGAAAATTAAAAAGCTTTAATTACAAAAAGTAGTTCTTAACTTTTTTTTTCTCTTGTGGACCTCTTTGATAGTCTGGTGAAACCTATGGAGTCTTTCTCAGAATAATAGTTTTTAGTGCATAAAATAAAATGATTTGAAATTAAAGGAAAGCAGTTATGTCAAAATACAGTTATCAGACTATTTAAAAACAAATTCATTGTCTTCACATTAGGAATCTCTGTAGTAGAAAGATTGAAAGAAGACTTTTTTTTTGTTGTTGTGGTGGTTTGTTTGGTGAAACCTAAGCATATTTGTAAACAGATGGGAAGGATTTAGTGCAGAGGCATCTATTGAAATATTACTGGTGATGGAAACTACATATGAGAAAGGGAATGATTTTTGAGCAGAGTGCTTGGTGATAGAATCAGGGGTACAGGTGGTTCCTTTCCAAGGAATACCTCAAGCTAAACAAAAGAAATATTGGAGAGAATGGGTAGTGATAATGAAAAATTTTGTGGAAGTTATTATAGTCAATCTTTTTAGTGAGATAAAATGCTAATTCATTTGCTTCAATTGTGGAAGGAATTGAGAAGGGAGGAAAAGGTTTTCAGATAGGGAGTTACTAAGGGATTATAAACTATCAGAGAAGAATTAGTTGTAAGTATGAGGCTATCTTATTGAAATTTAATTAAAAACCTTTTAATTAAAGATAGCTAAATGGTTCAGTGGATAGAACACTAACTCTAAAGTCAAGAGGAACTGAGTTCAAATTTGGCCTCAGACACTTAATACTTCCTAACTCTTTGACTCTGGGCAAGTCACTTAATCCTACTTTCCTCAGCAAAAATAAAGATAAAGAAAGAACATTTTCATTGAAAAATAGATAGAAGTATTCTGAAAGGTGTGATGAAAAAACTTGCTTATGATCATAACTTCACCTAACTTGATAACTGTCATGTTGACATATCTAAGCTGTATAGAAACTGGATACAAGCAGATTATTAATACTTAATTGTGTGTTGTAATATAGAATGTTATAATCCAAACTAACTTGATCACAGAGTATTTGCCTTTTTTCTAAAATCCATATTTTCTTTTATTACGCAGGGCTATTTTCTCCTCTTTGAGTCTATGTTGGATTCTGTCCTTTATGCAAAGGACAAATACTTGGCAACGGGTGGATCAGGTTTGTATAGAATTCTCATTTAAATAATTTGTTTTTTGTTAGAATAACCATTGTACTTCAAAGAAGTCAAATATTACTAAGAAAATTGACATCAGACAGAAGCTTCCATTAGGAAAATCTTTTAAGACATTTGCCTATTGCATTACTAGTATAGCAACTTATAATGTAATTAGGTCTCAAAGTTATTGGTATCTTCAAAAAAACTTTGTATAAAATATTTTAAAACAGACTTTGGAAGCTTTTAGATACTACTCACTTAATATCTGTTTGACTAAATCAAACAGAAGCTATTTAAAAAAAAATATTTTACCATTTAGTTCTTTTCCAGTATCATATTTTTACAATAAGGCGGATATTATTCACCTTAATGGCAAAATTTTTATGACCATTGAAAATATAAAGTTAGCTTCACAGTGACTTGTGATTTAAACGAGTTAAAACAAGGAAACATTTAAAGTGTTTCATAATTATTGTTCTCTAAAATCTTCTCTAAAAGCATAATAGTTCAAATTATTAGATTTTTAAAATAATCTTTCTGTTTTTAAGAAGGGCTCCTTTTATGTCAAATGCTTTCTTCAAGATAATGCTTAAGAATATAAAGTGAACCTACTATAAATCTTTTTTTTCTTTTTTTTTTTCTTTTTGCCTTTCTCTCTTACTATCCCATATATCTATCTAAGGTGCTACCAACATGGAAATAAATGTTTGTATTTCAAAGTGAAATAGTACATTAAAAATATTAATTGTATGTAATTGAAGGGAATTCCGTTTAACATTAAGATATATGTACCTCTAGTAACTGCATATCGTGGCATTACTGTTATTAAATCAGTGCTTTTAAAAAATCAAGAGATGTAGAGAAAAATGCCAGAACAATGCTTCATTAGATGATAGTAGCATTTTTAAAAATCAGTATGGAGGAGGAGCAGTAGATTTGGGACAGTATTTTGCCTCTTTGTTCCATTTCAACCAGTATGATCAAAATATGAATGACTTTTGGCAATATTGTCAGCTTTGTGTTTTTAAAGGAATTTTGTGGGGGTTTTTTGTTTTTGTTTTTATTGTATTGCAATATACTGGTCATGATCCATGCATGTAGAGAAATGCAAGAAACCATATCAAGGTCTCTGCATGGTATTCATCGATCTTAAAAATTCAGCAACTGGCAGCTACTTAATATCTGTATTGAATTCTCAAGAAGTTCATTAGAATCCTTAGGCTATATATGATATGGCTGGTCAGGTTAAGTTGATGAAGCAGTATCCAAACTATTTCCCATTACTAGAGGAATGGAACATTGCTACATAATAGCTCTATTTCTGTTCGTTTTATTTTTTCCCCTTTATTTTTCAAAAATTATGAACTAAATAAAATGTGGTTTTTCTATTCATAATAGTACAGAAAAAAAGGCTTGTACATGGCACCTATATTTTAGAGTTTATGTTGGATATTCAACCATATTCAACCATAAACAATGTAACTTGTAACTTTCGAGGCTCTCCTGCTTGTTTATGATTTTTTCTGACATTTTGTCTGTTTTCTTGTGTGCTTTTAAAACAATCCTTCAGTATGATTTTTTTTTTAATTTTGGTAATCCTATACCATACCTCCCTCCTTCCTCTATTTAAAAAATAAACAAACAAACATTGTTAACATGTATAGTTAATGAAAACATTGCTACATTGGGTGTGATTGAAAATATTTGTCTTCTTATCTTGATTCTACCAATTCTTTGTCAGAAAGAATATATATATACATGCTTCAACCACAGTTGATAACATACTTCATTGTTAGTCTGGTGGAATAATGGTTGGTCATTTTTGTGTTTCTTTATAATGTCATTGTTTAAACTGTTCTCTTAGTTTTGTTCATTTCACTTGATATCAGTTTATACGTGTCTTCCCAGATTCCTCTGAAACTTTCCCTTATTTTCTGTGGTTCAATAATATTCTATCACATTAATATACCACAGTTCAATTATTGATCATTAGTAACCCCTTCATTTATTTAATTGCTTTGGGGTATAGATCTATCAGTGGTATCTTTGATTAAAAGGTATATATAAGTTAAGGTCTTTTGGAACATTGTTTTCCAGATCATCTAGACAGTTCATAGTTCCCCAAATAGTGCATTAGGGTCCTTGTTATCCTACAGCCTATCACCTATAATTTCCTTTTTGTTTTTTGGTTTTTGTTTTTTGTGTTAACTAATCTGATGCATGAAGTAGAACCTCAGATGTGTTAATTTGCATTTCTTTAATTGTTCATTATTTGGAGCAGTTTTTATATGGTTGTTGATAATTGGACTTTTTCCTTTGAATGGTTGTTTGTATCTTTTGACCATTTATGTATTGAGTAATGGCTCTTGTTCATATATATTTGGATAAGTTTTTTATATTCACACACATAAGCTAAATTGCCTTGCTGCAGATTTTTTCCTTATTTAATTGATTTCCTTCCAGTTTCAGCTATTGGGGTTTTCTGTACAAAAACTTTTAAATTTTAATTGGGTATTTTGTCTTCATTGATAATCCCTGTATCTGTTCTAGTCATGAAATCTTTCCTAATGAATAGTTATAAAAAGTATTTTCTTCACTGATATTCTAACCTTTTTATGACATGACCATTTTTAACTTGACAAATATGTATTTGAAACTTCTCTTTGATGTAATACTGGTCATGATCCATGCATGTGGATTTATGCCAATTTTTTTTTCTCAAGCTGCCTTCAGTTTTTTCTTTTTACTTTTTAAATAATTAGCCCTTACCCCTGGAATTGGGTTCCACAGGTTTAGTGAATAGTATGCTACTGTATTTGTTTTCTTTTATTATCACTTTGTGATCAACCTCTCCATTTTTTAATCAGTACAAATAGTTTATAATTAGTGATTTGAAGGTTTGTTATGTAGAAGAGGCATTTATTTTGTTTGACTCCAGAAGGTAGAGTTACTTGTTACCTTCCTACCTCCACCTTTCCCCTCAATTGAGAAAATAAGAAAAAAAATTGTTTATGATTCATATTGATACATATTGATGTATAATCAATCAAAACAAATTTCACATTGCTTATATCCAAGAGTTTTGGTCTCATCTTCATTCTGAATCCTTCTATATCAGGAAATGAGTAGCATGTTTCATCATAGTCCTTTGGAATAATAGTCATTATATTAATAAAAGATCAGGGCAGTAGTTTTCTGTCATACGAATATAATATAATTTGTTTTATTTAGGATTGATCCCTTCCTTAATATGCTCTCCCTTTAATTTTCATTCCTCTCTTTATTTCTCTCTTATTTTCCTGTTAAGTGAAATGGATTTCATATTCAACTCTGTGTATATGTTCTTCCTTCTTTTGACCACTTTAGATGGATGTATTAGCTCCTCCCCCTAACAGCTCCTCTTTGTTTGTATAGCTGTCTACTTGTGCATCCCAATCATGTGAGATAATTTTCCCTAATCCTCCTTTCCTTACCTTGCCCCAAAACAGTAAGTCCCTTTCCCTCTCTTTTTCCATTCTTAAGATTATCAAGATAATTGCATATACTTGTGAACTCAATTGCTGTGTTAGCTTTGCTGAAGTGGGTGGTGTGTTGTTTTTTAATTTTTTTTTTTTTTTTTTTGCTATAAGGGATGTATAAAAACTCTGGAGAGAATTGAAAGAAGGGATATATTTAAAAAACACAGTCATAGAAATTTAAATCTGGCAGTTGTCTGAACAAACTTATATGTGAAGGTATCCCCATTATATCATTCTACTTCTTCCTGAAAACCTCCAAAGGGAAGGAACCCATCACCTCCCAAGGTATCCTATTTGTTCTTCTTTTGGACATCTCTAATGATAATGAAGTTTTCCTGAGATTAAGTTGAAATTGGTCCTTTGAAACTTCCATTCTTTGTTCCTAGTTCTGACCTCTAAGACCAAATATATGGAAGACCTTCACATAATTAGATGCAACTACTTCTTTAAACCTTATTTTCTTGAATATTCTTCCATAGTTCCTTCAGCGAGTCCCCAGATAATAAGGACTAGATGACAAGGCCTTTCCCTATTTCCCTCCTTTAGATGTTCCCTGGTTTAGTAATATGTTTCTTTTTTTAAAAAATTTTTTTAATTAATTCATTTTTTAAATACACATTGCTTTTATTAATCATGTTAGGAGAAAAAAATCAGAGCAAGAGAGAAAACCATGGAAGAGAAAAAAAAAACAGAAAAGAAGTGAATATAGCACATGCTGAGTTACATTTCAATCTCCATACTTTTTCTGAATGCAGAAAGTATTGGAGTTTTTTTTTGTTTGTTTGTTTTTGTTTTTTAATCAAAATTGCTTTGGGATTGCTTTGGAAGTAATGTTTTTTTTAAACTGGGGAAATTAAACTCCCTACTCTAGATGACTGCATGAAGGTGATACAAAAACAAAAAATAGAAGTAGGTTTTTAAAAAGAAAGAAAAGTTCATATAACTATCTTATTTCCTATTTGTTAGTTGACTGGCTCATTGATCTTCTCAGTTGAAAAGACAGTGTTGTTAAACCTAAAATAATTTCATTGGTTTAGGAAGCACCAGAGGATTTTTCTCTACAAAGGCTGGGGAAAAAACCTTCTCAGTAATTTGTAGTCTTAGAGAATTATTTAAAATATTATGAAATTACGTGACTTGCCTAAGATCCCATAGCCATGAATCATCAGATGGTTTCAACTGAGATCTGAGGCCATTTTTCTAACTGCGACTCCACCTTGCTTCTAAATAGATGTGAATTTTTTGGGGGAATGATGAAGGGGGAAAAAATTCCTTTTATGTTGTTATTCATGGGTATTGTGGAAAATCATTTATCTTTTTTTTCCCCTGAGGCAATTAGGGTTAAGTGACTTGCCTAGGGTCACATAGCTAGGCAGTGTTAAGTGTCTGAGGCCACATTTGAACTCAGGTCCTCCTGACTTCAGGGCTGGTGCTCTATCCACTCCGCCACCCAGCTGCCCATTTAACTTTATTTTTAAAGGAGATGGTTAAAAGAAAAAGATCATAAACTGTGGCACTCTCTGAGAGAGGCTATTTCTGAGGCTTCTAACTGTATCAGTCCATAAATCAGACAGCAGGAGTGGTTTAGAAAACACAAAACATAATTCTAAGTGGCTCAAGTGGGTCACCTACTTAGAAAATATGTTGATTTTAAATTTTGTCAACATCCACTTTGTAACTTGCAAAGTTTAATGTACAGACCAAACTTTTTTTTTGTTTGTTTGTTTTTATCATCATTGCAGTTTAAACTTCATTTTAAAATTCTTTAGAAATTGATTTTAAAAATTTGTCTAAAGATATTACTGGTTTTAAAAGCATAGTTCCTTCAAAAAAGAGTTTGATCCTTCAAGATGAATTTTTAACCAGGTTACCATTTTCCCATTTTCCTTCCTTTTAGTCAGCAAGTTTTTATTAGATACTATGTACCCAAGCACTGAGCTGGGCACTAGGGATATAAATAAATACAGTGAACACAACAAGCCCTCCATGGAAGGAGCTTACATTCTAATGGGGGCACAACAAATAAGTGAGTATATGCAGAATAAATATAAAGAGGATAAATGCAAAGAAAAACTTTTAAATACTGAAATGAATTTGAGATCTCAGTCATTCTGGAGTTAGCTCCAACAGTGCCAATTGCAACTTTACCTATGTATCCCTGTCTTCTTGTCCATGTTCTCACAGTTCTTCCCAGGGAATCTTTCTAATATTCTGGAGGCCTTTGTTTTTCTCCTAGCAGTTAGGACACAAGGGAGTTCTCTGGATTTGTATTTAAATTATATTTGATATTTTCATTCTTAATAGATCTTGCCTTCCTGTCTTACAGTTTTTTTTTTATGTGTTTTACTCCTCTTCTTTAGCATTTCTTGTTGGTTTTATTTTGCAGGCTGCACATTCCAGCCTTGTACTTCTTCATATTATTCTCTGTGTCCTTATTATCTTTAGTTTTTCAGAATCAGTGTTGTTCCATCTCTTACTGCCACGTAGCAGTACTTGTAAGAAGTTAGTTTGAGATCTGTAAGAGAGCTTTATAATTTCCTGCACAGAATCCAGGCCACTTTGATTTTCATTCCTCTCTGGGCTGTCCTTCTGATTCTCTGAACTTTCTCTAGCATGCCGCAGAAACCTCCTCCACCTGGAATTTTGCTTTGCTTCTTGCTTCTCACAACAAATTTATACTCTTACTCTCTGGATACTTTTAATTGTTGGATTCTTTGTAGAATCTCCATTTTAAAGCTAAAGCCCAGGCTAGCCAAGTTTTCAATTTTTCTGGGCTCCACTTCTGTATCTTGGTACATTCTCTACCATTCCCCACCATGGACACTTTCTTTGTTCTCCCTTCCTACCACCCCCAGTTTTTCAACTTTCTTTTATGTGTAGTTATCGCCTATTTATATCCCCAGGAATTAGCATAGTGCCTAGCATATAATAAGCACTCAATAAATGCTTTTTGACTTGACTGTCTTTTTCACCTTAAGGACTAATTCATTTTCTATTTGTATCATCTGTTCCAGATACATCTGTTGTTGGTAGAGTATCTTAGATAAATGGTGAAATCTGGGAAATATTCTTCATTCATGTGGTCTCTCCTGTGTAGATAAACATCCAAAATCTTTTGAGTGATAACTAATCTCTTCCAGGAGATCCTACAGACTTTTAGGGCTTTATACAATCAGTTGAGTGTGAAAATATTCTGTATATAGTCTGTGACATAGCTTCACTAAATTAACATCAAAACCACTGAGGTGTTTTGTTTTTTTTTATACTTTTCGTTGTTTCATATCCATAGCCAAAGAATTCATAACCAAAGGACCAGTCTACTGATGACTAACTTCTTTGTTTAACTAGATGGAAAACAGGCTCAGTATGTAGCAATAATTCCCTTTCCACAAAAATAAAATTTGTAAACCTTGGTCCACATCCAGAGCATGCTGGGAAATCCAAATGAGACACCATGCTAGTATGTGATAGTAATGGGAAAGCTATATATAAAAAAGAGCTGAAAAAAAAAATCTTGCATATACGGTGAGAGGAAAATGGGGCTTTAAAAAGATGAACTGGTCATCTAGTGAGAGCAAGATATAAGTAATAAACAGACTGTTCTCTAGTGTTATGGATAAAGTGAGGACCCTTTCGCCCACCCACACCTAGTATATTAAGTGGGCCCCAGGGGTCAAACTAAAGAATACATACCCCAGAATCTCAAAGCTTAGGGAGGATTAGATGCATTATTAGGAAGAACATTCACATCCATCCAAGCATAACTCTATTTGGGTACTTTCTGTCAGAATGTTATAAACAAAAGTTTAAGGGATAGAGAACTGATTGTTCAACATAATGTAATAATGCAGCTCAATATTGAAATTTCATTTCCTATTCATGCTACAGCTAGCCATAGGCAAAATTATGAAGTTAGATTACTTTGTCTTCTGTGAGTCCCCCAGGCCAGCATTGATGGTTTCTTCTCTGTCCTCACCTTTCATGTGATCATTTGAACATTGTTTTTTTCCCTTCTCTGCCATTCATGACAATCTTCTCTCAGGAAGACTCTGACAGATTCATTTATTCTAAGACATGTGCCATGGATTTCTCCCCACCCCCATTTCTTGTCTTTTTAAAGCACATGTGAAATGATTGCAAAAATTATTGGGTTTTTTTGTTTTTTGTTTAATTCTGTCAGTACTATGCCAATGGGGACGCAACGTGCAAACAACCATGTATGTACAGTATTTTTTTCAGGCTCAGTTGGAGATAGTAATCTCAGGGAGATTAAAGAGGACCAGGAAAAGCTTTTTGCACAAAGTGAGACTTTAACTCAGAAATGAAGGAATCTGGGAAATGAAGAGAAGAAAGCATTCCAGACATAAGGGACAGTTAGGGAAAATGCCCAGAGGAGGACGGAGGAGTGGCTTGTACAAGACCAATTGAGAGGTCAGTGTCTGTCAATGACCACTGAGGGATTCAGGAAAGAAGGAGACTAAAAAGTTTGGGGGTAGAGACAAGGGCATTTATTAAGTACCTGTTATGTGCCAGGCCCTGTGTATACTAAGTTCTGGGGATATAAAAAGAGGTTCAATGTGACCGAGCTAGCACCCAGGATACCTTAGAATCAGCCAGATCAGGATAAGTAAAAGTCCTTAGTCTTTATTCTTGGTCTTTAGGGGTAGAAGTGAAGGGGATGGAAGTAGGATCTCCTCAACTGCCTTCTTCCTCGTCCACCACCAAAGTCTCTCTATGGTCTTACTTCACCCCCTAGTCCCTTCTACAGTCCTCTGTATACACCAATCATCAAACCAGCACAGGATAGTGGGAAGGGCCATTTTCCAAGCATATGCCCATAGAGTATTGTCCAATCAGTACCAAACAGTACACAGGGCAATAGGGAGCCACTGGAGTTTACTGAAGAGAGTGATATGATCAGAAATATGAGTTAAGAAAATCACTTTAGGGACTCAATGGAGGATTGGACTGGGGACATAGGCAATTATGGCAGTTATCCAAGTGTAGGATGATAAGAGTGTACCCTGTTGAGAGGAGAAAAAGGAGCATATTCCAGAGGTGTTGCAAAGATGATGTTGACAGGATTGGTGATAATTTGGATATGGATGGGGTGGAGGGTGAAGTAAGAGATAATGAAGAATCCAGGATGCAAGCCTGAGGAACTACGAATATGGTGTTGCATTCTACTGTAACAGGGAAAGGGATAGGCTAGAGGTAGGGGGCAGAGGAAGAAAGAAAGATAATGAGTTCTGATTTGGACTTGTTGCATTTAAGATGTCTGTTGGATTTCCAATTTGAGATGGTTGAAAAGAAGTTGGAGATGTGAAATTAGAAGTCAGCAGAAAGTTTAGATCAAGATGTATGCATTTTTTTACCCTATGCAATGTAGAATACCAAGTCATCTCCATCATTGCAATCTGTAATATTGGTGTTTTGTTTTTTTTTTTTCACTATAATAGCATTCAAGAATATGAAGGATTGTCTTGTGAAATGAGAGCATACCTTTGTTCCTTGACTCTGGATGTCAGAATTAGGAAACAAGGATCAAAGTTGTTAGATTTGAAGTTAAGTTAGTTATCCAATAATGAACTGGACAGTCAGAGATAAAGGCCTGTGCTTTTCTTGAGTTCTTCATATAAAATCTGAGTGATCACTTATTGGGAATGTTGAAAGGTTTTTTTGATCGGATGTGAGTTAGACCAAATGGAATCTGAGGAATCTTTCAAATCAAATTTTGTCATTCATTTTCTGTTTAACCGTAAATCTTAATATACATAAAAGTTTGCTTTGAGTTTTTTTTTTTAAACTATTTTTAAACTTGGGGTCATCATTGCACAATTTTTAGAGACATTTTGAGGGGGGAAAGGGCCTCTTGCCATCTCTGAAATTATGCCATGTCTCTTTGCAAGATGAACTTTGCTTTTCCAAGTCTTATTTGCTATTGATATGGCTGTAATGCTTTAAAAAAAAAAAAAAAAAAAAAAAAAAAAAAAAAAGTGGAGAAGTTTTTGAAAAATCTAATTTAATTTTACTGTTAACAATTGGATATTTTATATAGATATTTACATCTCTAATCAGCAAAAAGTCCTTCCTTCAAAATAGTAAGTAGTCATCTTTGCTAAATTAATCCATTTCTATTTGAAAAATTTTAGTTATTTAATTACATCCTGACTTAGGAAATAAAGAGAAAAGTAAAGACAGGGTTAATTTTAGAGTTTTGTTTTGTGGTTGAGGGATATTATTAATAAGTCAAAATATTAGTTATAGTTCAAAATCATTCCCTCTTCCTCATGATTTTCATAAATTCGTTCTTTGAAAACTTGGCATTAGGCAAAACAAAGTTATAGGGAACAAATTTACAATAACTCAAGATGTCATTAACCTTCCAGTTTGCATATCAGACATTTGACCAAACGACATTAAAGTGATTTTTACAAAGTTGCTTTATTTCAGTGATCTGGAACTAAATCTATGATACCTCTGCCTAGATATAGACATATGACTATATGTATTTGATTATTATCTCCATTTTCCTTTTTAATGGGCGTCAATGATGGACTTTCATTTCCCCGTGTTTTTAGGACTCTAATTAATGAAAAACAATTTAGCTTGATTTCTATGACTACAAATATCTTCCCTTCTTTTTCTTATTCCTTGCGCCCTCTAATTGTTTATCTATAACCATGTGATGCTGATATTCACTTGAAATTGTTTCTACAGGCTTGAAATATTATAATCTCCTCTAATATTCCAAAGTTTGTGAGCCATCTCTGAGGAATAAAGGATTTCCCATATTCATCAGTTCACCATGTGAAATGTTCTGGTGACAAATGAATTCTGGGTAGTGAGTCGAGAAGGACACAGATGTCAAAGCCATGAATTTGTAAACGGGCTGCTAACAGTGTGCTTTGTCCAATCAGCACTTTGTTAATTTCACCTGTAAGAAGGAATAATTATTCAATTATAGCTTCCATCAGACCAAAATCAAATGACAAATGTGTGAAAATCAGAAAGGAAAAGGAGTGGCAAGTGGCCTAATTTTTTTTTTTTAACCAACTGTGAGAGAGTTGGAAATAGAGAAAATCTGATCAGTACTTAGGGCTTAATTTAAATATTTTAAAACTTTCATTTCAAGGCAGAAAAATTATAAAATCTCAGAAAAGGTTAAAGTCACTTTATGTTTATTTGTTTACATGATATTCATGTTTATATGCTAAATTACCACTATAGAATTAACTATTAAAAACAAAAAATTAACTTTATTTTTAATGAGAAAATAATAATTTTCATAGTAATCCAGAAGAATGTATAGATGTAGAGTACTTGTGATTCACAAGAAGAAGCCAAAGTTCAGGGCACTAAAGTTGCTGATAGCGTACAGTTGATAAACTTCTGATGAAGCAAATGAAGTAAGTTCAGAAAATAATTATCAATATCAATTAACACCAGACATTCTTTCCACGTAATTGTTAAGTGTAGAAAAATAAAATACTTTGTAATTGACAGATAATTGTTGTTGTCATCCTTCTCAAAAAGGACCAAAATGACATCACTATGTTAGAATTGAGTTATTGTGTGTCTGACTGTGGCTGATCAGACCAATATGAGCCTCGAATACTCTGCCACAGGTTGGGCACAAATAGTTCGGAATATTGGAGTGTCTTGTGTTTCTTCTGAGCTAGTTCATTTCTGCTTTTGCTCATAGGACACACCACCTCCAATGAGGGCATGCTGTGCTGAACAGTCTTGTGTTAGTGTTTCCCATGTCATACAATCAATTCTAAAGGTCTTAGAGACCTTGAGAGTGTTCTCATCACCTTGACTTGGCCTGTGAGAGTTCTCTGTAAAATAGTCTTTTTGTCAAGCACATATTTGGCATTCCAACAATGTGGCCAGCCCAAAGGAAAATATTGCTCTGCTGAACATTTAACTCTTCTTATTGGTCTCTTAATGAAGAGCTATCTCACTTCTATTTTCTTAGACTGTAAAGAAATAGGAAGCTTTTGTATTTTTCTTTTGTAGGAAAATATCTTTATTTTCATAGTGTCCTGGTTAATTGGTTCCTTAGTATAAATTACTTTTCCAAAGTTTTATGAAACATGCAATGAATAGAGGGAAGCCTTGAAGTTAGAAAGAATTGACTTCAAGTTAGTGCTTGAGGCAATCAAGACCTTATATTATCTCTGAGTTGCTGATAATTTTGGTGGAGTGGAATGTGCCTTATGTGCCTTAAAAATCTGACATCTTGTCCACCAAGAGAATTTTGCTTTTAATGCCTATGATTATCTTTCTTTGTTCTTGACCTCTTAATCTATACAAAATTATTTGTATTTCAATTTTTTTTTTTAACTTTGCAATGTTTTAAGCAGCTTCTCTTTCAGATCCTTAAGAAAACTCAAATTTATTTATCTAGTTGGGAGAAAAGAGGAAACTTAATTTAGACTTCCTTATGCATAAAAAAACCCAAAAAGATTCCCCTAAAAACTTTATCTTCCAATATTTTGAACTTTGGAATGGAGTATTTGGTAATTAGATCTTTAGCAGCAAATAGTTGAAGGCAAGTGCACTGTTAAGGTAAAATTACTCATTTTCATTCCTTTTAAAAATTAATACATTTTCCCTAAATTGTTTCTTGGTGTTTAAGGAATATATAAATAAACTTGAATATTTAATAAATGGCATTTACAAAACTTCCATCTGACTTTAACAATTCCAGTAAATTAATCCTGTTATAACTGATATTATATCCTCCACATTCAGAGATAGTGGGATAACCATTGACATTATGAGTGGCTGTCTTCTAAAGGGGTTAACATGGACCTTAGCTGAGGCTTTTTTCCTGAGCCTTTCAAAAACTGACAGAATTTGAAGACCATTTTAACTCCTTTGTAAACCTTAGGCAAGTTACTTCACTCCCCTGAACTTGTTTCCTCATCTGAAAAATGAGGGCATTCAACTGTATCATCTCTAGTTCTTCTGTCTGTGACATTTCTGATCATTTTTAAGATTCATGAAGTTCAGACCTTACTGATTTCGCATTACATATTAGTTTAATTTTAGAAAAACAGCACTGTCCCTTTTTAAATGGAAGTGATGCTAAATTACTAAGATGGAATATATTCTTTTCTTACAGTCTACCCTGACATTTGCACGATCAGCCTAGTAGCAGTAGGAGATCCAAACAAACATGCAGATAGGATTGCTTTCTGGGATGATGTGTATGGGTTCAACATGTCATGCATGAAAAAAGCAGTTATTCCAGAACCTGTTGTGGAAGTTTTGGACCCAAAGACAATTATTTCAGAACCCTGTGGCATTAAGGTACTGTGCTAAATGTATATGCTATTTTTTAAATTTACAGTAATAACTCCAGTTTTTTTGTTTGTTTTCATCTGCTAAATGATTCAATGTTTGTATTTAATCCACTTTTCATGGGTCATCAAACTACCAAACCAAACTACCATTCTCTACTCAAAATATTCCTCAAACTGTGTCATGCCTTTCAAAGTCAATAAAATTCAAAGCATTGACACTCAATTTCATAGTCCTTCAGGTCAGATTCTGTATATATTGTTTTGTTTATCATTCTCTACTTTCTGGTTCTCTTATCTAGAAGCAGATAAGGCAAAAAGTTTTCTGTTTCTTTTATAATTCTGCTTCCACCTTCTGGTCTAAATGGTAATTTAGCTGTGTAGTATTCTACCATATCATAACTCCTGAATAATCCTAGATTTCCCTTACTCACTGCTGTTCTTAGCGTCTGCCTTATTGAACTTTTCCTTGTTCAACTGGTAGCAAGGAATTTATTCACAAAATTTAAGCTCTATTAACAGTTTTTTTTCATTTTGCAGTTATGTCTTTCTGCACTTTATAATTGTATCCCTTGTCATGCTGCCTATTAATGAGTCAAATTATATTCTGTAAATGTATGTAAAAAACTTAACTGCAGAATGAAAATTTACCTCACTTTTCTTGACCACACCTTAAATGTTTCTTCTTCCTATAGGTTAATTCAGTGACAATTTGAGGAAATTAGAGCTAAAATTATTTACTCTGTTTCTTGTGACCACATCCCAATCCTAAAGCATTTAATATATTGATGTGTGCAAAGGTGTTGATAAATGTTATTTACTCAGCATTTTATAACAGAAGTTAAGCTTTTTAATAAAAACTCACAAAACAAAAATGTAGGTAGTCTGGTAATCATGGAGTAGTTTGATATACTACTTTGTAAATTCATTCTTATGTATTTAAAAATTTATCTTTCTCTCTGGGAAGGAGCATCATAGTAGTCAATTCAACCCTGAGCCTGAAAAGGGAAAGGGGAAACTTAATTTCTCTTTCTGATGATCCCTTTGCTTACTGCCAAAAATTGCAAGAAATAAATAGTAGAAGAGAATTTTAAGACCAAAAGAATTTAAGATAGTTGGTTAGAACACAAACTTTCTGATATTTAATGTTACACTCATTCACTTATTTTTTTTTTAATTTAATAGCCTTTTATTTACAGGTTATATGCATGGGTAACTTTACAGCATTAACAATTGCCAAACCTCTTGTTCCAATTTTTCACCTCTTACCCCCCATCCCCTTCCCCAGATGGCAGGATGACCAGTAGATGTTAAATATATTAAAATATAAATTAGATACACAATAAGTATACATGACCAAAACGTTATTTTGCTGTACAAAAAGAATCAGACTCTGAAATATTGTACAGTTAGCTTGCGAAGGAAATCAAAAAGGCAGGTGGGCATAAATATAGGGATTGGAAATTCAATGTAATGGTTTTTAGTCATCACCCAGAGTTCTTTCTCTGGGCGTAGCTGGTTCAGTTCATTACTGCTCCATTGGAAATGATTTGGTTGATCTCATTGCTGAGGATGGCCAGGTCCATCAGAACTGGTCATCATATAGTATTGTTGTTGAAGTATATAATGATCTCCTGGTCCTACTCATTTCACTCAGCATCAGTTCATGTAAGTCTCTCCAGGCCTTTCTGAAATCATCCTTTTGGTTATTTCTTACAGAACAGTAATATTCCATAATATTCATATACCACAATTTATTCAGCCATTCTCCAACTGATGGACATCCATTCAGTTTCCAGTTTCTAGCCACTACAAAAAGGGCTGCCACAAACATTCATGCACAAACAGGTCCCTTTCCCTTCTTTATAATCTCTTTGGGATATAAGCCCAGTAGTAACACTCTAGATCAAAGGGTATGCACAGTTTGATAACTTTTTGAGCATAGTTCCAAACTACTTTCCAAAATGGTTGGATTCGTTCACAACTCCACCAACAGTGCATCAATGTCCTAGTTTTCCCACATCCCCTCCAACAATCATCATTATTTTTTCCTGTCATCTTAGCCAATCTGACAGGTCATTCACTTATTTCTTTAGTAATTCCTTAAATTGTTTTATTTGGCTGTATTTCTAAACTATTAATAAATTTCCCTTCTTCCCAAAAATAAATTTAAGAAAAGCCTTAATTACTAAAAGCTTTTTTTAATTTTAAGCATATATATATCATTTTTGCAGATTATATTTTAATATATTGATGTTAAATTGGAGTCAAAACCTCAAAAGCCTTTTAAATATCTATAATTCTTTAAATACTTAAAGGAATTAAGTATTCTGTGTTTCTGTTGGTATGGACTAGCAACAATTGTAGTTTTTCTCAAACTTAGAAACATATCCTTGGAGAGTTTCCTGAACAGAAAAGTCCATTATCTGTGATCAGACTAGCAGTGCGCCTCTCTACATGTGGATAAGCCAGTTTTCTCCTGTCCTACATGCTGTCTTGCTGTCCCTGAACCCATACCAAGAAAATACCTTTTGCATTTGTAGGAACTTTTAAAACTTAAAAGCTCTATTGTCCCTAGCCTTTGATAAGTCATCATCACTTCCATAATGGAATGAGGTATCAACTTTTAGTGGGGATTTTTAAATATGAAAGATAGGAAATGTCATCTAGGAACATTTGTGATATATATGCTATTTACTAAATTTGGGTCCATTCAACTGAAGTTAGTAGTGATTCCAACTTAGGTCAATCAAAAAATGTACAACTAAAGATTGCTTAGTGGGAACCAACCTGAGACAACATATATTGTTCTTAAATATATAAGCTATGGGATTAATATCAGTATGTGCATGATATAATTTGGTGAAGGTGTTATTTTTTAAAGTTACTTTGCCAAATACTAATCAAGGCTAAACTTACTTTGAAATTCTTTCTGAATTGGAATTAACCTCCCCCCCTTCTCTTTTATGAGAAAAAATTAAATAGACATGTTTAGAAGATAAGCACCCAAAACAGCATTTGGACTGCTTTGAAATGGGAAGTGGGAAGAATCTTGTAATGGGGCAGAAAGGAAAAACCAGGCAGTTGTCTAGTTTTTCTAGAATTAGGTTTTACAATGCTGTGTTTAGTTTGCTTTGTTATACATTCCCATAATAGCAAACTACTTCATATGCAAGTTCAGAAATGAAGTTCAAAAATAAACTGCTTTTCCTTATTAGACCATTTAAAAGTCAACTATAACAGCAAACATTTCCAATTGGCATTTATAATTTATAATAATCCTTTTTTTCATAATACAAGAAAGAAATCCTTTCATGTACCACTTGATAGTATTTTTTTTACAAATCATTTTTTTCTCTTTTTTTCTGCATAGCGTATAGATTGTCATACTGCATGTGTCCCTGATCTTGAGTTTTCTTCAAATTTCACCCTGAAAATCACAAAACTGTCCATGTGTACGGTAAGCCATCTAATTCTACCCTCATTGTTTTCACTAGCATTGTAGTTGATTGTGGGGTGGGATAGTACATTAATTATAGGGTTGTGATAAATGAACAAAACAATTGCCTTCGACAGTCCACATTTGCCTCTACCAGGCTGTGAAACAGATCTGTTCTAACAAATTGGTAAGCCTCAGAAAAGTTAGTTTAGTGCAGTGTAAAAAATGAACATGTTTATGTAGTGGTTTTCCCTTTGTATGTTCTAGTTCTTTTTCCCCCATTTCATTATTATTATTCCTTTGGGGTATCTATTTTCATCCTGAAAAGCAAAATGTTGTGTTTTCACATAGTGTTATCAGCTTCCAATCCTTTATTTAGGTGGTTTCAAAGAATATACATTAAAATTTCTTATTATCTGTCTTCTAAAGCTTAGTCTTAAGAATGATTTTATTCTTTAAGTGATTTGATTTATTCTCTGATTCCTTTTTATAGTTTTTTATTTCTTAATAGAACAGTCTTCACCTTTGTTAAGTGACTTGGAATATTGCTATGTACCTTGTTTCCTAGTAAATGCAACATATAAATTTAACCTCCATTTAGCTTGATATTTTTACTGGTTAATATTTGTAATATTAACAAAAAGATTCTGTGGGCAGAATATTTTTGAGTTTTGAGTTATATTTTTATAGTGAGTACCTTTACTAAATTTAAAATAACTATAAAGTACAAAGTATAAAATTAATGTGGATTCAAAGTGATATTTTTGAGGATTTGAGTTACTATCCTTGTTAAATATTTTATTTTGATTTGCCGTTAATTTATATTTAGCTTAGGGCATTTAAGTATTTTATTCAGGTGGATGAGGACTTCTTTGCTTACTTATTATCTTATATATATATTTTTAACAAGTTAACTGATTGGTCGCATGACATCTTTTAGTCAAAACTAGTCTATAATTTTGAAAACTATCCCAACATTCATGTCACTATCACTTTTATGTGCTTGATTAATCAAAAGAAAAGCCTTGAAATCTGAACCAGATTACGCTCTTTAGTCCCCAAGAACTCATACTCTTTGATATTTATGACTGAAACATTTTAGATATCAGAAGTTTCAGGCTAAATTCTAAAACTTAAACTGCTTCAGAGAGGTTGAAAAACCAGTATTGATTGAAGATTTGTGAAAAGTAACAGTATTTCCACTAGTAAAAATGAGTGCTGATTTGTCATTAATATCAAATAATACTTGTTTATAATATCTGTGCTCTTTGCATAAACACAATATATACAAATTCACAGGTTTCCATATTAAAGATCTTAAATACAAAAATTTTCATTTTTTAATGTCAAATTTTACATACTACTTTTTTTAATTTTGCTGGAATTTTGTATTGGTGCTTATATATGTTTTAATATGCATGTAAAACTATTAAACTTGTTCTCTAATATATAATAATACAGTTCGTTTCTAAGCATTCTGAAGTAAAATTTTAATCTTTTATATTGACCTGTATAAAATCACTCATGTGTTTTAGTTTCTCTTATAGTAATTACCAGAATAGAAGGGCATAAATGAAATAGTTTCTTTCAATTAGCTGACCTTAAGAGGAAGTTCTGATGTTGAAGGAGAATGAATTTTCAGCAGGCAGTTTATTTTCTACATTTTGATCATGTGCAAAATAAAAAGTACCAGGAAAAATGTGAATTGTTTTTTCCTTGCAAAGAAAAAACAGAAATAATGTTACAATGTCTTATTTGTTTGATATACTACTTGAGTTTTTGATACAAATTTGATTTCACATTTAAATATATATATATATTTGTAATATTAACAAAAAGATTCTGTGGGCAGAATATTTTTGAGTTTTGAGTTATATTTTTATAGTGAGTACCTTTACTAAATTTAAAATAACTATAAAGTACAAAGTATAAAATTAATGTGGATTCAGATATATATATCTGATATATCACAGATATATAAATATATATATATATGTATGTATGTATTTTTGGTCATTATCATATTAAGTGTTGCTCTAAGTAGTCTAGAGAGGAAAAGTACATAGAAAAAAGATAAATTGATAAAAGATGTCTTTTAATTGTACAATCTCAGTTTGTTCATTGATTTGCAACAACCTTTATATTATTAAAAGGATCTTCAGAAATGTCTACAGAGTAAATGGGTTTAAAGAGTCAAAATTTTGAATGTTGTATGAAAGCTTTGACCACACATTATTGTTTCAGCAACCTATCTCCTTGCCCCACGTTTATCACTGCAGGCCTGACACACATATCCACAGACATAGTTTTTCAAACTGTATCTGGTTGCTGCTTCTACCAAAACCTGAAACATACCTTCCTTGTTAAAAGAGAGATTAGCAGCTGTATTTTGTTGGAAAGAATCTGAAGCTACAAGGCATTAAAGAGATGTTAAAGAAAAATGAATATCTAATTGAGGCTTTCTAGTTAATATAATCAGAGAAATTGGAAGAGCATCGAAAAAGGGAGCATTTTGAGATTATCTTAGGCCTGTGCTCAAAGCATGTTAGAAATAAATACTCTCAGATTTCTTCTTGTAATCATCTCTAGAATCTAGCATCTGAGACTAGAAAAAGTATTCTTTATTGTAAAAAAAATAATTCACAATGCATATAAGGCTATAATTTCTCTGTATCCCTCAAAAGGAAATTTAAATTTGCATTTTACTGTCTTTCATTGTGCTTGAAAATTTTGTGAATATCTACAAAGTATAAAATGCCCAAATTCTCTGAGCATTTAAGCCCCTTTTTAATGTATGCATAGCTATTTCTTGCCAAATGAGATTCTAAATTTGTGGCCTAATTAAAAAAATTAAAGAGTAAATTAGTTTTTTTTTTTTTTTTAAGCACCAAAATGCTAAGAGCATTTTGTGTTTTAATTCTGGTAGTGTGTATGTGTTAGACTGATATAAGTTTAGTTAGCTTTCTCAAGATTAAGAATCTTTCAATGAGAGAAAAAAATCTTTTTTTCCTAGAATTAAAGAAAAAGTAAGATAATACAGTTTTGGTTAATGTTTTGTATTAAAGAAATTAATTTGAAGTTTATTTGCAGGGGAAGGTAAAATAGTATCTTTACAATATATTATTGTTTTGATTAGAGGATGCTGCCCTAACAGAGTTTCTTATGAATGACAATAAATAAATGAATTTAGTTTACCACATAGATGTATTAACAGTTTGAAAAAAAAATTACTTTTCCTTTTATGATGGAATGTAGATTTTTCATTAATATTTGATGATTCATTTGTCTTATACCTAACCTCCAAATAATGAACAATCAAATCTATCTTTATTGAGAATTTTTGATATATTCAAAAGCAAATACTTTAAACCTATACAAGTATAAAATAATTATTTGTGAGTTCTTAAATGTTAATACTACTTACGCAATTGTATAATTCTGTGTCTACTCTATCAATAAGCATTTTTTTTTTAAAGTGCTTACTATATTCCAGGCACTGTGCTAAGCTCCAGAGCTACAAAGAAAGACAAAAATTATCCCTACCTTTAAGGAGATCACATTCTAATGAGGGACAAAACTATATACAAACAAGCTTTGTCTGGATAAATTGGAGGTGCTCTTACAAAAAAAAAAGGCACTAAAGGAGATCAGGAAAAGCTGATTGCAGAAAGTGGAATTTTAGCTGAGACTTGGAGGAAGCAGGAAGCAGTGATAGGCATGAAAAAGTATTGCAGGCAGGGGACATAGCTAGAATTTCTTAGGTGAGCAACAAGAAGAAAGTCTATGGCATAGAATAGGTGGAGGGGAGTAAAGTATAAGAACACTAGAAAGAGGAAGGGGCCAGATTATGAAAAGTTTTAAAATCTAGCCTCGAATTTTCTGTGAAATCTTGGGTGGACAAGAGAACCACAGGGATTTTGGGGGTGGGGTGGGGAGTCAGTGACACAGCTTTAGGAAAATCAGTTTGGCACCTGAGTAGAAAATTGACTGGACTTGGGGGAGACTTGAGATAATGCCTTGATTTAAGATAGCTTTCGTTAGGACTTTAATCCCATACCAAAAAAAAGAAGAGATAGAGGATGAGAGTTTTCAGAAACATACAGATGAAAAGAGAGTTTTTTTTTTTAAATGTTTTATTGTATTTTAATTTATTTTGTTGTTATTTTTTTTTATTTTCAAAGTATATGCATGGGTAATTTTTCCAACATTGACCCTTGCATAACCTTTTGTTCCAGATTTTTCCCCTCTTTACCCCCACCCCCTCCCCTATAGAACTGGAGGTAGTCCAGTACATGTTAAATATGTCTTAGATCCATTATATTTATAGTTATCTTGTTGCACAAAAACAAAATCAGATCAAGAAGGAAGAAAAAGAAAGAGAAAGAAAGCAAAATGTAAACAAATAACAGCAGAGAGAGTGTGAGCATGCTATGTTATGGAACCACACTCAGTTCCCACAGGCCTCTCTCGGTGTAGATGGCTCTCTTCATCACTGAACAATCGGAATTGGTTTGAATCATTTCATTGTTGAAGAGAGCCATGTCCATCAGAATTGATTATCATATAGTCTTCTTGTTGCCATGTATAGTGATCTCCTGGTTCTATTCATTTCATTTAGCATCAGTTCATGTAAGTCTCTCCAGGACTCTCTGAAATCATCCTGCTGGTAGTTTCTTACAGAATAGTATTCCATAACATTCATATACTATAACTTATTCAGCCATTCTCCAACTGATAGGCACCCACTGTTTCTACTTTCTTGCCACTACAAAGAGGGCTGCCACAAACATTTTTTGCACATGTGGGTCCCTTTCCCTCCTTTAAGATCTCTTTGGGCTATAAGCCCAGTAGAAACACTGCTGGATCAAAGGGTATGCACAGTTTGATAACTTTTTGAGCATAGTTCCAGATTGCTCTCCAGAATGGCTGGATCCGTTCACAGTTCCACCAACAGTGCATCAGTGTCCCAGTTTTCCCACATTGCCTCCAACATTGATGTTATCCTTTCCTGTCATTTTAGCCAATCTGACAGGTGTATAGTGGTATCTCAGAGTTGTCTTAATTTATGTTTCTCTGATCAGTAGTGATTTGGAGCACCTTTTCATGTGGCTACAAATAATTTCAATTTCTTCATCTGAAAATTGTCTGTTCATATCCTTTGATTATCGATTGGAGAATGGCTTTGAATTATTATAAATTTGAGTCAATTTTCTATAGATCTTAGAAATGAGGACTTTATCTGATCCTTTGGATGTAAAAATGTTTTCTCAGTTTATCGCTTTCCTTTTAATCTTGTCTGCATTAGTTTTGTTTGTACAAAAACTTTTTAACTTAATATAGTCAAAATTATTTATTTTACGATCAATAAAGATATCTAGTTCTTCTTTGGTCACAAATTCCTTCCACCTCCACAAATCTGAGAGGTAAACTATCCTGTATTCTTCTGATTTGTTTATAGTATCATTTTTTATATCTAGATCATGAACCCATTTCGACCTTATCTTGGTATATGGAGTTAGGTGTGGGTACCAAAGAAGAGTTTTTTAAGAATGGGTCTGATAGTAGGGTTTTTTGTAGGCAGTGAGGAACCACTGCCATTTGACAAAGATTAAGGGGAAAATGAGGATGATCAAGTGGGCATTATTCTGAAGAGGATGAGATGGGATGGAATCACATCTTCAGGGAGAGAAGATTTATTTGGTAAGTAGAAAGATCATTTCTTTATGTACAAAAGAGCAAAGAAGAAGATACTGAAGGAAAGGCATGTTAGGGATGGGAGATGAGATGGGGAGAAGAGCAGAATGCACCTGGAAGTACCTCATGGTTTTCCTATTAAACATGAAAAAGCAAGGGTAGGGGGGACAAGGCAGTGAGGGACCATTTGAGGAGAGAGAGAAAGGTTCAGAAAAGCTGAGTGGTAGAAAAGGCTAATGAGTCTGTGTGGGAAGCTTAAAGGGACTGCCTTCTTGCAGCAAGAGTCCAGCTGAGATTACATAACAATTTTTAGTGGACCCAATTAGCCTAGCTCTATGGTATTTAATCCATTAAAGACAATGGAAGATTGAGAAAGATAGTACACGGTTGAACTGATTCATTCACCAGGGGATCAAAATGAGAAAGGGAATAGATTGTAGTCCCTATAAGATAATGGGCAGAATGATATTTAGCACATGTATTGACTTTCTAGCTACTTTTATAAACTCACTGATGGCCAAATACTTTTCTTCCCCTAATAACCAACTCCCCTAAAACCTCTTTCCCCCATCCATTCCTACTACAGTGAAATGTACATATACCCAGTACTCATAAAAGTGCCTGTTGAATAAATGAGTTATTTAGTTTAAATTTTTTTTAATGCTATGTTGGTATATATAATCCTTATTCTGTGATCATAGTGCTTGTATTGCAGTGCATGAATTGAACCCAGATCTCTACTCACTCCAAAATGCCAAGTGATCAGAAATGTTTTTCTAAGCATTTTTTAAGCTAAATATTACTAAAATAAGATAATTCTTGGACTTAAAATTAAAATACACTTTGTTCTTTTTATACAAATCTCTTGTACAGTAATAATATTGTTGTAGGTGTCCAGACTGTGTAAAACCTAAAAGAAAATAGTTATCTTGACATTTGAGAATCATCCCTTTTAAGAGAAATCTCTGTCTCCATATAGAGAACTATTGACCAATTAATAACTATATATGGACAGAGATGAGAATAACAGTATTTAATGTCTTAGTGGCAGCTTCAAAGGTGAACAGAAAAGATTCTAAAAGGAGCCAGAATATCCACATTTCCCAAGGGAGAATTTGAAGTTAATGATTATGTTAGTGAGGTGAGTTAAAAACCACTAGAAATAAAGGGTTCATTCATTCAGTGATATTAATTTAATGAATACAAATAAAGTGAAAACAAACTCATTCAAGAAACTTCATAATGAGCATTTTAGAAGTAACACTACGGGATAGAAGTTTAGGAGGTATCAAAAGATGAATAAAACACAACTTCAGTCTTCCAGAACATTGTAATCTAATTAGGATGGGAAAGGAATAAGTCATACAAAAATAACGTATGATAAAAAATATATATGATAAATATATGAGTGAGATGCAGAAAAAATACTGTGAAAATTTGGGAATGGAAAAGATTCCTTTTGACTGAAGGTAAATAAAGAATATTTAAGGGGGGGAGCTATGCCTCAGAAAGTGAACAGGATTTCAAATGACAAAAATGTAAAAACATTCTCACAGTAGGCCATGGTTTAAGCAAAGGCATGTTGAAATGTGTTTAGGAAATAATAAATAAACTATTTTTCCTTAATTATATAACATGTGAAGAGATGGAATGGGAAATAGAGCTTGAGAAGTGGAATAGAGACTGATTGTAGAAGAGCCCAGAATATTAGGCTGAGGACCTTGGCTATGATTCAGTAGATAGAGATTCCATTTCCATTTCATGGAATGCAAAAAAGGTTAAGGTATCAGAAATGAAGAGTTAACCGTGTCAAATGCTGCTGAAAAGTCAAGGAAAATGAGAACTGAGAAAAGGCCATTGGCTTTGCAAGTAGAAGATTTTATGGACTTTTGAGAGAGAGGTTTCTTTTAAAATATATATATTTTTTTAGTAAAGCTTTTTATTTTCGTGGCATATGCATAGATAATTTTCAACAATGACCCTTGCAGATAACCTTGTGTTCCAATTTTTTTTCTCCCCATTCCCTATCCCCTCCCCTAGATAGCGAGTAATCCAATGTATGTTAAACATATACAATTTTTCTATACATATTTCCACAATTATCAGCTACATAAGAAAAATAAGATCAAAAAGAAAAAAATGAGAAAAAACAAAATGTAAGCAAACAACAAAAAAAGTGAAAATACTGTGTTGCAATCCACACTCACTTTCCACAGTCCTCTCTCTGGGTACAGTAGCCTTTCTCCATCATAAGACCATTGGAACTGGCCTGAATCACTTCATTGTTGAAAAGAGCCATGCCCATCAGAATTGATCATCATATGATTTTGTGTTTGCTGTATACAGTAATCTCCTAGTTCTACTCATTTTATTTAGCATTAGTTCATGTAAGGAAAGAGAGGTTTCAATGGAATAGTAGAGAAGGAGGTCTGATTATGGAGTTGTAGATAAAAATTTTGACCTAAATCTTGAAGTTTTCATAAGACCACTGTGCTATGCATAGTTCATAATAAATGCTTTAGTGAACAAATCAACTTTTCTTTTTCTAAAAATGTTAACAATGAAACATATTCAGTGCACAGAGAAAATGTACAGACCAATAAACCTTAATCCTAGTGGAAATCAAAGAGATTATAATGAAAATCAGTCAATGGATTAAAAAACAAAAGTTAATGTGTTGATTTTTATTGTTCTTGATGGAATCAGAACAAATCTATAAGCATTTTACTTATATTTTTTAAGCTGTATTGGTTAAAGAGTTAACTTTTTAAATGTTTTCTTGTTCTTTTCTAGTGAGTAATTATGAAGATTACGTTATATTTTTCTTTTAAGATAAAACTTAACTATTCCATCTGAAATTTTAGTGATCTGTTCAGTCTTGGTCTTGGTTTTCATTTTGTTTTTTAATCAAGCTTTAGTTTTTTTCATTGGTTTAAGAAAATGGCAAGATTAGTACATTTCTTTGCAGTTAGAGTATTTAAACCCTCTTTAAAGCTTTTGAGATTCTTCTGACAGTATAAAACTGCCTTCTCCAAACTCGTTGCTGAGTATTAAATCAGTTCTAAGTAATTTTGGTGCAAGTTGACCTAATTTTGACCTTTCAAAGCTAATAAACTAAAGAAACTAGTTAGGAAAGCACATCTGTGCTACTTAGAAAAAAAAGTAAAATTTGTCCTAAACTTACATCATAGATTTTAGTAGGGCATCTGGTAAGTATTTTTTTAATTTAATTTAAATGTTTTAATAGACTTCTTTAGTGGGATTTTCTGTCTTTTTTCCACCAGCATTTCTAATTATACAATGCGTAACAAATAATTAGTGCCATTATCTTGATATATGAAGGAAAATTAATTCTCTCTTTCTCTTTTTCTTTCTCACTCTCTCCCTTTGCCCTCCTCCTTCCTCTTCCCCTCTTTTGGAGGGGGGGAGCAGAATTTGGTGGAGAGGAGAGGAAGTAGCAGTTACTAGTGGCAAATTAAGAGTTCCTTCTGTCTAGTAAGAACATAACATTTTGAATCAAATCTGATCCATCTTTTACTGTTTCTAATGTCAAAGTCCTCTGATATCAGCCTGATGTTTAGCATCTCTGCCCCTAAACTTATCTAACTTTCCTCAATCCATTTTAGAATTATTGATCCCTGATTTATTACTCAAGACTTTGCAGACTGGCTTTTGAATTTGGAGTTTCTACTTACATTAAGAATTATCATGATGACATCACTAGATGGTTGGGTGGATCCAAGAAGGATCTAGACTTATCTTGTTGTTCAATCATATCTGACTCTTTATGACCCCATTTGAGGTCTTGGGGTCCTGGAGTGGTTTGCCACTTCCTTCTCCAGCTCATTTTACAGATTGAGGCAAGTAGGGTGTAGTGACTTGCCCACAGTTACACATCTAGGAAGTATCTAAGGCCACATTTGAACTCAGGAAGATAAGTCTTACTGACTCCAGGCCAGCACTCTGTGCACTATGGCGCTCCCTAGCTGCTCCCTTTTATTGACTCTCTGACTCTAGGCTAGTCATTTAGCATTTAGACCTCTTGGCAAATCTTTTAGTCTACCTGATGCAGAGCAGCTGCCATGACAAAGGTAAATAGCAAGGTTCTGCAAATTCTGTGGAAAGAAGGTCAGGAAGCTCACTCTGAAAGAGTAAGAGGTTTTCTGGAGGACTGAGCATTAGAATTTACTTTTGAAAGTTATTTAGGAATCTACCTTGCAATAAGTCTTATTCTTCCTATCTTATCATGGCATGGAGGTAAACCTAGTTTCTAAAGGGCAAGGCCTACTGGCCTTCTGAGCACATCATAATCATGGTTTGTGATTGTCCTTAAGGGCCAACTCTTCTAAATGCAGAGAAAATCCATGACTCTGTAGACTTGTAGACAGTAGACTTGCCTATGTATGATAAACTCACAAAGAAAAATCAAAAAAGACCATGACCTTTCTCGTGCTAACCTGAAGGTATGGATGTGGCTGAGCAGAAAGGGGGCAAAAGATACTAAAAATCACAGTTTCCAAATACTTACTTTAATTCTAAGTACTGTGAAATCTTTGTCCAGAGATTGATATGCCATGGAGAGCTGAAGGATATTGCTATTTTTGTGATTAATGAAACCAGAAGACATAGGAAGATTGAAGCCAAAGGGAAAGTTCACAGATTCTTCTTAGGACCATCAAATGAGAGAGCTAATAGTTGGTATGATTGTGTTTCAGAAGATACCATTCCTTGGATATTGAATCATTTCCTCTTGCAGTGCCCACAATGAATGTAAGATAAAGACGAGAGATTATTGTGGAATATGTGGCAGTATATTTACCTTCCAGGTTCATCCCCTTCCAGACTTTCTGATTTCTGTGTAGGACATTCTCACGTTTGCTCACTTTCTATTTTTTTAAATTTATTTTTTTTTATTTGTTATAATAACTTTTTTATTGACAGAACCCATGTCAGGGTAATTTTTTACAACATTATCCCTTGCACTCACTTCTGTTCCAATTTTTTGCCTCTTTCCCTCCACCCCCTCCCCTAGATGGCAAGCAGTCCTATATATGTTAAATATGTCGCAGTATATCCTAGATACAATATATGTGTGCAGAACCAAACAGTTCTCTTGTTGCACAGGGAGAATTGGATTCAGAAGGTAAAAATAACCTGGGAAAAAAACAAAAATGCAAACAGTTTACATTCATTTCCCAGTGTTCTTTCTTTGGGTGTAGCTGCTTCTGTCCATCATTGATCAATTGAAACTGAATTAGGTCTCTTTGTCAAAGAAATCCACTTCCATCAGATTACATCTTCATACAGTATCGTTGTTGAAGTATATAATGATCTCCTGGTTCTGCTCATTTCACTTAGCATCAGTTCATGTAAGTCTCTCCAAGCCTCTCTGTATTCATCCTGTTGGTCATTTCTTACAGAACAATAATATTCCATAACATTCATATACCACAATTTACCCAACCATTCTCCAACTGATGGGCATCCATTCATTTTCCAGCTTCTGGCCACTACAAACAGGGCTGCCACAAACATTTTGGCACATACAGGTCCCTTTCCCTTCTTTAGTATCTCTTTGGAGTATAAGCCCAGTAATATTTGCTCACTTTCTACAACCTCACAGGTGCACAGTCTCACTTTTTTCTCACATAACCAATCGTTTGTCATATCTTGTTGTTGCTTTCCCCACATCTCGAAATCTTCACAAACTTGGCAAAGGGATTTTCCTGAAGAGCATGTTATTCTCTTCACTTAACTGTGTTCTTTTCCCTGCTTAGTTAACTGTAGATTTGCTGTTAACTCGTATCAAATATGAAGTCCTTGTTTAGCCTTTAAAGCTTGGCTTCTTTCGGTCTATACAGTCTTCCAGTCCATCATTCCCTTCTTACCCACTCTGTGGGCCTACAAGCTGTTCCTGGCCTGGGACAATCCATCTGCTGCCCTGCTTAGCATCTACTCCCTTCTCTCTACCTCCCAGAATTTCTGCTTTTCTTCAACAATCAACTTAGCTTCCGTAGTAAGCCTTTTATGGGTACTCAGCCTGTTAGTACCTTCCTTCTAAAGTTTTCTTGCATCTATTTTACATGTACTCTGTGTGTGTGTTGGGCGGGGATGGGGGGGGGTGTCCTGAATCATTAGAATATAAACTCTTTGAGGACAGGGACTATTCGCTTTTTCCTCTCTATTCCCAGCTTTGAGATGGTGCTTAATAAACATTTGCAAAATTCATTTATTCGTTCATAATGTTAAAGAGGAGATAATGATAATAATAATATAATAATAGTGAAGCTAGGTGGTGCTGTAAGTAGAATCCTAGGCCTGAAGTCAGGAAGACTTGAGAACAAATCTGGCCTCAGACAATTAAAAAAGAAATTTTTTTAAGTATATGTAAAGGAATTTTTAACATTCATTTTAAAAAAAATTGACTTCTGAAATCTCTCCCACCTAACTGTCCCTATGATTTATGATTTTAGAAGACAAGCAATTTGATAAAGGAAATATATGTGCAATCATGGCAAACATTTCATATTAGTCATGTTGTGAAAGATAATACAGACATAAAAGCCCCCAAGAAAAATAAAGTTAAAAAAAAGAAATATGATTTAATCTTCATTCATGCTCTGTACTTTCTCTGGAGATAGATAGTATTTTTAAGTCCTTCATAATTTTCTAAGATCATTATATTGCTGAGATTTATTAAATCTTTCATAAATTTATTCTCTCACATTATTACTGTTACTGTGCGCAGTGTTCTCTTGCTTCTACTCACTTCACTCTGCATTAATTCATGTAAGTTTCCAGGTTTTTCTGAAATCATCTTGCATGTTTTGTTATAATGTAACAGTCATCTATGTTCCCCAAATGATGTATATTCCCATAATTGTCAGTTTTTTGCTACCACAAAAAAGGTGCTATAAATATTTTTGTACATATAGATTCTTTTCCTTTTTAAAAAAAATTACTTTGAGATACAGATCTAGTAGTGCTGTTACTGAATCAAAGGATATATATATATTTTTTTATTTATTTATTTATTTATTTACACATGTGCAACCTTACAACTTTAATATAGGTCCAGCTTGTTCTTAAGAATAGTTGAATCGGTTCAAAATTCCACCAACATATATTTAGAGTCTCAATTTTTCCCACTCTCCCATCCAACATTTGCATTTTTCTTTTCAGACATATTAGTCCATTAGGTATGAGATGGTACATCAGAATTATTTCAACTTGTCTTTCTCAAGTCAATAGTGATTTAGAACACTTGTTCATATTACTAATAGGTATCTTTGATTTTTTTTTTTCATCTGAAAACTGCTTTTGTTCATATCCTTTGATCATTTATCACTTGGGAAGTGACTTGCATTCTTATAAATTTGACTGAGAAATGATAAAACCAGACATTTGGTAGTTGTGTGACCCTGGACATTTCATTTTTCCTCTTATCTGTTCCTCAATGGAACAATGGGGGTAATAATAGCACCTACTTCTCAAAGTTATTGTGAGAGTCAAGTGTGAAAATAATTATGACGTGCTTAGCACAGTGCTTGGTACAGAATAAACTCTTTAGGTTTGTTTCCTTTATTCCTATGACATGTGTAATACTTTAAGATTTACAAAGAGTGATATCATTTGTTGTAATGGGCTAGAACTCTGGAGAAATATACTTAAGGCTCAGTATGATTGATTTAATCTTACAACAAGGTGTTAACTCAGTGGAATTGATGAGACAATGGTTATCTAGTTTACATATACTTAGTACTTAGCATGGTGATGTAATAGTTCTACTGTTGATGTTATTGTAATAAGGTGTTTAAACTGAGGACAAAGTCAGCCACAGAGATTCCATCTTTGATCAGCTCCGGGTGGCTCTCCTGCCTTCTGCATTTTGGGAGAGAGTGGTTCAGACTGGGAGACTGAAGGAGACAATAAAGACTTGGACTTTATCCCTGCCTACTCTTGTGGTGATTATTTTGCCGAGACCAAGACTAGTCCGAAGACCATCCAGAAAGCTAGTCAGAACACTACAATTTGTTCCTTACAACGGCCCTATGAGGGATTCCATTTTTATTCCTGTTTTACAGATGTGGAAGCTGGGAGAGATTTATTTACTTGCCCAGGGTCATGCTGTTGGTTAAATGTCTGAGATAATTGACAATTGAATTCAGATCTTGACTCATAAGTCTAAGGCTAGTCTGTATTTGAAGAGCAATGGGCATACTGATTTCTGGCCTAGTGTGTCCAGGAACATTTGTAAAGAAGCATGTAGTACTGAGGAGGGTAGAAAAGATGAAAAGACATAAAGAGGGTATACAAAATGTATTTCAGATTATCCAAATTAGCATTTACACACTTATTTGTTGTTTGAGCCTTATTGTATGTTTCTAAACTCTTAAAGAAAGAAATTGAAAATAATTGTCACTTGCCAATCTGTAAGAGTCAGAGTATTTCCCTTCCTCTTCACTCCAAAAGGATCATGTGATAAGTCTTCGGGATGGTGCTTCCAAGGCCTATATGTCTATAGATAGATCATTGCCTCCTGTAATCAGTAGGAAGTGAGATAGAGGAGGTAATTTGAAATAAAATTCTACCCAAATATCATTTAGGTCAGAATGGTATCTCTTTATTTCTAAAAATTTATTTTGAAAATGTAAAATGAAAAGATGGGCTAAATTAGAAAAACTTTCTAATTATACTCTGATACTCATATAATTATATTTAATCAGAATTGAAGCATTAAATCTCTTTCCAAAAAATTTTACTGTTATCATCTCTTTAATGGAAAATCTATGGTGCTTCTTACTTTTTGCTGCTTGGCCTATTGCTGAGCCCTAATCAGTAATGACAGTATCCCTTGGAAAGTGTTTGGCACCTACTGTTTATTGCTCCCAGGAGGAATTACAAAAGAAGATAAAGATATAAATTTTCTCTTGGGATAAAATAGAAAATTAATAAAAGAAAGAACAGAATCCAGAACTATGGGATTTAATATTGGAGAAAATAATGCTTTATTATTTGATTATTGCTTTTTAATTTAAATATCAATTACCAATAACAATATTCAGCACATAATTATTTATGAAGTTTTTTCTAAAAATGTTAGATTAGATGGTTTTTAATGTAATAATACAATTATTTTATGCAATTAATAGGTAAGTATTTTTTGTTTCTTTTAACATCAGTTTATAAATCATACTTTGATCTTATATTAAGGTTTTTTTAAAGAAATATTCCATCACAAAATAGCAGTTGTCTTTTTGTTACACTATAGTGACTTTGCTGCATGGATTACAAGCACTCTATCTCCATGCTTGGATAAACTCCATCAAAAGCACATTATCCTCCTACTTCTGTGGCCAGCTGCCTAATTGTATCTGCTGTAGCTGCATGGTGTTGGAACATGATACCAGTGAGGAACAGAAATGATAAATTGCTCCCTGCAGGTGATAGTGATGATGATAATTTTTAATTTCCTTCTTTCTCACAGAATTAGTATGGTTGTCTTCACTGGTTCTCTTAAGGACTAGTCTGATCTTATTTTGTTAGCTGCAAACAGCTAAATATGTTTGTAGTGATTCTTATTATATTTCTGTTATACCAGTGTACTTATTGAAGCAATTAATTTTTTAATTCAGATCATTATTTTAAAAAAAAATCCTAGAAATTAATTATATATTCTTATCTTTTTTTGTATCAAAATATGTGATAGGAATAACTGATAAATAAGGTAATTCTTATGGATTTTTAATAATTCATTTTACCTTGTAAATAGATAAATTTTTAGATGAAAAATGTTTATTTTATAATTAAAGATTATGGAATCCAAGCTTTATTTCCACAAAAAATTTTGATAGTTTACCTAGTTGTATTTTTGAAATACTTGCTACAAATTTGAATGCCTCATTTTGAAACTGCTTGTTATCCTTGAAGGTATATTTTTTTGGTCAGGTCCTGTGACTAAATCCTTGTATAGAGCTCCCTCTCATATCTGCACATTTGCAACCATACTGCCGACTGTAAGCTCTTTAGTATAGATTATGTTCACAATTTAGTGTGATACCTAGTAGGCAGTGAAGAAGCATTGCCCCTGGGTGATTTGTTTTACTGTCAACTCCGTTCTCTTCCTAAACATTCAAGTTCAGTTTTTAGATCAGTTCTCATGATTGCAGTTAGACTTTCTCTCTTTCACTGCAAATAGCTACATGACTGAAATTTTGCTGACAGCTATGGCATGCTGTACTTCTCTTACACTGAAAGTTCATTCATTTTCATTATGACTTTGCCTCTTCAGATTAACCCAGCTGCTGCAGATTCTAGATTTTAATGCATTTAATTTTTTCTCCAGCAGTTCTCTTTGCCTCTGACAGTATATTTACAGAGGAAAAAAGGGCAAAATTATTCTGTTGTTAGGGCTTTTCTAACCTAATCTCATATTTTTCAGCACCACATGTGTCAGGTTACAGCTTCAGTAATTTATTACCATAGTCTACTAATCATCATTTTCAATTTCCTAGTATTCATTCTTTAGTTTAATTTTTGAATGACTCTTAAAGAGAATGTGAGAGTAAAGTTCATTGAAATTAGTCCTCATGGGACGGACTTATGGATCACCTGTCAAAAGAATAATAATGAGATGGTGAAATTGTAGTGGAGGAAAATAAATGATATGTTTATGGTTTAAAGGAGGGAAAAGAGCTCTTTTAACCCTATATTATGATGTATATGTTTGATTTGTTTTTACATATCAGTATTTAAATTAGTTAGGAACTAGTCAGATTTAAATTGTTTATATTTTTTAAAGCTTTTAGATTGCCATAAGTCACTTACCCTGGGGAAAGGCAGTGTTTCCTCTTAGATTATTGTTCGAATTTAAAGGTTCAGTATCCCCTTTTTCATAGAATAATAGATTTGGAGCTGGAAAGGACCTTTGGGACCAGTGCAGTCTATTCAGTGTACAGGTGAGGAAACTGAGGCACTAAGCAGTTAAGTCACTTGCCAAGTGTCAAAGCCAGTGTGTGTCAGAGACAGGATAGGAAGTTGGATATTCCCAAGTCCAAGTCCATTACTTTATTCATTATACCTCCTAACTACCTTAAAATAATGAGTACTGTTTACATGTTAGATGATGGTACTATAATCACTTCTCAATTATGCTATCCAGCTAATTTGTAATTTTTCTGCCAGTAATTTTTAATATTAAGTTAATTCCTCTTTCTTTGCCTTGCATACTATGGAGCCCCTCTTTGGTTTTTATCTGGCAGGTGACCAGGAAACACAAATTTTGGATCATAGATTACAGATTTAAGACTGGAAGGGATTTCAAGAATTATCTAATTAGAATTCTTCATTTTGCCGATAAGGAAACTAAGAGCCAGAGAATGACTCATCCAAGATTTTTACTTTTAGGATATTTAGTTGCTAAATACAGTTTTGAATCCAGATTGTTTGAATCCACATTGAACTTTTTTTTTTTAAACATTTTTTCATTTTTTTCCCACTATTAAACTATTAATACTACCATGTCAAGAGTAATTAGTTTTTATTTTATACACATACACACACAGAGAATTTTTTTTTTAATGATCAATTTCAAAGCTTGATATAAAGAATCTTATTTCAGTTAATCTTTTTTCTCCAGTTGACATGAACAAAGAAAAAGATTATTTTCAATTTTTATTTTATATTCTAGTTTTGCTTTCACTGTTTAGAAATCACATAAACTGCAATTATTCAAAGGCATGGTATTATTTTGTCATTCTTTGCCCTTATATCTTTTTTGTTTGGTAATTTTATCCTCTTATGCTTTGAAGTTTCTAAAAAAAAATCCAATTTTACAACTGAAAGCAGTGAAGTATCTTATTTTAAAGTGATTTGTGTTCCTCAAGAAGGATTCTGGTATGTGTTTTTTTCCTATATGAAAACTTTCCTATTGAAAACCTATCATCCATGAATCTTTTCAACATCTTAATGGTATACATTTTACTCATCTGATCTGATTTATGTCTGTGTAGGTTAATCTCCTTAACAATTTTTCTACATTTTACATTTATTCAATTCCAACATTTTCTGCAACTAGGATTTGTTATTTGTCTTTTTCAGATTTTCCTGCCTAATTGCTTGAGAGAAAATTTAAATCTTTCCAAATTAATTTAAGATTCCTTGTATTGTAATCATTCTCAAATTATTGTTCCTTGAATTTTTTAATCTTTTATACTTGAATCTTCAGGGATTTTATTTTTATTGTTTTTTCATTTTTCTCTTGCCATTCTATCAGTTGGATCCCTTAGGTAAGAGCATTTTAGCTTAATTAAAATAATTGTCCTTAAGAAATAAAATATATTAAATCGTCCATCTTTGCAACTGTGTATACTTTGAAGTATGTAATGGGTGTCTAAATTGATAGTGATGATATGCTTAGACTCATCACTTCCTTCCTGACTTTCACTATTTTCTGCTAATCTCACTCCTACAGGAAACTTGGAGATACCCCTGGAACTTTTAGCACTGATAAGTAGACTTTCACCTTATCTTGCTGGGGCCCAGGTTTTCATACTATTTCTGGGATTTCTTCATTTTGCAGCTTATCCATCTTCTCCATGCTAGTTATATCCCCTCCAACATGATTCCCACTTATTTACTCTTCCTCCTTATATATTTTGAAATTATAGATCTTTTCCCCTTCAAGTAAATATTATTTTGGCTAGTTCTAAAAAAATATTCCCTTGATGACTTGTTTATATATCACTAAATTTATGTTATAGTATTGTCATTTTTTATTAGCATGATCCATCCATTAGGATTGATTATTGCCTTTAGTTATTTATAACTCTTTATTTCTTTAAAGAGTGATTTGTAATTATCTGTATGAATTTTGAGTATATCTTGGCAGACTAAATGTCAGATATTTTATGTATTTTGTAAAATTTATCTTAATGGCATTTTCTTTTATTCCTGGATTTTATTATTGCTATATATAAAAATGCTGTTGATATTTATAAATTTATTTTACATCATTTCTTGTGTATTTGCTGCTTCTCTGAAGTTTTCTAAGGCATTCTGTCATGCACCAAATAGAAATAATGTCTCCTTTTTGCTAGGTTGTTTTCTTTTCCTTTTTATTGTTGTCTTTAACATTATGTAGAACTGTGTTAAATCATTATGAGAAGGGGGTGTTCTTGCTTTAATGCTATATTTATTGGGAAAACTATTTCTTAATGTTTATCCAATACTAGTTTTTGGTTCTAGATGTATACTTTTTATCATGTCAAATAGAGGTGCTTCTGGATTATATATTTTAAGGGTTTTACTATAAATGAGTACAGCTGAGTAGCTTAGTGGATAGAGTATCTGGAATCTGGAAAACCTGAGTTCAAATATGAACTCAAATACCTGTTAGCTGTGTGTCTCTGGGCAAATCATTTAACCCTTGTTGTCTTAGTTTTCTCATCTCTTAAATGTGGATAATACTTGCACCTACCTTCCAGAATTTTTGTGAGCATCAAATGAGATAATATTATAAAGCTCTTAGCACTTCTGCTATATAAATGCTAGCTATTATTCTTTTTCTATTTCTTCAAGACTACTTCCAAAGCCTTTAAAAAACAAAAGTCTTCACTTGACTTTTCTATACCTTCCAGCCAACATTTGATAATGCTTTTTACTCTCATAGCCAATTCCTAGGCTTTGATTATTTCTACTTCCTTAAATCTCACTGATTCCCCAGTGTTTTGCAACCCCATCTCTCTACTGAAATTGGTTTCTCCCAAGTTAACAAATGTTCTCATAATTTCTAAAAGTCCATTGGCTTTTTCTCAATCCCTTTTCTTCATCTTTAGTATCTGATATTGTTGATCATCCCTTCCTTATGATTATTCTTCTCTCCCTATGTTTCCATGATTCTGCTCTCTCCTGCCTATCTGGTCATTCCTTTGATGGATTGTCACCCATGTCTCATGACTTTTTGCAGGGTTGGACTCAAGATTATTTACTGATTATTCTCTGTCCCTCCTCCTCCTCCTTCCCCAGATGTATATCTTTTTCTGATGTTACTTCTGCAAAGACGACTCCCAAAACGTCTTTCGGACAGCCCCTTCAACTGCTCCAGTTGGGATCACCCAGAATTGCCATTCTCTTTCTTTCTGACCAGATTCTGTGATATAACCCTGGACTTGTCCTCCGTCCTTCATTCTTCCTCCTCTCCACATCCACTAGGGAGATTTTGCCAAGCATGTTATTTCCTCTTCCCCTACATCTCTTGTAGGAGTCCTATTTTTCTCATTCCGGGGCCACCATCCTAGCTCATTATCATCTTTCCCCTGAATTCTTTCAGGAGCCTCCTCTCCCCCCAGGTCTCTTTCCTCTGCAGTCTGCCCTCCCCACAACTACCAAAGGTCGGATCTCATCACTCCTATGGCCCTCAAGCTGGTAGAGTGAGGAAAGGATGGGAGGAAGGAGCTGAGTCAGGCCTTCAACCTCATAGTTTGTGATGCTGGGCAAGCACCTAACCTTTCTGTACCTTAGCTTCTTCATCTGTGTGTCATGTTGGGCTCAGTGACCTGTAAAGTACCTTCAAGCTCTCAGTCTGGGAGCCATACTCAGAAAGCTTCAGTGGCTCCTAGTTGTATCTGGAACAAAATTGAAATTCTTCTGTTTGCATTTAAAGTCAACTCCATTCTGCCTTTCCAGCTTGTTTCCATAGTATTCTCTTTTACTTTCCCTATTGTTCCTCTGTCTTTGTCCAGACTCCCCAGTAATCTCCTATGCCTGGAAGGCATTCTCTTCACACTTTAGAATCCCGATTTACACCCATTCAAAGTTCAGTTAAGTAGGAATAGTTGTAGCAGCAGTGGCTACAATTATATAGCACTTTAAGGTTTTCAAAGTGCTTTATAAATGGAGACAAGTGCTATTATTATTATTCCTATTTTACAGATAAGGAAATTGTGGCAGACTGGTGAAATAACTTGTTCAGGGTTTTTAACTAATGTCTGAGGCAGAATTTGAACTCATGCCTTCCTAACAGGGTCTAGCATTCCAATTTACTATACTGCCCATCTAGATTAGTTCAAGGACATTCTGTCTGTGACTTTCCTGATACCATCCCCAGTTGTTAGTGCCTCCCCCATTTACTTTGGGTTTACTTTGTATGACTTACTCATCTATGTTGAGGGTATCTCTTTCCCTCATACCTCCCACCACACTACTTAGATAGAATGTAGATGGTACTTAACAAATTGTTTATTAAATTTAATTGAACTGAATCCTGGACCCATCCACCGGTATTTACTAAGCCCCACAATTCATATCTTTTCCTCTCTTTATTGATGATCACTCCTCTCACACCTATGTATCCACATCATCATTTCTTGCAAGACACTAGCTGCTTTTTCCCCTCCGAAGGTCCAATTTCCAGCCCCTAGTTTTCCTTGCTCTATGATATTTGTGAGGGAAAAGAAATAAAATAGGACCTACTTATTTGACCACTAGCAAATCAGTTCATTTCTTGAGCTTTAATTTCCTCATCTATCTCAGGCCATTTGACTTAAAAAAAAGTTTCTGGTGTCCCTTCTGGATATAGAATTCTGTGATTCTAGAAGAGAAAACATTTATACAGGTTTTGTAAACCTGTATAAATAGGGGAAGGTGGCACTTTGTGAATCATTAGTGATTTTTATAAATTCTCTGAATATGGAAGTTTTATGTAGGTTACAGCACAAAATCACGTAAGCTTTTGGGATACAATAATGAATTACTGATTGTACAGCAAAATACTTTTTTTCTCATTCCTCTACAAGCCAACAATTTTCACTTAAAGTAACTTCCTATCTGAAGCCTAGTTTTTAACTTTGTTTTCACTGCCTTGGAAAAAAATAATCCCAAGATTTCTAAGTATTCATTTTCAGTTTGTTTTATAATTTCAGATATTTATGATTATGTACATTATTTTAATTCATTGACTTTTAACTTATTTCCATCGTGTTTATTTTATTTTACATTTCTCTTGAATTCTGTTTCTGCAGTATCTTTCGCATTTATCCCATTTTCTCTTACCTCACTAATACTCTAAAATTAGCTACCCTTACCAGGTGCTTTAACTATTCCAGTTAACATATTTTTCCACCCCCCAATCTCTATACTTTACAATCCATCTATTTTGTTGCTTCAAGATTAATCTTTTTTACTTGTTAGTTCTCTTCTTGAAACCTTTCAGTTCCTCTCTTTTCTCTAATGAAAAGGGTTCTGATTCTTCAACCTAGCATTTACATCCATTCACAATTTCATATTATTCTGTTTTTCCAGCCATGTTTCATTTTGTATTCTACATAGATAAAAAAAACTCTAAATTGAACTGCCTCTGACTTCCTATCTATATATGTCCCATTTATTTCCCTTCCTTCATCTGTTGAATTTCTTCTTAAACTTTAAAAACCCAATCCAAATGCAGTACTACTTTTTCTAGGAAGCTTCTCCTGACCATTCCAGTTGGCAAAGGTCCCACCTCTTCTTTAAAATAGAAAATCTTACATAGTACTTTTTATCTTTCTTTTACACATGTTGTAATGTATCATAGTTATTTGAGTGTATACCATATGAAGCTATAAGCTCCTGTGAGAGCAGATCTTTGAATCCTGCCCATTCTGGTGCTCTACACATGGTAAATGGTTAATTATTTTCAATTTAATTGAATTGGTATGATGTTTACTAATACTTCTCTAAACCCGTTGCCTTTGCAAAACAATGAATTGTTTATGTCGTAATGGTGACTGGAATCCTGACCAATGCTTGTCCCAAATGTATAATTTCCTCCTATTCTTTTTTGGGCTATTTGCCTATTCACTTAAAACTAAATGGAAAACTTTTCCATCTGCTTCTGTAATTGCTACTAAGTAGACATCTTGCTTGCTGTTCTCATTTAACAAATATTTGTTTATTTTATTTTCATTGTGGATGCCATATGCTAAAGGCTTCAAATACTTTTGTTTATTGTTACTGCCTACGTGCCTTTAAAATTACTGATGACGAAAAATGAATGATTTCATATTGGGAACAACTAATAGAAGAGACCAAACTTGAGGTAGTCAAGAAGGGAGCACACCTCGATCGCTTTTTGCTAGGATGGCCCAAAGATTCATGTCAGCACCTTCAGCGTGTCCCACCACCATCCGCAGCTTAAGAAGGGCAGGAGGTAATGATGCTGGGGTCAGTGAGAGGAAAAGGCAGGCAGAGTTAGCACCAGACTGCCTGTGGAGGTCATCTTTGATTGAGTGAGTGAGCCCTGTAAATATGAACATTGTTGTTGTAAAAGAAATCAGAAGACATAAAGATATTGTATTTAAATATTAGGGTAATGCACTGGTGTTCTTGGAGAAGCAAATAAAGAAGATTGAAGCGTGATTTCATCTTGCATTTAAATGGAGCGCTCCATCTCTCACCTCTCCTTTTCAGCATCTGCTTCAGGTTCCAGGGTTCCTCCCCACATTTGACTGTGCATGATTTTGGCAATGTTTAGTCTCTTCCCCTCTCCCCCTCCCCGTCCCCCTCTCCCCCTCTCCCCCTCTCCCCGGCCCCAATTGCTTTACTTTTGTTCCATGTGCATGTGTAGTCCCAACTGAATCTAAATTCCTTGAGAGTAAAGCCTGTTTTATTTTTGTTGTCATGTCCTCAGCATCAAAACAGTATCTGACATTAGTAGGCAATTAGTTCCTTCTTGATTGATTGACTAAATAAGAAAGTTCTTCTAGCATGTTGAATTTATAAGAAAACATATTGAAGAATTAGGTTTCACTAGAAGCATAGAGGGAAATAAGACTTAGATAGGTCAGCACAGAAATCCGTCAAAGTCATGTCCCTTTCCAAGGGTGATTTTAGAGTGACTAAGCATTATTACTAAAGGAAAGTGAGATAAACTATTCAAGTTCTCCCAGTGTTCGTACAGGTCATACAGAGCTAGAACTGAAAACGAGGCTTTTCTTCAGTGTATTTTTCCTATACTCTACTAGCTCCATAAAATCAACTTTAGATCTAGAATAGCCCTTAGAGATCATCTAGTCTAATTTTCTCATTTTATAGATGTGGAAACTGAGGACCAAAGCTTTTAAATAACTTGCTTAAGATCCCAGAGGTAATGGAACAAGTGATATTTGAACAGATTTTGTGATTCCAAAATCGTTACTGTTTCTATTTTATCATACTGCCTTCACTGTATACACTTGGTCTGTAGCAGTTTTCTTGACTTATTGTTTTGTATGTCTAAAAACTATAAGGAAGAAATTTGCCTATCAGTAAAAAATACTTCTCAAAGAGTTAAGGAGGGCAGTTTATGAAGATACTTAATGAGTTAGAAGACAAGGGTCCTAGTTTCAACTCAGCAATAATTCTCTGTGTAATCTTGAACAAGTAACTTTACCACTTTATGCCTCAGTTTCTTCATCTATTAAATGAAGATGTTTTCTAAGGTCCCTTCCAGCTCAAAATTTTTATTATTATAATTAAAAATACCATTTTTATTTCTCATTAGTTATTCTGTTGAATATTTTTAGTCTCCAATGACAATTTTAATACATAACCACATTCTTTCAGAATTGAAAGTAATTAGTTTTACCTTGTGAGTTTAAAAAAACAATAATTTAAGTAAGTTTTACACTTTTGAAATACACTGAATATTATAAAAAGATATAGAAAAAATACTAAATCTGCATTTGGGAGAAAAAAAAACAATGTTTCAAATGTTAGTCTACTTAGTCTTCTCTGACAGTCTAGCAACTGCAACTACATAATGTTATTGCTTTCAATTTCTATCTAACAAAAGATTGCAAAAGATGCTGACTTTTCTGCTGGAGTATTAAGATTTAATAATCCCAAAGGCCAGGTATTGAGTTTTGTTTGGATTCTTTATTAATGTACAAAATTCAATAAATGTTATAGTCTCAACAAAAGGAGCTTAGAACACAAATTAGCTTTGTAATGTTTTTCAGTAATTGGCATACTCTAACATGTTTTATAAGCTTTACTTAATGCTTCTTTTAAAATATTCATTTTTCCCATTTATCAAAATGGTGACAGAATAATTAAGTTTCTTTTCTTATAACCATAGAAATTAGAATAAGTATATAAACTAAAAATAATGAATTTTGTAAATGACTCTTTTTGTATGTGTACTGTCACATGAACTCTTTAGTTTTTTTCTATTTACTATTTCTGCTAGTTTTAATTAATTTTATCTATGCTTATTCTACTTCATTTTAGAAATTACATTTTTAAATCCTTCTCTAATACTTAAAATATTTTGATTCTAAACTTTGGATCTTAAATGTAGATCTAAAGGGACCATTTTAAGCTATCTATTTCTATCTCCTTATTTGACATCTGAGGAAACTGAACCCCTAATGAGTTAATTTATATAGTCACCCAAGTATTAAGTGACTTCAGGTCCTTTATTTCCTGGCCCAGTGCTCTTTCCACCATGCTACCCTGTGCTGCCTCCATGAGAATATAAAGAAGTAAATGAGGCTGTGGTAAAAAAAAAATAATAATAAATAATAATAAGCCATGCTGGGGATGTCAGGAGGAGAAAGCAATAGTTCTATCCTCTTCCTTTTATACTATATTGCCATTTTCTTCCTAGGCACTGGCTCACATACCAATTAATCAGCATATATGTACAAAATAACTCAGATTCGTTTTCCTATCTTTTAACAAGAAATATAAAATGGCAGTTATACATTGAAAGGCTTCAGAACTTACCAAACTGTGACTCCAAATTGACTGAAAAGCTTGCCTTCATCTATTCAATAAAAATGTAATCTGTTCTTGGTACAGAAAAAGGAAGGCATTTTCAGACTTGAAGAATGAATTGATTTATTTGTCTTATTTTGTTACTTGATTCATTTGGTGAATAGTGAAGGGGGAAGAAGTCATTGGGAAATAGTGACAGCAGAATAAAAAAAAATCAGTAAAAGTTTTTTAATAGAAATTAACTAAATAGTAAATCAGAAAGACATTAAACTCAAGAATATCTATATGTGGCGTCAGTTTTATAGAACAGGTTTCCATGTTGTCAGGAAAATCTTGACTTGGAAAAATGGCTTTTAGATAAGAAAAGAGATTATATGGCTTCTCATAATGACATTCTCCATTTTTGCATCAATGAATGACATGAGAAGATTATCAACAGGACTCATATTTTAATTGTCTACGTCTTGGCTAGATTACCTTTTTTTTTGCTTTTCAAAAGATATCCTGTTATTGTAATCACATCCTGGAGGACTGAACTTAAATAATGTTAATACAAACTTATTTATCTTTCATTGAGAGGTAACATGGTAGAATAAATCAAGAGGCAGCCAGGAGTCAGGAAGAACAGGATTCAAGCAAGGCCTGCCTTGGTTATGTACCTGCTGGATGACCTGGGCAAGTCCCTTAAACTCTTAGTGCTACCAGGCTTCTACCATGACACCAGGGAAGTGATAGCCTGACATTCAAGTGAATTGGATTGAAGTGAGGAAGGACTGTGCAAGATCATCTGCCTGGATTTTTCCCCAAAGTGATCTGGATCCAGTGGCAAAATATAGATCAGGGTAATTAGAAATGGCCCTGGGTACAGCCAGAGACCTGGGTTTTAACATCTCAGTTTGGTTGAGTGAGGTAACACCCATTCAGTTAATCACTGAAGGCTGAGTAAAAAATGAAGCAGAGAATGGCTCTTTTTATCTAGTAAAAAAAAAAAAAAAAAAAAAATATATATATATATATATATATATACACACACACACACACACACACACACACACACACATATATATGCATTGTAGAGGGCTAGAACTCTGGAGAGGTATATTTGGAACAAGGTGTTAACTCAGTGGAATTGATGAGATAATGGTTCTCTAGTTTACATATACTTAGTATGATGATGTAATGGCTCTCTAAGTTCACACAAAATCAGTGTGCTCTAATGATGTAATTCCAATAAGGTATATAAGGGCTAAGAAGGACAGGAAGAGAGAGACAGTCTATCTTTGATTAGCCTCGTGGTAGCTCTCCTGCCTCCTGCACTATGGGGGAGGCTGGTTCAGACTGGGAGAGTGAAGGAGACAATAAAGATTTTAGACTTTATTCCTGACTATTCTCGTGGTTATTCTGCTGAGATCAAGACTAGTCCCAAGGTCTTCCAGAAAGCTAGCCCGAACATTACAATGCATATAGAAATAAACATAAAATCTGGGAGAGGAATCCCTCAAAATTTGTGACCTAAGCATCAACAACTGCTATTAGGATTATCTTTGAATCATTCAGGGCCTAAATAATGACAAAGTGGGACTTAGCCTGGGACCTATTGTTGTTGCCCAAACAATCCATGCAGCAAATTTCTCTGATAATAGTCTTATTTTTTAAAAAAGATATTCAAGAAACTGAAATAGATAACAAGAGCTAGTTCACAGTGGATAAATGATCAGAGAATGTAAATGGTTATCAAAGAAAGGAATCTAAGCTGTCAATAATCACATGAAAAAATGCTGCAAGCCAGTAATAATTAGAAAATTGCTAAGAATGTCAGAAAATGAAAATGACAGTAGTTTGGAAGACTTTGGGAAACTGGCACACTAAGTTGATGTTGGTGAACCTATGAATTGGTCTAAACATTTTAAAAAGCAATTTAGAGTTATTCTAAAAAGTCACTAAAGCATTTGTTGGCTCACCTACATATTACTACCTCCTATTGGGAAAAAATTTGGAAGTAAGGAAGGATGGATCTTTGTAACAAAATTGCATCAAGCAAAATGAATTCCCATATTATCTATGTGCAGCTCTCATCCTGCATTTTGAATCCATAATCTCTTCATCAGAAGATGAGTATAGAATAGTTTATCATTAGATCTCTGCAGTCATGTCTCTCAAATTTGTTTCAGTTTGTCTATGATAGATTTGTTCTTGGATCTTCTCACTTCAGTCTGCATCAGTTCATATAAGTCTTCTTAGGTTTCTCTGAAACACTATACTTTTCATGATTTCTTGAAGCACAACAGTATCATATTCACATGCTATAATTCTTAGTGCATTTATTTAAAACTTAAATGGAAAATAAGAAAAAGAAAAATAGGAAAAAAAAAAAAAACTTTGTGTATCCAGAAGAATATCAGGGAGTATTCAAAATATGTCATAATAAATTTCCATTTAAAGAGAGCATATACAATAATAGAAGACATTATTATATTCATGACAATCTAGCTTTTCTTTGTTTCCTTAAAGATTTTCTTTAGTTCTCTGCCGTGCACTTTTGGCTTTATTCTTTTCTCCCTTTTTCTCTCTCTTCTTTGTCCCTCCAAGTAGGTTACAATTAAGCAGGGATATATTTTTGCATATGTCTATGTGTCTACACATACATCAAAAACAGTATTAATATGGTTAATATAAGTAGATTTCTCTCTTGATTGAATCTTTTAAGTTTGACTTTGAGATCAATGTTACTACCTCTACTTTTTTTTTCTAATAAATTCTACTCCTGATCACTGTTACTGTTTCATCTTTTATTTCCTATACTTACTAACTTTTCTACTTTAACTTGCCTTGATAGTACTTAATCTCACTGCTCCCCATTCCTCTTTTACTTGTTCACTCTTTATCCCATTTTCATTAATCTACACACCTCATCCCATTCCCATTAATCTAACTACTCTATTGTATTCCATCTTATCCTATGCTATCCTTTTCCTCTCTTTATCCTTTTTCCATTAATTTATATGCATTATTCCACTCCCATTAATCTTCATACTGTTTTGTATCCCACCTTATCCTATTCTCTCCCTCCTTTATATATACAAATGTATGTTTTGTTCTCTCTTACTGTGTGTGTGTGTGTGTGTGTGTGTATGTACGTGTGTGTATGTATGTATGGGTTTTGTTCCTTCTTTAACTCATTTCTAATGCAAGTAGTTTTTCAGAACCACCAACCTTCCTTCCCCCATTAAATTCTATGTTGGTTCTTGCTATTGCACCTCATTTGTATAGCATAATTACTATCTTTATTTTTTCCTAGACAATTTTGCTTTTTATAGTCACATCATACTTAGCTCTATTTCAGTCTTTCTTTTGGACTACCCAGTTGCTAATGTCAATCTTAGTTACGGTTTATATTTCCATGTATAAAAGAAACAGCTTGTCCTTATTGAGTCTTTAAAATTAGTCTTTACATGTTAAATTTCAGTTGAGTTCAAATTGAGACAAAATCCTGAAAATCTGGATGTTCGTTTAATGTCTTTTTTTTTTCTATGTTCGATATTATACTTAATTTTGCTGATATAATATTTTCGCTACAACCCTAGTTTTTTTGATTGATGATGATATAATATCCCAGGGCCTGTGCTCTTTTATTGTAGCTGCTGATAAGTCTTGTACAATTCTAATTGTAGCTCTAATTGAATTGTGTTTTTGTTGTTGCTGCTTGTCAAATTTTCTCTTTGATCTGGAATTTTTTAAATTTAGTAGTGATACAGTTATGTATTTTCCTTGTAGGATCTCTTTGAAGTAGTGAGTGCTAAGTGGATTTTTTCTGTTTCTACTTTTCCCTCTTTAATTATTTCTTGTGTTATTGTGTCAAGATTTATTTTTAGTCATAGCTTTCAATTCAGTTATTCTTATATTTTCTCTTCTTAATCTGTTTTCCAGATCTTTTGTTTTTCTTATAAGATGTTCTATCTTCTCTTCAGTTTTTTCATTCTTTATATTTTGTTTTGTTATTTCTTGATCTCATAATTTCACTGGCTTCCCCTTGCCCAATTCTAATCTTCAGAATAATTTTCTTTAAGACTTTGGATTTCCTTTTCTTTGGTTGACTTTCTTTTCATAATCTTCTTGTTTTTGTTGTTCCCCCTCATTCTCCCTCATGATTAAAAAAAATTTTTTTTTGAGTTGTTCTATAAATTCTTTCAAGGCATATAACCACTGAATGTCACTTTAGGGGAGGGAAGGCTTTTTTTTTTTTTTTTTAAATTTCAGTATTTTCCTCTTGAGATGAATCTTGGTTTTCCATATTCCCATAGTAAGTTTTTTCTGGTTGGCTTCTTTCTCCATTGTCTGCTCATTTTTAAGTGAGAACTTACTAGTGTAAGTATCTCTAATTCTGGGATGAGGGCAGGGTGTCTGTGGCTTCAGGTCTTCCTTCAGTCTTCACTGTGGCCTGGAACCAAGAAGTCCACCTTCCTGCAAATGCTGGTTCCTTCTCACCCCAAGCAGCATTTCAGAAGCATGACTGGATCTAGCCTTCTTATGAACTGAGGTTTCTTCTGTCTTCCCGGACTCGGATCCCCAAACAAGCTGTCTGGGAGGTGAAAGCCCAGCTGCCCCCAGGGCTCCCCTCTTGCTGTTTCTTCAGAGCTTTCTTCTGGCCTTCTTGGGTTGTCCCAGGAGGAGCCTCGTTCTGCCCCAAGTCCACATTTGTCCTGAAATACAGTTTATTTATTTGGGGTAATCTGGAGCACTTGAAATTTTCTGGCCTACTCTGCTATCTTCCCAAAATTCTCCTGGCACATGCCATAATTTGATAAGCTATTTCCCATTTGATGCTCCTCTTTTCTCCCCACTCCATAAAGAACTGATATTTTTGTACATATGGGGCCTTTTTCTCTTTTATCTCTTTGAGGCACATATTATAGCTGGATCAAAGGGTATGCATTGTTAAGTAATTTTTTAGATATGGCTTAAATTTCTTTCTAGAATAAAGATCATTTCAAAGCCACAACAACAGTGCATTAAAGTGTTTGTTTTCCTGCAGTTCTTCAAGCATTTGTCATTTTCCCTTTTTTTGTCAATCTTATGAATGTGAAGTAGAATATCAGACATGCTTTACTTTGCATTATTTCAGCTATTACTTGGAATATTTTTTCATATGGCTATTGACAGTTTGGATTTCTTTAAGAATTGCCTATTTATATGATTTGTCCATTTGTCAGCTAGAGGATATTCTCTTAATCTGCAAATTTGATCAGTTTCTTAAATGTCTGAGAAAAAAGACTTATTAAAGAAAGCTTGCTCCAAACACTTTATTTCCCAGGTAACTATTTCCTTCTCATTTTAACTGTATTGGTTTTGCTTGTTTAAAAACTTTTTAGTTTTAAAAAACTGTTATTTTATCTTCTAGGATCCTTTTTTTCCTTGTTTGATCATAAACTCTTCCCCATCCATAAATTTGAAAGGAAGTCTTTTCTTTATTTAAATTTATTTATGATATATATCCAGTTCAATTTTATTTTCATCTCACTATAGTTAGCATTTTTAATGATCTGTCAAATAGTATGGGTTATAATGGCTGTCCTTGTTTACAAACTCTTACTTAATTGTAAAGGCCTCTGTTTTACCTCTCTTATATATAATGTTGACTCTGAATTTTAGATCAATAATACTTATCGTATGAAGAAAAAGGTCCACTTATTTAATTGTTGAGTCTATATTTAATACAAATGGGTACTTTATTTTCCAAAACTTTTCTGCATCTGTTGATATTGTAATGTCTGGGCTAGCTCTCTGGTGGGCCTCGGGATCAGCCCAAGGCTTGGGCTTAGCCGGGGAGTGAAGTGAAAGAGGCAGGAGAGCAGACACGTGGCTGGTTAAAGATGAAATCTGGCCTCGGAGTCTGGAGCCCTGAAGTCTTCTCTGTGGCTGAGATCACCATGGCCAAGAGAGCCCTTTCTCTCTGGAACTCCCTTAAATACCCCAGCATGACTACATTACAACACCACACTGGGCTTTAGAACATCACATCACCACATTACCCTAAGTATATGCCAACTAGATTGACTACATCATTACTTTGCATCAAGTATATGCTTAGAGAACCACCATCTCACACTGAGTAGGTACTTAACTACAAGCACTCTGCTATCTTAGATTCATGTACACCCTTTTCAGAGTTCCAGCTGCTATAAGTATGATCGTTATTTTTGTTGTTGTTAATATGGTCTCTGTTATATTGCTAGGATTCCTAACATTGAAGCAATACTAATTCCTCCTGCATTTAGCCATAGCATTTGTTCTTTTGGGCACAATTACTGTCGCAATTATTTTGCAACACTAAAAATTTTAGTGTTGCAGGTTAATGGTACACTATTTCAGAGTCCTATTCTTTTTGTACAACAAAATAATGGTTTGGACATGTATACTTATTCTGTATTTAATTTATACTTTAACATATTTAACATGTATTGATCAACCTGCCATCTAGGGGAGGGGTGGGGAGAAGGAGGGGAAAAATTGGAACAAAAGGTTTGGCAATTGTCAATGCTGTAAAATTACCCATGCATATAACTTGTAAATAAAAAGCTATTAAAAAATAAAAATAAAAATAAATTGGTGTTGGCGTTCATTAGGGATATTGGTCTCTTGTTTTCTTTTGGTTTTGATTGTTTCCATCATATTTGTATCAGAAAAGGAATTTGGTAAAAATCCCTTTTTCTATTTTTGCAAATTGTATAATATTGAATTGTTTGTTCTTTGAAGGTTTGATGAAATTGGCTTGTAAATTTATCCTTTTCATTGCTTGTTGAACCTTTTTAAAATTGGTTGGTTAAATTTCTATTGTTGTAGTCTAAACATTTTGTATTTTTGTACATTTTGATCTGTTTAATTAAAATCAGTTTTATTGGCATGTAGTTCAACAATGTAGTGTCTAATCTTTCACTTGTCATTTATTTACCATTTTTCATCTTTGAGGTTAATAATTTAATTTTCTTTTTAGCTACTGGGTAATTTTTCCCCCAGAAGAGCCCCCATTTTTATCTTTATTAATTTAATGGAAACTTTCTGCTTATCATTTTGTTAGTATCTTATTTTTTTAAATTCCAAGTTGGTATTTAATTTTTAAAAATTTACTCATTTTCTTTTAGGTTTTCTCCATTTTTGATAATGAAAGTTTTTAGAGAGAGAAAATTTCCCCTAAAGTTTGCTTTGCCTACATCCTACAAGTTTTTACTTTGTCCTATTGCTATAGTTATACTGTAATTATTTTTAATCCTTTCCTCAATAGTCTTTTACTGAATATAATTTGTTGCATTGTCAGTAAAATACATATATATATATATATATATATGTGTGTGTATATATATATAGATATATACATATTTCTATTTATATTCTAATTTTCTTTAATCAGTTGAGATAAAAATAAGGTTGAAGTATGACCTATTCCATCACACACACCCTTCTTCCTTTTATATTATAATCTTTTACTTTCTAACCTATATCTTATATAGACTAATTCTTAGGTGATGTTACTTGTCTTAGATCTTTGTTGGAGTGGTTGTGGGAGAGACCTTAACTTAGACTGCTATCTCTTCTATCTTTGCCAGTCAAGTCACTGAACTGTGACAGAGCAATACTAGGTCTATCTTCCACTGATATCAAAAAAAGAAGGAAAGAAAGATCCAAACATGCAAAATATTGAATAGTAAAATTGACTAATAGTATTGGGAAACTAAAAGGACTTTTGTGAACTAACATGGGAAAATATGCTATGATAAGAAGGAAATGCAATGAAGAGGCTAGCTTCTTTGCTGTAAAAGGAACACCAGGTACTTAGTACACTGCAAAAAGGGAATATGATTGAAAAATAGATCTCTTTGTTTAGTGATTTGGGAAGAGATTCTCTACCAAAAAAAGAATAAATAATCACTTTTATATACTGACTTTATATTTATATACTATATATACTATATACATACTATATATACAGTAATACTTTTATATGATGATTTTGTCATTATTGATGGTTTTTTTTTCTTTTTTTAATAGGCAGTTGCTGGCTACTTTGATATCTTTTTTGAGAAGAACTGCCACAAAAAAGTATGTATGACAGATTATATAATGAATTCTTTTTATTAAATGTCCTTTTTCTGCTAGAGTTTGGCTCATTGTTGATCATTGTTAGCAGTTGCTAACAATGGCTATGTGTTTGGTATTGTTGTAGCATGATTTTGGAAGATTATATTCAATCAGTTACTTTTGAACTCTGCCTCTACAGGTCTTATTTTCTACGGGTCCCCACAGCACCCAAACTCACTGGAAGCAAACAATTTTTCTCCTTGAGAAGCCATTTTCAGTTAAAGCAGGTAAGAAGAAAAGTAGAGTGGGAAACATTTTAATTTGGATTATAATTAGTGTTCCATCCCACAAATACTTATTCAGTACCTACCACATTCTAGGCACCGTGGTGCTGTGATGTCACTGTTACAGATTTTAATTGAGAAAACTTGATTTTTTGAAGATGTTTGAAGAGAAGTGATTAAAAAGTGGGCATATATAAAGGGAAAAAATAACATTCTTCTTTAATCTAATAGAAGAGGAATATAAAGTTAAAATTGCCCAACTTCTGATTGTTAACCTTTTATAAGGAGAAATATTAAGAATATGCATCAATTAAATATTTTAGTTCATTTCTTTTTTTCCCCACACAAATGTGTTTGACACAATACATGTTTGTTACTTGTAAAAACTCTTTAAAATAATCTACATGAAATGCAAATCATATCTTCTTTATAAATGTCAGGCCCTTTTTCTTCCTGAAGAGAAGCAGTATGACAGTAGAAAAAAGTGATGAACTTTGTCATTAGTCCTGAGGTCAAGTTTCAGTTGTACCACTTACCTTCTATGCACGGGGTAGCAACGGGAAGTAGTAAGGAGTCACTGGAGCATTTTAAGTTGAAGAGGGAGAGGGCTCCCCCAGAACTCAGGGACGATTCAGTCTACGCTCTCTTTCCTCTTCTGTCTGAAATGCTAAGGTGTTTTTCCATTCCTTCCTTAATAGTCATTCCTCCCTCTTGGAGAAAATCAGATCCAGAATGGAATTTCCTCATCAGTTCTTATATCTTTTTATTTAACAAGTCAATAAAGTTTTGGCAGTTCTGCTTTCAGCACTGAGAAAGCTACAGCAGATTTTCAGGAAATTGAAATTCTCCAGTACACCCTGTCATACCTCTGTTTCCCAAATTCTCCTTTAATGAGGAGAGAGTGCTGGGCCTGGAGTCAAGAAGACTTCAGTTAAAATGTTGCTTCAGTTATTTGCTTACGTTGTGACCTTAATGTCTTATCTTCCTCAGTTTCTTCAACTGCAAAACTGAAATAATAGCACCTTCCTCTCAAAGTTCTTATGAGGATCAAGTGAGATATTTATAAAGTACAGTGCCTAGCACACAGTAAGCACTATATAAATGCTTATTCCTTTCCTCTACTTCCCCTCTCCTAGAATTCTAGTGCTTTCATTTTCCTCACTTTTTAATATGCATTAACATGTGTACAATCTACACTCAGTTTCCATTCCCTGTTCTAATCTCCAACTTTCTCATTTAATTTAAATTACTTCCTAATAATAACTTACAGTGCTTTAAAATTTGCAAAGCACTTAAATTAATAACTATTTAAGTGCCTGCTGTGTGTAAAGAACTGTCCTAAGTACTTTATAAACATGGTATTTTTTTATTTGTGGCAAATGCTATTATTTTACCCATTTTACAAATGAAGAAACTGAAAATAGGCCGAGCTTAAATGACTTGTCCAAAATCAGATAGTGTCTTGCCTACTCAGGTTTTTATTTTTTCCTTGATGCCTTAACTCCTCTTCTGCTCCATCAATTGAAGTTATTTTCCTTTTGAATCTTTCACTTTCTTGTGTTCTCTCAATCCATCTTTTCTTTTTATTCTATCCCTAAGTCTTCCTTCAACTTTTCAAGTTCTCCCAGATTTTTCCACCCTAAATTAAATCTCTTATAATATCTATGAATATTGTCTAAAATAAATCTCTTATGCAATTATAACATTCTTCAAATGCATAGTTCCTAATTATTCAGTCCAAAACCTTCTTTTGCCATCTCTCCCATACAATCTTCTCTTTTGGAAATTGAAAATAGAAAAATTAACATGGATAAGTTACTTTAACTCGAGACAGTTTTTTTCATCTGTTCATTGAGAATGATTGTTGACTAGCTATCTTCCTACATTGTTATGAGTAAATAACTTTCTAATTTATAAAGCTTCATATGCGCTCCTTTTTTTTTTTTTTAATGTTGAGTAGGCAGTAGGATATCAGGTTCAAGATTAGACATAATGGGGAGTCATTAACATGGAGGCGCAATAAGTGAAATAATGTGAATAAAATGAACTCACAGATGGAGAGGATTTTTTCAAAAATATATTGATATGGGGCCAAGAACTGAATTAGCTTTGAGAAGGCCCATAATTTAGTTAGCTACAAAACACAGAAGATAAATAGATGAGTAGAAAGGAAGGGCAACTGTGGCCCCTTGCACCAATCTGACATTATCCCTATACCAGAAAATTTTAGAGAAGGACATGCTCGTTCTAGGACTGACCAAGTGGGCCAAGTTTGGTCTTGATCAAGATGGGCAAACTGATTGTATAGACTTAAATGTTCTTGCTGGCTACTTTTCTGTCACTCAACAAGTATTTATTATTAAATGCTTACTACATGCCAGACAAAGGAACATATTTGAATTTCTCAAAAATGAAACTTAGTTCTTTTAAGTGTCAATACTGTTAAGCATCTTTGTTGGATACTTTTTATCTCCTTAAACATGGTAGTGAATTTAAGGTTCTCATGAAGTGTATAGGATACCATTAATTTTGTTTTAATTGAATTGAATTCTACTTTGCCAAAGTACAGCTATCTTCATCAAATGTCTGAGATTTGTTTGATTATTTTTTTCTTATATCAAATTCTCTAGAAGCTGTGCTTCCTAAGTTGTCTGCTTTTCATTGTTACCATCACAAAAAGTCTGCACGTTCTCCCCTCCCTCCCCAATCATTTCCTAATTGTCATTTAAGTCCTTTTTCAATCATGACCAGCTCTTTTGTGACCCCATTTGGGGTTTTCTTGGCAGAAATATTAGAGTGTTTGCCAATTTTTTCTCCAGTTCATTTTATAGATTTGGAAACTGAGGTAAATGGGGTTAAGTGACTTGCTCAGTGACTCACACAGCCAGTAAATGTCAGAGGCTGGATTTGAACTCAGAAGATAAGCCTTCCTGTCTACTGTGCTACCTAGCTGTCCCCATTTCCTAGTACTAGTATAATTCTACCTACTTTTAATTTGCTTTTTTAAATATGCTGAAACTGTAGAACTTGATAAAGAATAAGTACACTGTCAGGGAAAAGTCTTTAGACACAGTCCTGATCAATGATGTATTAGTAAATGTTAATGAAGGGGGAAGATAGAAGGTGCTGCAAGACACACTTTTAAAGTTTAATTTGCATAAGTAATATTTTCTCCATAATTTCTTAGGTCTAGAAAATTTAAATAAAGAAAACACATAAAGCCTTGATTTATAATGTATGTCAATTTTTGAGTTGAAAATTTTACAACTGGTTAGCCATATATGAGATGGCTCCAGCACTCCTGCCTAGGCATAATGTGATAGACATTATAACTTGTTTTATCACAGGTTTTTTAAGATTCCTCAGGCGCCCTTTCATGAGTGCAAACTATAGGTATGGCTTTCAATGTTTTGTGTCACAGAAAATATAAAAAATCAAAACACTGCTAAGTGTAACTTTCACTTTAAACTTGCTGTCTGAGTCCATTCTTTTCCAAACAATTAGACAGCTCTCACTTGGTATGTCTATACAAGCCAGAGCCTCCTTAGTTGGATTTCTTGGAAACTTGGGTTTTCTCTCCTAATTAGTAATGTACATTGCAAATGTATAAACATATGGTACTTTCTAAGACATTAATTGGAATCATTTCCTTCCCTATGTAGTTTACTTTGGTAAATTTTTTAAATCAAAGAGAAACTTAACAAAAAATAAATTTTCTGCTCTTAAAAAATGATTCATGAGTATAGTTGAATAGGTTACAGTTTTTCTGAACTAGGTATTTTGGGGATGAAATAAAATTAAACATTGTTCTTTTAGAATATCAAGGTCTTAGATCATGGTAAACAAATAGCTGTTTTTATTGTTGTAATTTAACTATTTGATAGTTTACAGAGAATTGTTGCTGCCTTAATTTCACAGCTTCAGATAGTGATGGCAGCTAATACGAAGGGGATTCAAAAGACTTCATGTGTCTTGGTATGATACCATATGGGGAGAAATCTTCATTATGTTGTATTAGAGTAATTTGGCTCTGCAGGACATGAGCTGCTTGAATTGTCAAAGTTTCCCTCTAGTCTGAAGTTAGCGGTGCTCTAGTAATAAATATTCCTTCTTTATGTTTGATATATTTTGTGTGATGGTGGAAGTATTGTTGTTTTTTTTACTTCTACTCAGGGAATATGAATTGCTATAATATACCAAAAATGAAATTTGATAAAAAGAAAAAGATGTAAACTTTGATTTGGGGTGGGGCAAATTAAACCAGTAAAAGGAAACTTAAGGAAAAGGATCTGTTGAAATAGAATTTTTGAAATAGAATGGAGTTGATGTGTCACGAATACCCAGTTTGCATATGTCTGTAGGGGACAGAAATCATAATTTGTTGGTTTATAATCTTAAGGCTCTCTGTGAGTGTGACAATTACTTTGAATTTTCTAATGCTTAGCATACAGAAAGCACTTAATTGTTCAGTAGTAAGTATAGTGACATTTTTTTTTCCCACCTTTATTCCATTTGATTATAAAATGACTTTTCAAGGACTCATTCACCCCCATGGCTGGGATTCATTATTAGACATAGAAAGCTTAAAAATTGTAACTTCAAGTGCAAGGGGCTGTAGTGTATAATTGAACTGTATTACTAAATTAAAGATAGCCAATGAAACTAAAGCAGTTGATAATGATTCTGGTAATTCTGAAGAATTTAATTTTCAAAGATGTCAAGGTTTCTATGGTTAGAATTTTTATGTCCTTAGCCTTTGAAAGAAGATAATGTTTAATGAAAACAGAAAGAAAATGCTTTATTTAAGCCATTCCAATATATATATATACGTGTGTGTGTGTGTGTATCCATCTACTGCTTATTATTTTCTACAAAACTTTTTTGTATTAAAATTTAACAAATACCAGATTCATGGATTATGATTAGTTTACCAACCATCTACATGCTTGACAGCCAAAACCTCTAAAAATAGCCTTTAAAAAACCCTTTTGATTTTGGTTTTACTATCTTTACAGAAATTAACTTTTTAAAATGTGGGCAAACAAGCTCTATTGGCAATAAAACAGCACACGGTATTTATTTTCTCACTTTGTGATTGCCTGGAAGTGGACATAAAACCTTGATAACGTTATTTTTTTGTTTCTAAAAAGGTTGAGCACAGCAAAACTGAAATGGTGCGAATACAGCTAAATCCCCATAAATTCCGTGGTTCTTTTTTCTTTCTGGTAATTGAGTTGAGGGTTAGACTCTTGAAAATGTACATTTCTTTGTAATCTCCAGGATTGTCTCCAGGATAACTATGTTGTTGTCCTAATATTTTCTTTTTAAGCAAAGTGTTCAATAATATAGATTTTTGTCTTGAGAAAACATTTAATAGTAATTTATTAAATAGGGAGTTAATAAATCTTTGTTGAATTGCATTTAAGTTATTAATTTGAAATTAATATTTTTCTAAGATTTCTTCCTACTCTTTCTGACTAAATTAGTGCTTACATTCTAATTGTTCTTAGCTCAGATGATCTTGTGACTGGCACTCTTTCTGAGGGATATCTTGTTATTTGTAAACTTTTTGAACATAGTAAAATGGAACTTTAAGAAGTCGATACCTGTCCTGACTTCACCTATATTTTTTGTACTATATTTCCATACTTGCTGTTTATATAAATGGTAGAGCTAGTGCATAGTGGGAGACCAGAATACACAGAAGCATCACAGCCTGAAGAAGATGTTACCTCATTTTGAGGAAAATTTAAAAATAAAATTAGTAACATCTCTCTGTGGTAGTAATGTTGTATGGGGATAGGATAAATAATCATAATCCCCTTTATTGTTCCTGAGCAGCCTCTGGTTACTGTGCTAATGAACAGGGAAATTGCCAAAAGGCAGACAATGGGAGAGAACAGAGAAACAAAGAACCTGAATGAGCACAAAGTAGATAATTACTGCTTTGCAGCCTGTCCATTTTCACATACAGCATTAAAAAATGAATGCTCTTTCTCAGCTTTTCTCTTCCAAAAAATCTTATATATTGGGCTCTAGTACCCTTCTGTTTTCTGTTCTGTAACCCACTCAAATCTTGATTGTATGTGACTAGATTCAAATATATAAAATCAGTTAAACATATATATGCGCTTTGGTGTATATTTCCCTTCCTGTTAAATATAGATTGGAACAGAAATTGTTCAGTACCATAATTGCCACTCAAGATTGACCCTAGTAGGCAGAGGTATTATGTTTTAAATATGGGACCTTGAACTTTGTAATAAAAAAAATCTAATATATTTTGTCAATTCACAGTTCCATTTATTGCCATAGTTATTATAAATATTTAAAGTTAATTTTTTTCCTACTTAAAAAACTTTCTCAAGAATCTTATCTATCTTATAAGTTGAGTGAAGTATCTTAATATAATAGCAGACAAGTCACATTGAGTTTGTGGGACTCTTTCATCAAAATCTATCAGCATTTGTGACTGCTTTTATATGTGAGCTCGAATTTATATGACCTCTCAATAGAAATGTTTGGCCTTTTCAGTTGCATTGTCAGAGTAAGATCATTTCATTCATTTTCTCAAACCTAAGACATTCAATCTCTAAGGACTGTGGCAGAGGAATTTGATGCGTTTCTGTTTTGGATCCACCAGTATTATAAACTTGTAATCTCTGAATCAAAATACATCCCTTAATTCTACTTGGCCATTGGTAAGAAGTTTTATTTTAATTAAGTGAATTTTTTTTTTATGTACTACCTAAAGACGTTTTAACTAGAGAAGTTCACATTTTACACACACACACACATATATATATATATACACAGCCACATATACATATGTACATATACATATATATTCCTCCTACATACACATATGTCCACACATACATATGTAACATAACATGTAACTGTGTGTATATGTATGTATAGAAAACTCAATAAAATATAATTTTATCCATTGTTCTTTTTAAAGGGGAAAAGAGAGAAACTAAAACTAAAATAAAGAACCAACATTAAAAAGCATAAATGTTGTACTTTTAAATTTCATAGAAGATTGTATGAAACTTAGTAATAGATTATGATGTTTTTTTTTTTAACATACAGTGACCCATGGAGTAAATCATCAGCTATCCAGCTGTTTCATTCATCTTAATTATAGCTGTGAAAGCATCACAGTTAGCAAAATTTTTGGAGTAGTCAAAATGAAATAAAGTCCATGCTATAAATTTTATTTTAATTCATTCAAAATATCTTATATTTGTATTTATTTACTTGTACTTAACTCATAATTCTAATTTTAAAAAATATATCAATCATTTCCCTCCCTCTCCCCAACTTGAAAGAATAAAGAAAAATAATTACCTGAAATCCACATTGTCATACAAAACAAAATCCCATGTTGGCCATGATCAGAAATGAGTGTCTCATTTTACATGTAGTCTTATCATCTCTCCATAAAGAACTAATTAAAATTTTCGTGTTTGTCATCAGTTCTCTAGAATTGTCATTATGTTCATTAAACAACAGGTTTTTCAAAATTGTTTCATTTTTCAAAAATGGATGTTATCCTATAAAATCTTCTCTTAGTTTTTCTCACTTCTATCTGTATTAATTCATAGAGGACAATAGTAGTCATGTCATTTAGCTAGTAGTATTTTCTTTTGAGGGGGGAAGGTGGTTTGTTTCATTGTTTTTCCCCTTTTTATATTTTTAAAAATTTTATTTAAGTACATTCATTTTTAACATATTTTTATATCAGTCATGTTGAGGGGAGAAATTAGAAAAGGCAAAAACAGCAAAGGAAAAAAAGAAATTTTCCATCCCAAGTTTTTTTGAATTGCTTTGGATTACTGAATTGTTGAGAAGAGCTAGTAATTGATCATCATACAATCCTGTTGTTGCTGTGTACAATGGTTTCCTGGTTCTGCTCACTTTACACAGCATCAGTTCATGTAAGCCTTTCCAGGCTTTTCTGAAATCAGTCTGTTCATTATTTTTTATAGAACAATAGTATGTTTTATAGTTTATGGTATAATTTTATAAAATAATAAGTTGTGGCATTTCATTCACATACCATAATTTATTCAACCATTCTAATAATCTAATAATTACATCTAATCTACATCTAATAATTTTTCAATTCTTTTCCCACATAAAGAGCTGCTACAGACATTTTTGCATATATGGGTCTTTTCCCTTTTTTAATGATCATTTTGAGATACAGACCCCACAGTTTCACTGCTGCATCAAAGGGTATGCACAATTTTATAGCTTTTGGGCATAATTCCAAATTATTCTCCAGAATGGTTCTATCATCATTTCACAAGTCCACCAGGAATGCATTAGTGCCCCAGTTTTCCCACATTCTCTCCAACATTCATCATTACCTTTTCCTGTTATTTTAGCCAATCTGAGATGTGTGAAGTGGTATCTCAGAGTTGTTTTAATTTGCATTTCTCTAATAATGATTTTGTGCATTTTTTTCCTATGACTATTGATGGCTTTAATTTCTTCATCTGAAAATTGTCTGTTCATATGCTTTGACCATTTATTAATTGGGTAATGACTTGTATTCTAAAAAATTTGACTCAGTTCTCTGTACATGTTAGAAATGAGACCTTTATGAGAAACACTGGCTATAAAAATCATTTCCCAACTTTCTGCTTCTCTTCTAGTCTTTGCTGCATTAGTTTTGTTTGTGCAAACACTTTTTATTTTACTGTAATCAAAATTGTCCATTTTGCATTTCATAATGTGTGCTCTTTCTTCTTTGGTCATAAATCCCTCTCTTCTCCAAAGATTTGACAGGTAAACTATCCCTTCCTCTCCTAATTTGCTTATAGTATCACCCTTTATATCTAATACACCCATTTTGACCTTATCTTGGTATAGTCTGTGAAGTGTTAGTCTATGCCTACTTTCTGACATACTATTTTCTAGTGTTCCCAGCAATTTTTGTCAGATAGTAAGTTCTTATCCTAAAAGCTAGTTTTTGGGTTTATCAAAATGTAGATTATTATGGTCATTGACTGTTGTGTCTTGTTTACCTACCTTATTCCACTGATCTACCACGTCATTGTTTTGATGCTTTATAATGAAGTTTTAGGTCTGGTACTTCTAAGTCACCATCCTTTGTGTTTTTTCAATTAATCCTCCTAATATTCTTGACTTTTAATTTTTTCTGATGAATTTGGTCACTATTTTTTCTAGCTCCATAAAATAATTTTTTGGCAGTTTGATTGACATGGCACTGTACAAGTAGACTAATTTAGGTAGAATTGTCATCTTTCCTGCTGTTTAGGATTTGATTTTATTCATGTGAAAAGTGTTTTGTAATTGTGTTCATACAGTTCCTGAGTTTATCTTGACAGGTAGATTCCCAAACATTTTATATTATCTATAGTTATTTTAAATGGAATTTATCTCTTGTTACTAGGCTTTTTTGGTGATATATAGAAATAGTGATGATTTGTATGGATTTATTTTATATCCCACAACTTTGCTAAAATTGTTAATTTCAAGCAACTTTTTAATTGATTCTCTTAAGTATACCATCATATCTTCTTCAAAGAGTGATAGTTTTATCTCCCCATTGCCTACTCTATCTAATGCCTTCAATATTTCTTTCTTTTCTTATTGTTAAAAGTAACATTTCTAGTACACTATTAAATAAGCAGTCATAAGTCATCCTTGTTTCATTGATCTTACCAAAAATGCTTCTACCTTCTTCTCCCCTTTACAAATAATATTTGCTTATGGTGTTAGATGCTGCTTATCATTTTAAAGAAAATTCTATTTATTTTTATGTTCTATAGTGTATTTAATAGGAATGTGTTGTATTTATCGTATGATTACTATTGTTTTGTTATTGATATGGTAAATTATGCCAATAGTTTTCCTGATATTGAACTAGCCCTCCATTCCTAGTATGAATCTCACTTGGTCATAGTATATTACCCAAGTGATAGGTTGCTGTAATCTCTTTGTTAATATTTTATTTAAGATATTTGCATCAATATTCATTAGGAAGATTGGTCTATAATTTTCTTTCTCTGTTTTGGCTCTTCTTGGTTTAGGTATCAGCACTGCATTTTTGTCATGAAGGCAATTTTCTAGGACTTCTTTGCTTATTTTTCTAAATGGTTTACATAGTATTGGAATTAATTATTTTTTAAATGTTTGGTAGAATTCACTTGTAAATCCATCTGGCCCAGGAGTTTTTTCTTAGGAACTTCTTTGATGGCTTGTTTTATTTCTTTTTCTAAAATGAGACTATTTAAATAATTTATTTCCTCTTCTGTTAATCTGGGCAACTGATATTTTTGTAAATATTTGTCTATTTCAATTAGATTGTCAGATTTATTGGCATAGAGTTGGGTAAAATAGCCCCTAATTATTCCTTTAATGTCTAGATTTTTTTTTTTTTTTTAGTTGCAGGCTCAATTCATTGATCACCTCTTTATTTTATTCATGTAAAGATTTAGAGATAGAAAATTTGCCTTAAGAACTGCTTTAATTGCATCCTGTAAATTTTGGTATGTTTTCTCATTTATATTTTCTTAGATTAAATTATTATTTCTATGATTTATTATTTGACCAACTCATTCTTTAGGATTAGATTATTTAATTTCTAATTACTTTTTAGTTTGTCTTTTCCTGAATCTTCATTGCCTGTAATTTTTATTGCATCATGACCTGAAAAGGAAACATTTACCAATTATTTCTTTCTGTATTTGATTATAAGGTTTTTAATGCCCTATTATCTAGTCAGTTCTTGTGTAGGTGCCATATACTGCTGAAAAGAAGGTATATTCCTTCACATGCAGTTTTCTCCTCAGGTTTATCATATCTAAGTTTTCTAAGATTCTATTCATTCCCTTAACTTCTTTCTTGTTTATTTTGTGGTTAGAGGGGGAAATTGAGGTTCCTCACTAGAATAGTTTTGCTAACTTCTCTAAGAATTTGGATGATGTACCACTTGATGCATATATATTTAGTGTACTTTATTGTCTTCAGGACCTTTTAGCAAGGTCTAGCTTCCTTCCTTCAATTGGATCTTCTAATTAGGTTTATTTTGTTTTGCTTTGTGTGAGATCAGAATTGCCATACCTGCTTTCTTTGCTTCAGCCGAAGCATAATATATTCTACTCCAGCCTTTTATCTTTTTTCTATATGTGTCTTTCTGTTTTGAATGTATTTCTTGTAAACAACATACTATACGATTCTGGTTTTTTATCCACTCTGTCAGCTTCCATTTTCTGGGAGAATTCATTCCAATCACATTCATGGTTATGATTACCAGCTGTCTATTTCCCTCCATTTTATTTTCTCCCCTCTATAAACTTTTTCCCCCCTCTTCCCACCCTATCCCTTCTTAGTAATGTTTTGTTTCTGACCACTTTTCCCCGGCCTGCCCTCCCTTCTATCACCCCTCTTCCCTTCTCTTACTCCTTTCTTTTACTATTTCTTTCCCCTTTCTCCTTCTATTTCCCTATAGGACAAGATAAATTTCTAATCCAATTGAGTGTGTAGGTTATTCCCTCTTTGAGCCAAATCTGATGAGGTTAAGTTTCAAACAATGCTCATCCCCTCCTTTTTTTCCCTCTACTTTAGTAGGGTTTTTTTTGTGCCTCTTACCCTATTTAAATTAACCTCCCCTTTCCTCTTGTCCCAGTACAGTCTTTTTTCCACCTTTATAATGTCTTTTTTAAAATATCACATCAAAGTCAACTTATACCCAATTTTCTCTGTCTCTATATACACTCCTTCTCATTACCTTAATAAAAGATAAATTTTTTCAAGAGTTACAAGAATCATTTTCCCAAGTAGGGATGATGTAAACAGTTTAACCTTTAAATAACACTTTTTTTTCCCCTTTCTTGTTTCCCTTTTTATGCTTCTCTTGAGCCTTCTTTTTGAAGATTAAATTTTCTCTGTAGTTCTGGTCTTTTCAACAGAAATGATTGAAAATTATCTACTGCAATTGAAGGTCCATTTCCTCCCCTGAAAGATCATGCTCAGTCTTGCTGGCCTTGCTGGGTAGTTGATTCTTGGTTGTAATCCAAGCTCCCTTGCTCTTTCCAGGCCCTCTGGTCCTGGACACTGTTTGAACTATCTTGAACTGGAAAATGGTTTCATTTGGTCTCTTCAGAGTCTCTGTTGTTTCAGATTCTGTTCAGAGGCTTGGTTTTCAAGGAAAACTGGAAGAGCTCAAGCCGCTTCCTGGCTCCCCCCAGAAGCTCTAACTATTTTCCAGTTGTTGGGCAGTCCTTTAATTTCCAGTTCTTTGCCACTGCACAAACACATACACAGACACACAACTGCCATAACTTTTTTTTTTTTTTTACACATGGGTTAATGTAGAGGGGTTGGCCTTGGCAAGAAGGGCTGCCTCTTCAAGTGTGGAAGGGGCATATAGTGGAGAAAGATAAATTAGATGCATGCTGTGTGAGAAGGGAAAGTGAGGGTAAAATAGCTTCCGTTTTTCAGAGTGAACTACAAGACACAACTTGGCTGAGGAGAAGGGGATGATGCTGTAGAAGGCCTGAGGAGGAGTTAAAAATGATGGGGAACACAACCAAAATAAACTAATCAGTGACGTGTTCAGCCATCATAGGGTATTGCTGACTGAGGTGCTTTCTAGGTTTTTTTCAGCTTCCTTGTAGTGACATTTTCATGAGTTAAACTTCTGTTAAGAAGTGATGATAGTGTTATTACTTTCACTTATTCTCATCTTCTACTTTAGTGCTTGTTTTAACAGATTGGATTAGAAGTTCAGTAATTACATGTGCTGTCTTCTTTCATCTTTATCTTTTCATCTAATTAGGTATTGATTTTAACTTTTGCACTAACTAGTCAATGATCTGATTTGACTGCAACCACATACCAGATTCTGAAATGGCTCCCACATTTGTAACTAGACAGTCTGTTTAGCTACTCTGTTTTTCATTTTTCATGATGGCGTTTGGTAGTACACACATATAATACCTTCTACCTCCCTTCTTGTGGGGAGAAAAAAAGCATCTATGATCACAGACTTGAACCTTCTGAATTATTTTATAAATCTTTATCTTCTCACATAACTTTTGCCTTTCTCTCCCCTGTGCCTATCTTTTTATTAAAATAATGGAATATCATATAAATGTTAACTTGTTTGAAAGATCTTTGTGTACTCTGCTTAGAATTTCTTAAATTTTTATCTTCTGCAACAGTTATTGGTATAAATTGCAGTCATGCACACTGCAAAATGAAATAACCAATTGTATCTTAAAACAAGCTATTTTTGCTTTGGAGATAATAAGGAAATCAAACTTACAATCTCCTCTTTTTCCCTTTCTGAAGAAGACCTGTGAGCCATTTGTATTTAAAAAATATCATTATTAATGTGATTCATTTCCTTTTTTCTTAATATTAATCAGTTCATATACTGATATTTCATTTCAGCCAACTTAAGCTCCTGCTCTTTGCAAAACATTGTGGGTAGTCCCTCTTGCCAAGGACTTTAGACCTCAGAGGTCAAAAAAATAAATAAATAAATAAATGAAGATATTTCATAGAGACATTTCACAAGTAGGGATATCAAGAAAGGAAAAAAAAATGGCACCTAATCTGAGCCTTAAAGGAGGCGAAGAATTTAAAAAACTCAAGAAAATCAACTCCTAGTGTAGCAGACAGCCTATCTGAAGGCACGGGAGTGAGAAATATTTAATCATCCATTTTGTCTGGAACAGTTGATATGTGTAGGAGGAAGATGTAAAAGAAGTCTGGAAAGATTTAGAGGACCCAGATTGTAGAGAACTTTATGTCTCAGGTTAAGATATTTGTATTTTCAGCATGACTACTATGGAAATATGTCTTGCATGATTGCATCTGTATAACCTATATAAAATTGCTCCCTATCTCAAGGCTTGGAGAGAGAAGAAAGAAGAAAAATTTCAAACTCAGAATTTAAAAAAAAAAAATTGTTTTTACATATGATTAGATAAAAAAGGAAATATTACTTTTTAAAAATCATGCTTTATTCTTCATCTGCCATTGCAGATTTCTGAATCAGAAACTGATGTGTTTTTTGAATATAAGTTTGGCAATATTGTAGACAGAAGTGTCAGACACATCGCTCTCAATACTCTCAAGTGCTGCCTAAATCAAATTACAATGTGTAGTACCCATCTGATTTTAATGTATTGATGTACTAATTTAAAAAAAAAAAATAAACAAGTATGTGGCTTTTAGTCAACACATGGTCCATGGGCTTCTTAGGAATAATTTAGTGGCCCCATATCTAGTTGAGTTTGACACCAGTGGTGCAGGCAATAGGTTAGAGATGATAGAGATTCAACCAGAAATAGGGAAGCCAATTAAGACAACTATAGTCATCTAGCTAAACTATGATGAGGGCCTTGACTAGGGGAATACCTTATAAATGGAGAAAAAGAAACAGTAGATGAGGAAGATATAGCTAAATTGTATTAGGGAAGGTGAGGAAAAACAAATATGACTCTGAGGTTATAAAAATAAGTAGGGAGGGATTGGGTTCCCTTGATAGAGATAGATATGTTTTGAAGACAGGCAGTTTTGGGGGAGAGTAATGAGTTTCATTTGGAGCATTTTGATTTTGAAAATAGAAATAGGATATTGATCTAGAGAATATATACCTGACCATAAATACTTGATGGGTTATTATATGTTCAGTTATATAGGTTGGACTTTGTCAGTGGTACCATTGACTTAGAAAACCACAAATTAACATTATGTTGTAGTTTTATTTATTTTGTTTACTATTTCCCAATTAAGTTTTAATCTGGTTCCTGCAGCACTCAGGAGGGGCTGGCATTTGACATCTCTTGTCAAGAAGATCTCTGAGATTCTTTCTAATCTTGAGATTAAAAGGTTAAATTGTTCCCAGTATACCTCATTTTGATGATTCAGGGTCACCTATATGAGTATCAGTTATCAGATCCACAGAAATTTTAGTGTTACCTGATCAGGATAACCAAGATCTGATTTACTTGTAACCAAAAGATCACAGAACTTTTAGATGGTTCTTCATTTATTTCAACAGTGCTTCCATTTGTTTCTCATTTTTATTTAGAAAGTCTCATTATAATTAGGAAATCTCTTTGGGAATGACCTTCAAAACTATTTGTGAATGTAGTACACTTCTCAACTAGTCAGTAAGATCCATGAGGCCAAAAACTGAGCTGCCCTTATCTAATCTTTGTATCTATCACTATTAAATATGGAACAGGTTCTCTCAACGCATGCCTATTGAATTGAAAGTACACACAGGGCTGGCAAAATTTAGTCCTATTTTAATTTTGGAACATAGCCAAAATGAGTTCAGAACAAAGTTTGATTAAAAATAAGGTATTAGATCAAATAAATACCCTTTTAGGTCTAAAATCAGGTATATCTAAAAAGTGATCATAGTAGTTTTCTTTAGTAACTCATAAACTAATCCTGGAAACAGTTCTTGAGAAAGAGTTTGAAAAATATTTCATCTCCCACAGTGACAGCTTGAAAGAGGATCATATATATTTCAAAGTAAAAGATCTAATAGGTTTTTTAAATGGTTCCATAATTTATAGTCAAACTTTTTTGACAATGTTCACATAAAGCAACTTATAGTAATATATGATACATAATACTATTGTTATAATCTAGCTGAAAACAAATTAATTTCTCCTTCCCCATGTCAAAGTAAGTTAAACTTCTACATAATGCAAAACCATGTCCCTTAATCTTTTTTGAGGATAACGTTTATATCTTTTCTAGGGATGATTCTTTGCTATTGAAGGGATAAATTAATAAGCTATAATAAATATATAGATTTTTTTTTTCCTAATTGAACTGCAAAACTGGTTTCTGTTTTGCTTGAGGCAGTCTGCCTGTGATAAGGGCAAAGTAATGCAACTCAGTTCCAGAGAGAGAATCTTCTGTAGCCCACAAAACAGCAGAACTGCTTAAAGGCATCAGTCATTTTATATCTACATGACACTGATTAATTATTATGATCTGCTTTGGTGTTACAGCCATTGCCTTTGCACCTTCGTCAGTCTTCAGAATTGGAGGGTGTTTGCCAACTGCAGATTACATATTTATTATATGACTTACTAATACCCTTTTCTTTGCTGCTTAAATCAACCCTTGATGTACTTTTAAGATACAGTTTTTCTTACTTTATTTCACTTTTTAAATTAATTAGTACTTCATTTTAGATCATATATATGATCTAAAGTTAGCCATGATCTGGAAGATCACTTAGTCCAACCCCTGCTTCATTTCATAGAGGAGGAAATTGAGATAAAAAGAGATCATGTTGCTAATTAAAAAAGAAAACTCCAAAAAAGACCCACTGAAGTGTAAAGTAGACTCCCAAATTAATTTTTTTCTCTGGATACATTGTAAAATTGTTGAATTTGGGAAAGTTGTTCAGGTTAATTCAGATCTGAGAATGTTATAGTTGATTTGGTTTGAGATAAGACAAAATGAATCATCATCAAAATAACATAATGTTGCCATCTAATTTTAGATAAAGAATTCTCAATAACTGGGAAGAATGCAAAGGACTGTGATACCTTTTTTAGAGAAAAGTAGGGAGTATGACCGAATGTTATATGAAAGGCAAAGAATCATTCCAGGTTCAACAATCAGTCTGTGTTGGAATAAAATGTTTATGAAAACTTGCATTTTAAAAATTTTGAATAGTATTTACTTTGTCATAATGAGGAATGTTACCTAGAATGAGAGAGAAAATCCAATAAATCACTTAAGTAATAGCAATTTACAGTGGCTGATGTCAATGTTGATTCCATGACAGTAATTAAAACTAGATTGGTTATAAACCTTTATTTAGTATCCTCAATGTGCCAGATATTGTCTAAGCACATTATAAATATTATAAATATAAATAGGCAGGGACTGCCTATCTAGTTATTGGGATAACGCTTGCCACATAGTAAATGGTAACTACTTTTTTCCATTTGATTTTTTTATGATTTGACATATTACCTAATTCTGAAGATTAAGCGTTACTGTTTGAGACTACCATCTTGAAAATTTTAGTAATTAGGTTTACAAATTTAAGGAAATTTGTTTTTAACATTATAACTCCAATATTACACTACTTTTTTTCATAATTATTTTTTACGCATTTTACTAGGAGTTATGTTGTGTTAACACAGATTATTAAGTCTAAGGATATATTCGAGAAAGATAAAATTCCCTTTGGTTTAATTTCATACTCTTACTTTTAATCAAGAAATACCAATTTGTTATTTTTGCTTCTTTATTAAAAATTCTTCTTGCCATTTCATTGAAAAATTCTGAAATAAATATGCAATATAATTATTTATTTTTCAAAATGTCTTGAATTTTATTAGATTGTTTTCTACCTCTAGTGTAATTAGAGATGTGCTTATATTGTGTGTGTATTTTAAAATCAATAATCTTATTATAACAAATCCAGTTCATCTTTCTAGCTATGAATTATATTACTATCCTTTGGTTATTTTGTTTAAAGCAATGTGCTTGTATTAAAGGATATAGTTTCCTTATTTTATGGTTCTAAAGCTTTCTTTTGAATTCTGTAGAAATAGATATTTTCAAAGACTGTTCTTTACTTCATCTATTATTAGTGCCACTAGCAAAACTTTACTACTAGACAGTATAAACATCTTGTACAGTTCTCTTTTATATACATATATAGCACATCTTTCTTTTTGAATTGTTATCGTTAAGGTCTAATGTCAGATTTCTTTCGTGAAGCTAGAACTGGATACCTTGACCCTGTATGACCACTGTATATTGCTTTGCTTTCAAAGTGCTAATGTTTGGCATCTCTAGTGAATGATTACTTTCTTTGAATGACTTAATGTCATTAATTTACTAAGTTTATCACATTTAAAGTGTATTATGAGAAGTACATTAATAAAGTTCTGTAAAATTTCTTTAATATTCAAATTTCCTTCTTCTTCTTCTTTTTTTTTTTTTTTTTTTTTTAGGTGAGGCCCTAAAAGGAAAGATAACCATTCAAAAGAACAGGAAGGACCCACGTTCTCTCATCGTTACTCTTACATTGAATAACTTAACTCAGACCTATAACCTTCAATGAAAGTTATTCTGTGTTTAGAAAATTAAGTGAAGACACATTGGGTGAAGAAACATGAGGTTCAGGGCACTTGTTCCTTCAATCTCTTGAAGAAGAGAAAGGGAAGAGGGGTTTCCCATAAGTGCCCAACTGATTAATTTCTAAAATGGGATTATGTATTCTAAATCTAATAACAGTCTATCAAACTATAGCCAGGTATATTTCCTCTGCTGTGAAAAATGAAATCATAACTGACTTAAATTTGGAATTAATGTACCTGAGAGAAAGATATCACAGAAAATACAATCAGAAACAATTTAGGAGAAATATTTTACTTGCTCAACTTAGGTCATCCTGTTATAGATGGCCCTTAGGGTTATCATCAGTGTTTTCATATTGTGAGTACTCTATTTGGATATCCTTTCAAATATTATCTAGTATGTGTAAAGTCAAAAGTTGTATTTAAAGGTCCAAACTATTTTCAAAAACCTAAAAGTTCATATATTATCATTTGCTAATCTATTGATTTTTTTTCTCTTCTTTCTTTCTTTTGTGAGGCAATTGAGGTTAAGTGACTTACCCAGAGTCACACAACTAGGAAGTGTTAAATGGCTGAAGCCAAATAAGAATTCAGGTCCTTCTGACAACAGGTTTGGGGCAACTAGGTGGCTCAGGGGATCTATCCACTGCACCATCTTTTTCCAGTTAAATTATGTACTGGTAAGATAAAGTTTGGTTAAGCATACAACAGTTAATGGTAATATTGAACAATATTTCACTGTCTAAAATTGTGCTATTTACAATTATTGCCTCAGGTTGAAAGAAAAAAGTGGGAAGCATTCAATAAATTATATATAAAATGCTACACTCAATACTTTAAAATGGGTTCCACAAAGTAGTCCCCTTAACAAAACAAATTTTAGAGTCATGTGCCATGTCGAAGATAAGAAGATGGATCTTTCTCAGAACTAAGTATGCAAGAAATATATAAGTATATATTATGTTTCTACCAAAGAAAATCCTTTTCTCTTAGGAAATTTGGAAACCCCAGCTCCAAGTATCTACTATGTGCTATCCCAATAATATAAATGGAAATCAATATATTTGTAAAATAAAGAGAAATTGCATTCTCTCCATTGGAGTTAGATTAAAAAAAATTCATCCTCATATTTTTTATTTGAAGAATGATTGAGAATCAAAGTCTCCTCTCAGCCATCTCTACTACCAAATATTAGTGATTTTAAGGTCAAATAGTAAGGTTCAGAAAATAATCACCAGATACTCATCACCACCTTCCTTCGGTGTATTGGTGCTAAACTTAACCTATTTCTTCATATCAAAATTACTAACTCATTCAGTTTCTAGGTTATAGCAATAAATTTTAATATAAGAATTGAAAAGTGAGGCCTGAAATGATAATGATGATGATGACTGGCTAAAATCGTTAAGAATGTCTTTTCATTTGCCTCACTGGATTAAACAGAATGGGCTGATAGAATCAAATGGGGTCCCGCAAGAACACACAATGCAGGCCAGTGAATTCAAAGAATCAGGATTCTTTTCCAGCATGGTGGGGCCAAATTAGACCAAAACTTTGACATCTGTTTCTTTATAAATCCAAAGAGCTAAGAAATAATTGCATCCTTCCAAAAGAGTATTAAAAGGACTTTGCCTTTTAAAAGAATATAATCAAGGCATATGAATTTTTCATTAACCCAAACACAATCTCAAAATGTGGCTAAATTTCAGAATAGGCAATATTATTAAGCCATGTGTGACAGTAAGTGGAACTATTTAAAGAAGGATTTCCCTTTATAAAACTTGGCTCTATTTGCATGGCTTGTTGACTTGATAGGCCAGTCAGATTTTCTTCTATTTAGATAGAAGCCATTATAGGCAACAATTATTTTCATGTTGGTCATTTTTGACCATCCCAGAAAAGAAATAAATCATTGTATCTCCTTAACAACAGAACAGGGTTATAGTTAAAAATGACTTACGACCCTAGAGAGGCACCAACATTCAGCACTGTATTTTCCTCCCTGCCAATTCTACAGACTTTCCTCTCAGGATAAAAGCTCCCGACAGCAGCAACCCAATTGTGCCAGCTTCCTTTCGGGGACCCTAGACTGCCAGCCCTAAAGGTCTTACTGCTGTCATGCCCTGCCCCAAAGCTGGCATTCTCTTGCCCACTATGGCTACAGTCATCCACTTTTTCCTCATTCCTAGCCATCTTTATTTAGAGCTTGAGAACTTGGTTTTTGTCAACTATACCTTAGGAGTGTTGGTAATTCCCCCTGCAATTTGCCCCTAAGGCTCTCCCCTTAATTGAATTTGCTGCAGATACTTGAATGGCTAGTTACCAACTCTGTCCTCTACACCTATGATATCAAATTCAAATAAAAACAGGAGCCACTAAAATGTACAAAATGATGCCTATAGTTTACACATTGACTTAGAAAACCATACATGTTTATATATTTCTTTTTTTCATTAACACGTTAAAAAGGAATTACATTTTAATCTGGTTCTGGTTATACTCAAGAGTGTTGTGGACTATGCTTTTGACATCTGCACTAGAATGCTATTTAGCCACATATTAGTCTTAAATACCAGGTCTTGGAATAAAATGTTTTTCCTTAAAATTCTCTGATAAATAAACACAAATATACTTTGACAAATAAGTGTCCTTTTCATTCTATTATAGATGGAAATTTATAGTTTAAAATATAGTTGTTGTTGTTTTTTCTTGAGTATTTCTGTATCTAGTTTCTAAGGGCAAAAGCAGTTTTAAAAAATTTCATTTTCTAAAATTTGTGATTTTTTTTTTTTTTGTTCCAGACCTATGGTTTATCAGAGAAGGGAATTCCTTCCAATAATACAAATCAGAAACCTGTCTGTTATTGTATAATCTTAGGTCCTAAAAGGCAATGAAATTTTTAGTGTCTCGTGTCACAGCTCGTATTTGTCGAGGGCAGAAAGTAAACCCAGATCTTTATAACTCTAAGGCCAGCCTTCTATTCACTATACAATATTTCTTTTCTGTAATTATAATGACACAACTAAATTCTCAAAATATAATTAAATAGAAGACAAATCTTTAGGTTGAAATGGAGAAGAACTTTGTGTATATAAATGTATGTGGATTTAATTCACATATAGGATATGGTCTCTTAAATACCTAGTCCATTGCTTTTCACTCCCTACATTATCAGACAAGCCCCCTGGTTTTCTTACCTAAGGAATGAAAGTGTTGAATTAGATGGTCCCTGATATCTCTTCTAATTGTAAGATAATTTTATAATTAGCATTGAAGTTTAAAATATTTCATCAATTAACATCCTTTAATCTTTATTCAACCCATTCTCTAAATGTTCTTTGTCCCAGTCCTGTAGAATTTTTCAATAATTTTTTTCCTTGACTATGTATATTTGTTACATGGGTTTTATTTTTTCATAATTGGGGTGAGGGAGAAAAAATAGATATTAATTGAAAATGAAATAAAATGGGAGGAGAAAAAAAAAGACCTAGTCTATATGCAAAGCATTGTGCTGACCATTAGAGAATATTATCACTTCTAATACTAAGGGTGATGTTGGGAACTTTCATTTTCTTAGAAAATCAGAATCCACACAAAAGAGAAAGGAAACAAACTTTAAAAGATACTTTAATGATCCTGCTTCATCTCTTTTCTTTTAAGCTGAGATTCAGTCTAAAGGCTCAGCAAAAATGGTTCCAGACTACTTAATCTTTTACCTGCTTTGTGGGTTTTATATGAAATTTGTAAATTTTGTAAAAACTGAAAAATGGTGCATTACCATTATCAGTCTATGGAAAAAATAGAGGGAAAAAAATTGACTCCTACCTTGTTCTCTCAAATCAAAGAGAAAGTAGATATTATCCTGACTCAGCAGGCTAGTGGCACAGCAGGCTATTTTGGAGACTTCCAGTCCCAATGTAGAAGGCAAATTTTGACCTTCAGAACCCTAACACAACAGGCAAGATTGGGCCTGATCATCCTAGTGTGCTGAGCAAGCTGCAAGCACCTGATGCCCCAATACAGAAAACCCCTAATGATCAGGCCGCTGATCCCAAGCATGAGAAGCTTTGGATAGTGCTTCCTGTGCCCTAGGAGCAGAGTTCAACTTTGGAAAATGAGAGAAAAAGGCAAAAAAAGCCCTGACCATAGAAAGCTGCTATGGTGATATTGAAGATCAAAACACAAACTCAGAAGAGGACATCTTAATGTCAAAATGCCAACAATTTGAAGCCTAAAATGGGGAATATGAATTGGTCTCAAGCCCCAAAATTCCTCAATCTCAAAAAGGATTTTAAAAAATCAAGAGAAATGGAAGGAAAATTGGGAAAAGAAATGAAAGTTATGCAAAAGAGTCAACAGCTTGGAAAAGGAAGGGCAAAAATTGAATGAAGAAAAAAAATTCTTAAATACAATTGGCCAGATTGGGAAAAAAAAATCCACTGAAGAAAACACGTCATTAAAAAGTAGAATTGGACTCTGAGATACCACCACACACCTGTCAGATTGGCTAGAATGACAGGGAAAGATAATGCGGAATGTTGGAGGGGATGTAGGAAAACTGGGAACCACTACATAGAATTCCCAATCCCTCTACCTTTGCCTGCCTGCACTTTTTATTTTCTTCACAGGCTAATAGTACATTCTTTCAAAGTCCAATTCTTTTTGTACAGCAAAATAACTGTTTGGACATCTGTACTTATTTTGTATTTAATTTATACTTTAACATATTTAACATGTATTGGTCAACCTGCTATCTAGGAGAGGGTGGGGGGGAAGGAGGGGAAAAATTGGAACAAAAGGTTTGGCAATTGCCAATGCTGTAAAATTACTCATGCATATATCTTGTAAATAAAAAGCTATAATAAAATTTTTTTAAAGTAGAATTGGACAAATGGAAGGTACAAAAACTTACTGAAAGAATCTCAAATTAGATTTAGGCAAGTGGAATCTCATGGTAAGATGAGACATCAAGAATCAGTCAAACAAAATCAAAAGAATGAAAAATAGAAGAAAATATAAAATACCTTATTGGAAAAATAACTGATTTGGAAAAAATATCCAGGAAAGGTAATTTAAGAATTCTTAAACTACCTAAAAGTCATGATTTAAAAAAAAAAAAAAAAAAAAAACCTGGATAACATCTTTCAAGAAACTGTCATGGAAAATTGTAAAACAGTCCTTGAAAGAATCCATTGAACACCTCCTGAAAGAGATTCCAAAATAAAAACTCCAAGAAGTGTTTTTCCCAATTCAAGATTTATCAGGTCAAAAAGAAAATACTTCAAGCAATCAGAAAGAAATAATTCAAATATTAAAGAGCCCACAAGATTTAGCAGATCAAAAGGTTTGGAATATGATATTCTAAAACAGGAAAGGAGCTTGGATTACAACTAAAAATCACCTACCAAAACAGCATAATATTTCAGGGGAAAAAAATGGATATTTAATGAAATAGGTCATATGCAAATGAATTTATTGCAAATGAATTATTTAATGAAATAGGTCAGATGGTCGGAAGCAAAACACTAGTGGTGAGGTGCTGCTCAAAACAGTAAATCAGGGAAAATACAGGAATTTTTTTTTTAATTCAAAGGGGGTGGGCCAAATAGCATGGATAACTAATTGGCAATTGGGGTCCAGGGAAACAAACACTTTTATACCAAAATTTTGGCTCAGCCATGTTAGGAATACTAGGACTAAGAAAATCTTTTTCAGGCAGTAGCTTAGCCACAGGGTCTGTTAAAAAGTCAAAAAAGCAACTTGGTTACCTGGGTTCAAAGAACAGTTTACAGGGCAAAGATACTTTTTGTGATCCCAGGAAGTCTAAACAAACTGTTAGTGGTTTTAGAAAGTGTTATTTTCATAAGCTAGCTTAGGGCCCAAGGTTAGCTGTAGCATGTCTTGTACAGAGGAACAGGGTGCAAGGAGAGAGAAAAGTATAAAAGGAATGGGGTGAAGCGAAGGAGGGAGAATAAAGGGGAGAGAAACAAAGAAATCGTAACTCAGCTTTTATGGGATGAACTCTCCCATAAAACAGAAGTGGATAGCAGAGTGGATTAAAAACCAGAATCCCACAATATGTTATTTACAAGAAACATTTGGAGCACAGGGATATCCACAGTGTAAAGGTAAAAAGGCTGGTGCAGAATTTTTCATGTTTCAGCTGAGGTTAAAGAGGGAAGAGGGGAGTTTGCAATCCTGATCTCTGACAAAGCAAAAGCAAAAAATGTAAAAGCTGGGGGGGAAAAACTACCTCTTGCTGGTGAAGTAATATCAATACTATATATAGATGCACCAGATGCTACAGCATTCAAATATATAGCAGAGATGTGAGTTAGAAGTAGAAATAGACAAAACTATACCATTGAGGTACCTCAACTTCTCCCTCTCAAAACTAGATAAAATCTAATTGCAAAATGAAGATGGGGAATAGATTTTATAAAAGATGATAGACTTCTGGAGAAAATTGAATGGGGATAAAAAGGATTATCTCCTCTCAAAAGTACATGACACTTAAAAAAAAAATGAACATGTATTAAAGCCTAAAAACCAAAGGCAGAAATATTGACTACCTCTTTTTCAAATCATAATACAATAAAAATTTCATGTAATGAATTGGAAGGGAGTTATGAGACAATAGCTCTATAAGAAAAGATTTAAGAGAATATTGTATTATAATAGGAAATTCTGGTATATCTTTACAAGTTTGTAGGCATATAGGAAGAATCCATTAAAGGAAGAAAAAATTTATTATGGAACTTTTATGTTCATCTGTACAATTTTGCACTGACAGAAAGTAAAAGAACTTCTTTTGGTCCACTAGATTATTGCCTCTTTATGAGTTGGTCTACAAGCTTTCCAGCAAAATATCAGGTGACTTTAATAAGGCAGTTCTCCAGTCACATTTTCATTTATTTTAATGTTCTTTGGGGCTGAATACTATTCTATATCATGGATTTAGAGCTGAAAGGAACCTTAAAAACCTACCCTTCATTTCACAGATGATAAAACAGAGGCTAAGAGCTTAAATGCCTTTTGCAATATGCAGTGATCAAGTGTCTGAGGTAGACACTTAAAGTTTAGATTCTTAAAAATTTAGTACCCTATTCATTGTGGTACCTAGCTTCCTGACTTTCTTTTATCCCTCTACAAGAGCTTTTCTTTGAGTAGCCCTGTGGTAGGTAAAATATAATACAGGCAAATAAATCTATGCTTAGTAAATTCCAGTGACTCCCTATCACCTCCAGGATCAAATAATATAAAATCTTTCATTTGATAGCCAAAGCCCTTCATAACCTACCATATCTCCTACATTTTTCCAGTCATCCTGTACCATACGTTTTCCCCATGCGCTCCAATCCATGGACACTGAACTTTATTGGCTTTTCCTTGAATAAAACAATACCTCTCCTGACTAGGCTTTTCCCTGACTGTCTCATCCCAGGAATGCTCTCCCTCCTCATCTCCATTTTTTGATTTCCCTGGCTTCAAATTCCAATTAAATCCTGCCAAGCCTTCCTGGAGCCTCTCAATTCTAGTACCCTCCCTCCATGATATATTTATTTTTCTATATACAACTTATTTGTACCTGGTTTTCATACTATCTCCCCCAATGTGAATTCCTACACAAGCTATGAGATGGTAAATTGGATTTCTGCTTCCCTCCTGCCCCCAATGCTCACAATTTTCCAAAGAAGAAATGGCTTTTCAAAGATAAACTTGTTTCCATAGCCTAGAACACTCAGAATCCAAAAAAAGGTAAAAACTAACAAAATACCGAGTAACTGCTCCATCACCAGCTCTTCTGCCAGCAGCACAGCTGCACTAGCAGTCTGTAGAAGTTTGGCTTGGGCCTTGAGAGCCAACTGGATAACAGCATTTCAAGAGCAAAAACTTGCCAGAGGCTGCAACACAAAAACTAGTGCTAGGGAAAAACAGGCTCTGAACTACTGGAGCCAGGCCAGAGAACAGAGGGACCGAGGTCACTAGCATGAGACGTTGGGAGGGGAGGACTGTAGGTCTGAGTGAAGAGCACAGCATGCATCTGGGCCACTTCTGACTACCCAAAAGGCCAGCAAACTGAATAGCTTTTTTATTTTTTTCCTGACACTGTTGGAAGGATTTTGATTTTTAAACTGAAAAATAAAAAGAATAACCAAAACCTATTATGCAGTTATATGCTAATGTAACTGAGAACACCAAACTTCAAAAATATAAAATACCCATATTATCGGAAGAGCAGATAGAGATCTTAAATAACACAAATCCTAGAAGAAGAGATAAATTTAGATGTAAAAGAACTCTCAAAGGGAAAAAAAATTCCTTGACCTGATGGATTCACAGGAGAATTCTATAAATCTGTCAAAGTTCAATATCCATACTTCACCAACTATTCTCAAAAATTGAAAAAGCACCTACCAGAAAAATTTTATGAGACAAATATAGTTCTAAAACCTAAACTTAAAACCTTAACTATGGAAATAAAACTATAGGACAATATAAGTAATAAACATTGACTCAAAAATCATAAAGAAAATCCTATCAAACAGACCACAGTGATTTATCCAGGAAGTCAATCATTTTATCAAACAGGATTTATTCCAGGAATGGAAGGATAGATCAATGTTATGAAAACAATCAATAATCCTATTATAAACTAAACCATCCAAAAGTACATGATCTTCTAAAGCATTTAACAGTGTTTAACATCTTTTATGCTACAATAAAAACAGAAACCCTACACAGTATAGGAACAGGAGGACCCATTTTTAATATTATAAAAAGTATCTATCTAAAGTCAAAAGAAATCATTTGCAATGGAGGAAGGTACATCAGAACTTATTTCCAGTAAATACAGGAGTAAGGCAAGTGACCCCACTGGTTAATAATATCATAGTTTGAGAAATACTAGAAATAGCAATAAGACAAGAAAAAGAAATAAATATAAGTCATGAGAAGACAAAACTTTATTTGCTGATGATGTGATGATTTACTTGGAAAATCCCAGGAAATCAGTAAAGATGCTAATTGAGATAATTTCAGCAAAGTTGTATTCTATAAAACTTCAAATATAATAGCTTTTGGGGCACCTAGCTGGCTCATTGGATAGAGCACTGACCCTGGAGTCAGAAGGACCTGAATTTAAATCTGACCTCAAACCCTTACTAATTGTGTGACTCTGGGCAAGTCACTTACCCCTAATTTCCTCCACCACCATCCCAAAAAGCAGCCAGCATTTTTATATGATAATAAAACACAAGAAACAATAATAAAAAGGGAAATTCTATTCCAAAAACCTTAAAATAGCCAGGAATCAACTTCTCCAAACACACAAAAAGACTTGTATAAATTCAAAGATCCCCTTAAAGAAATAAAGAACAATATAAATAGCTGGAGGAATATTCAGTGTTCATGGTTAAACTATGCCAATCTGATAAAAATGACAATACTACCAAATTAATTTATACTTTTTGTTATTTCAATCAAATTACCAAAGGAGATACTGCAAAATACTCACAATTTCAAGAAAAAATATTGTTCATTATTAAGAGCAGTGCAGACCAAAACAAGCCTGAAATTTTTCTGTATCACACTGTAAATTTGCAAAAAATAGAAATAACAATGGAGAGTTTATAGAAAGATGAGCATACTAATATGTTGTGGTAGAGCTGTTAAATGGTACAACCATTTTGGACAGCAATTGGGAATTATACAAATAAAGTGAATAAAATACCCATATCCTCTGAACTATTACTGGGTTTATGCCTCAAGAAAGCCATTGATCAGAAAAAAAAAAAAATCCCCATATATTCCAAAATATTTATAGCAACATTTTCTGTAATAGCTAAGAAAATAAATGCTCATCAATTTGGGAATGGCTAAATAACTTGTGGGACATAAATGAAATAAATACTACTATGCTATAAGTTATTATGTATCTTGTATATGTTGAATACAAAGAAGCATAGAAAGATCTTATGAACTGTTGCAGAGTGAAGTAAGCAGAACTAAGAAAACAACATACATGGTAAATAAAATAATACAAATAGAAAGAATGACATCAAAAATGAAAAATAAATATAAAAAATTATAAAGATCAAGAAGAGATATGAAAAGACATCCCCAATATACCCTTTTGCAGAGGTAGGAGGTCCAGAAATGTTACACATTGAACATGATTTTGGACCTTTTCAATATATTGATGTTATGCTGACTTTTTCCCCCTCTCGAAAAAAAAAATTGGGGTTCTTGAAAAGGACGGATTCATGGGATACTATGGTGAGGAAAGAAACAAAATGGTAATAAAAACTTAATTTTGTAAAAGCTTTTTTTTGGTGAGTTCCTCGCAGGAATGTGGCTTAATAAATGTCTATTGACTAACTCATTGGGTTCTAATCTTGTCACTATTTCTGTGGCCTTGAGAAAGCCATTCAATTTTATTTCTAACAGTTTCCCTCAAAGGTAAAATGAGAAAATTAAACTCAATTTTAGATATTCCTTCCAACTCTTCAGATACTCCTTCAAATGACATAATTATGGTAATACATGGACAAGAAACTAATAGATTGGATTGCAAACAATGTATTTAGGAGGTGGTGCTCACATTAGTGAGATTACAGTTCAGTTGAAGTCACGTCAGTAGGGTAAATAAAAAGTTGTTGTAAACCGTAGTTCTCAACAAAACCTTACTTTGCCTAGTTTTGGCAACTTCTGTTGTACTGATGAAGTAGGGCCTTGGAGGGAGTCATAAAATCCCTGGCGAGGAGCCCAGTAATAAAGAAACTATATTGGTTTAGAGGCAAAGAACATCTGTTCTTAGCGTCATTTTTATATCTTTGTGTGTCTATTACCTCACCTATCAAGCTGGGTTAAAATTTTCCAACAGAAATGATGAATTCAATAATTTATTTTAAAAAATGTCATAGGGGGTAGAAGGGAGGGAAAAATGACTTAAATTTTCAAGGAAGTTTTGCACAAACTTGTGAAAGAGGCAGTTTTCATACTATCTTCTTAATGCTTCAATCACTCTCCAGGAGGAACATCTCTCAGACTTGAAAGTATAACTTAGTTATTCTGGAGAAACTTTACTATTGGACATAAGGCCCTCTGAATCATTAACTATATTTAGAAAGTAATTTCCTAACTTTAATCAGAATGTATTAGACTACTAATACTTAGCTGTGATTATCTACTGATTTTGTGGCAATTATTTCTGTTTTATCAAGGAACCTTTATTTGTTTTGTCATCTTCCTGATCTAAGAGCTTACTTCAATCCCATTCCTTCTCTGTTTGGACATCTTCATAGCCCTACAACATCTTAGTAGATGATTTCATGAGTCAAAAAAACATGCGTTCATGTGGTCAAAAACAATTCATTAACTAGCTACAAGCCAATTTTTCAAGACTCAGCTCAGGTACCACTCATTAAGGTAGGCCTCTTCTATTTATTCCTCCCTGAAATTATGAAACTAATTTTGAATTTATATATGTATGTGTTATATTCCGTTATCAACACCTCCATTATACCCCTTCTCCCAGTAGAATGTGAGCTTGTTGAGGAAAAGGAGACTTCATTTTTGTGTCCACATCCATTTCCTGGTAAAGTTCCGTGAAACATGATAGACAATAAAAATTTTCTAAAAAATTATAACAGAATAGGTGAAAGAATGGTCTAATGTTTCTTGTTGACTACTATATGGATAAATGAATGGTGTAAAACTTATCAAATTAATTGATGAATGACTTAGCCCATCTGAGGATGAGGTTCTCCATTCTTAGCAAGACTGGATAATGACAGACATAGTTGGCAACAAAGCCTGTTACTCAAAGCCATCCCAGCTTGATAGAACTTGCCAGGGTTTGTATTCCACTGACATCAATTGGGCCACCTCCAAGCTACAATAAGATGTTGGAATAAGGCTGGGAAAAGAAACATTAGCTTGCATTTAAATGATTGCTTGGAAATTAATGTGATGTTTATGAATCACAGAGACTATAGTCATTATTGATATATATTCGAATTATACATATGGACAAATCACATTTCTGGCCACCAAATATACATTCCAATGACTTTAACTTAAAGTTTAAGGCCTTTTCTATTTATAGGAAGCTAGGGATCCCATACTTGTATCCTTATCCTAGCTCTGCACCCTACTGAGTATCTGAGGTTGGATCTCAGTTTCCTTATATATAAAATGAAAGACTTGAATTGCTACAATTAATTGAAATCATTCTTGATAGTTTATTTTCTATAAAGTCATTGTATACACTGAATTAGTATATATTGAACCATTGCTCTTAGAGGAAATACAGGGTTTTCACAGATACCTGTGAGAATCTGATCTCAACATTTATGTTTGCACTTTCAGGAGTGATCTTACATTCACATCAGTGGATTTCCTAAAACTCTCTTTTTCTGAGTAGACCATATTATTGATTCACTAACAATGAACTCACAGCAACTATTAACTTTTGCCTAAACAAAGCTAAAGGAACACTTTTCCCATAATGCACACTACGACCTTCTTGTACTCAGGAAAACCAGGTAGTATTTCAGCACTGTGCTTAGAGGTCATTCTAAACAGCATAATCACCAACAAAAAGCACAAAATGCAAAAAGATGTGGCACTAAATAGACCATGAAAAGGACACTTATTTACAATATGAGAACTGGAACAGAAATTCAGAGTATAACTTGTTTGACCTTTGATAGAACAGTTCACATCAAGCAATTGAAATTTTTATTGTTCTGCACGTGTCCATAAATGATTATTAAAGTATGAAGAGTTACAGATAAATTTTAGTCAATATGCAAATGTATAAATTCAGAATCTGCAAATAGTGAGGATCTGTTGCAATGCTGGTTTTTTGAGGAGAAGGCGGGAAACGAAATTTGAGATGAGAAAGCGTCTTGAACTAAAGAGGAAAAAGAAAATCATATAGGTGACTTGGAAGGACTTGCACAAGTTGGGAGGATTGATTTGGCAGATTTAAAGAAATTTTTGAAATAGAGCAGTCTGCAACCCCAGACTCTACTGCTCAGTTTAAAGAAGCACAAGATGCACACATGATGAATACGGAAATAAGTTTAAAAGTATTGCACATATTTAATCTATATTGAATTGCTTGCTTTTTATGGGAGATGGCAGGAGGAGGAGAGGAGAAAAAAATGGAAAAAAAGGTTTTATAAAAGTGAATGCTGAAGTATTTGAGACTTGATTTGAAGTCAGGAAGATTAGTTTTCCTGATTACAAATCCAGTGCTCTATCCACTGTATCCATACTCTTATCATTTTTCTAAAATTGCAAATCTTCTCTGAACTTATGATAATGGATTAAATTTTATTTAAGTGAGGAAGGTCATTCTATCCACCCATTGGTGGTTCATTCACCCTTTTCATTTTTGAGATTGATAATTTGGTTTTCTTCTTTCTTTTAAAAAAATCAAATCAAACAATTATTTATTAATTGTATTGTTTTTTAAAATAAAACCAACTCCTAATTGTATTTGTTCAATTTGTTTTTAATCTTAAATTGATTAATCTCTTTTTAATTTAATTGTGGGATTTAATTTCTTCTTTCTTTTTTAGATTTTTTAAAGTTGCATATTCAGTTTAATAATCTTCTCTTTTTGTCTTTTATTGATGTACACATTTATAGATACAAATTTTCTCCTAAATACTTCTTTGGTTGCATCCCACAGATTTTAGTATGTTGTTTCATTTTCAATCTCTTTAATAAAATTATTGATTGCTTCTATAAAAAAAAGTGAATGCTAAATACTTTGCATGGATTTGAAAATAAAAAGCTATTATAAAAAAAAAAAAAAGCACAAAATCAAGGACAAAGAATCTGCATCCTAATCCTGTGGGCTGAACTAGCTCACTATTGAGGGGACACAGTGGATAGAATATTGGGCTTGGAACCAGAAAGACATATCTTTAGAGTTCAAATCTGACCTCCCTAAGTGGATGACCTTGACCAAGTCATTTCACTCTGCCTCAGTTTCCTCATTTGTAAAATGAACTGGAGAAGGAAATGGCCAACTACTCCAGTATCTCTACCAAGAAAATGCCAATAAGTGATTCAATAACAAAAGGTAACTACTGAGCATTCTCATATTGTGTAACTAGATGATATCTGATGTTCTCCCCAACTCTGGCATGCTATTGATAATGCCATTGAATCAGCAGCCATCTTTGCAGCAGTCTTGACTTGAAAGAAAAATTAGCCACATAATTATAAATACTGAAGGAAACACAAATTATTTCTATTTCATTTTCTTTTTTACCCTAAAGTTACTTTTTATTTTAAAGCTTTAGAACAGTCGAAGGAGTGTTTTTAAAAGGTATTTTATGATCTTTGTGGAGACGAGCCGCAAAACTTAATTCCACCTTGCTTCACTTCCCTTGCCTCTTCCCCAGGTTGACACTGGTGCTGAAAGACCACATTAACATGAATGGAGCTCCAGGTCTCTCATTAGTGTGTGTGTCTTCAATGAACCTCCTGCTGGGGACCCTAATAGGATTTCTTCCCCATGTACTTTCTTTTACCCTTGCTCTTTAGTCTCTTCTGTGGTGCTTAGTTTAATGAGCCAATTCCTATGATCCAGAGAAGGAAAAAAAGGACTCTCTTCTCCCGAAATAGACAAAGAGACTACCGAGGGAATTCAGAACTCAGCACACTGTCTCCTGCCATTGTATGTGATAGATATTTGATGACGATCCCAAATGTGCCTAGTCAGCGGGATCACCGTGCCCACTTCACCTCAGAAAACTCCACTCCCGGTAAGCTAGTGTCTTACAAGAGCTCATTAAGGCAAGGTAAAGGCAATGAACTGTCCCAGGAAGCAGAGTTCATCACAACTGCTTTTCCAACCATGAGACCAGTACTCAGCGTGGTATTCAAAGGAAGGTGGATGAGGGGAGAATAATGAGAGGAAATGAGTGCAATACCTGTTTTTTTTTTTTAAATTTAAATAATAGCTTTTTATTTTCAAAATGCATGCAAAGATAATTTCTGACATTCATCCTTGCAAAATACGACCCTCCCTTCTCCCCACTTTCCTTCCCTTATCAGCAAGTAATTGGATATAGGTTAAATATGTGCAATTCTTCTAAACATATTTCCACATTTATCATGTTGCACAAGAAAAATTAAATCAAAAAGAAAAAATGAGAAAGAAAAAAGCAAGCAAACAACAACAAAAAGGTAAAAATACTATATTGTGATCCTTATTCAATCCCTGCAGTCCTCTCTCTGGGTTGGCTCTCTCCATCACAATTGGTCATCACATAATTTTGTTGTTGCTGAGTACAATGTTTTCTTGGTTCTACTCACCTCACTTAGCATGAGTTCATGTAAATCTCTGCAGCCTTTCTGAAATCATCCTGCTGATCGTTTCTTGTTCTATAAGAAATGGCATATTTCTTATATTATTCCATTATATTCCATATATATTCCATTACATTCATATGTTATAACTTATTCAGCCATTCCCCAACTGATGGGCATCCACTCAGTTTCCAGTTTCTTGCCTTTACAAAAAAGACTGCTGCAAAATTTTTGTAATGTGGGTCCTTTTTCTTTTTTTGATCTCTTTGGGATGCAGACCCAGTTGAGACCCTGCTGGATTAAAGGTATGCACAGTTTGATAGCCCTTGGGACATTGTTCCAAATTACTCTCCAGAATAGTTGGCTCAGTTCACAACTCTACCAACAATATATATGTCCTGGTTTTCCCACATCCCTTCCAACATTTATCTTTTCCTGTCACCTTAGCCAATCTGAGAGGTATGTAGTGGTACCTTCGGGTTGTCTTAATTTGCATTTCTCTAATCAATAGTGATTTAGAGCATCTTTTAATATGACTAGAAATTTCTTCATTTCTTCATCTGAAAATTATCTGTTGCAATATCTGTTTTTCTGCCTGTGTCAACACCTTAGCTGGTTCTAGGTCCAATCCAAATAATAACCAATATTTTTATAACAGCTTTGCAAAATGATTTATTTACATTACAAAAGCAACACTGAGGATTCAGGATAAATGAGTAAAGTAGACATCTGCCTGAGTTGGAATTAATAAGAGTGGGGAAAAGTATTGCTTTTTATAAATATGAATATTCAAATGTCAGAAAATGCTACTTTTTGTACTGAGGGGATAGGAGGAAGATTGTATTTTATGACATCTCAGGTTTTGTAGTAAAGACTCAGGGTCTCAACTAGAAAGTAATACAATGAGGAAGGGGAACATTTTCAAATTCTACCTCTGATACAATATTCCCTCATTAAAATCTTAATGCCCTGCCTCATTTTGGTAATACAAGATAGAATACAAGATGATCTTGTATTCTTGACAAGAGAAGACAAATTATCAGATTCTACTAAGCTGAAGAGGCTTTTAGTACAGCCCTGGTGATGAGTGTAAATAGTCTGACCATTTTAGAGAGACAAGGCTGCTAAATTCAAAGAAGTCTTTTTGCCAGAGTGACTACAAGGCAATGGATTTCTTTCCATAGCACCTTTGCAAAGGACATCTTAGAAGGGTGGCCACCAGCAGCTACAAAGAAAGTATCTACATGATAAAATCACAGATCCTTTAAGTATTAAAATAAACTTATGCACAAATCCTTTGTATATTCCAAGGTAGTGGGCTCAGGAAAATGCAGAATTTTCAGTTCTCCTCATGGTACTCACTATCCCCAGGGATACCCCCAGGCACTGAATTGCTTTCTGAAATCTTAGTGATCATAAATTGTAATGCAGAGGATTCTGGCTGTCCTGGAATGGTCCTGCATTTCAGAATTTCTACACACAAGGGTGTGTTAGAGTGAGCATATATCAGCTTACCAAGTTAATTTTTAATTGTAAGCATTTTCACTTCAGAAATAGAAGCATGTTACAAATTAGGGCTTGATTTATTATTTTGTTGATGGTCTAGACTTAAGGAAATAATGGACAAAATGTTAATAATATAAATTAAACTGAAAAGTGTATCATGAATACATATCTTCCTCATTCCCTAATGCCAGAGAGCCATTTATTAAATATTTATGAACACACTGTAGCAGGTATTAGTAATACAAAGGCAAAAATGAAATAGTACCTGCCCTCAAGGAACTTAAATCAGTTGAAGGAGGTACAACATGCATTGCAGCAAGTATTGCATAACCTTGTTGATTAGGAGAAGGCAACTGTAGTATTCTTGTTGGAGGGAAGAAACTAAAACATCATTAGATGTGGAAGTCAATGGGTACAAACCCAAATGGAAAGCTAGGGAGCTTTGTTTGAAGGGAAAGGAAAGAAGAGGGGGGGCAGGGAACCAACCACTGGCTATCTGATTACAGAGGAAGAAGGCTGCTACCCTGATCTGAATATAATCATGAACAGTTGGAACCTTGTCTGGTTCACTGACTCATTTAAGGAGTGGCTTCCTGGGCAGCATTTACTACAATGTGGAAATTTAGTGAATTTATCCCCCCATCCACATTCTCCTCTTCCTCTCTGTGCCCTGGAAAACTGACATAGCTTATACTCAGAAGTTTCTTATTCCCTTTACATCTTTCTAATGAGATATTTATACTTTTATAGTTGATTTTATTTTTTGATAAAGATATGCTAGTTTTTATTGAATTCTGAATGAATATTTTCAAGAAGTGTGTGGACCAACCTATGGAAAAGAAAAGGGAAGCTCCTAGACAAATAGTCTCAGACTTAAGTAGAAAGAAATATTGATTGAAATGCTCTCTTGACACAAAAAAGAGCTTTAATAGTATATAGGAAAATTATTGTTAATTGTTTTTTTCATTTAGCATTTATTTAAGTTAAACAAAAAATATTTCTTTTCTCCTTTTCTCCTTCCCTCCATTGAAAAAAGAAAAAAGAAAACTTAAAGTCATTGTAACAAATACACAAGAGTCAAATTAAACAAATTTCCAACTGAGTACGGACCACAATTATTGTTTGCTTGCATTTTTTGTTTTCCTTCTCAGGTTTTTTCTTTCTTTCTAGATCTGATTTTTCTTGTGCAGCAAGATAACTATATAAATGTGTGTACATATATTGCATTTAACATATATTTTAACATATTTAACATGTATTGGACTACCTGCCATCTAGGAAAGGGGATGGGGGGAAGGAGGGGAAATTTTGGAACAGAAGATTTTGCGAGGTCAATGTTGAAAAATTACCTATGCATATGTTTTGTCAATAAAAAGCTATAATTTTAAAAATTCCCATATTGGCTCTGTCTAATGTGTGTCTCATTCTACACATCTAGTCTATTACTTTTCTGGCAGGAAGTAAATGGGATTCTTCATCACTGGTTGACTGGAACCATGATTGGTCATTGCATTGATCAGAGTTCTTAAGTCCTTTTAAAGTTATTCATTTTTACAATGTAAAAGGAAAATTTTAGCGGGCTAGCAAATAGGAAACTCATGGGAAGCTACAGAGCTAATGTGGTACCTCAGTTGAACCAAGAAGGAAGGAAAGAAATTTGAAAGGTAGAAATAAGAATGAAAAGAATTCCAAGAATACGGATTATGTTCATGTTTTTTTTTTTCAAATGTATAAGGTGGGAATTGCTGAAATAAAAGAAGAAAATCTAGTTTAAATATAAAGAAGATGAGTGAAGTAGTAAGAAATAAGCCTGTATAGGAGGGTAGGTCTCTGATTTTGAAGGAAATTTTATCTCCAAGAAGAACATTGAACATTTTGAGTAGGGAGGGAAATGTTATGGTGAGATCTGCAATATGCTGTTAGAACTTTTTAAATTTTTCTATAGCAATTGAAGAAAATAGGATGTGTGTGATGTATATTTATATATATACACATATATTCCAAAGAAAGAATATATTTGCATGTATATGTACATGTGTATACATGCACATTTGTGTATCTTTACAAACATATATGAATTTCAAAGAATATATGTGAATATACATGTGTGAGTACGTTTGTAAAACATGTATATATGCATACATATAATGTAGACATGTACTTATTCTAAGGAAAGAATATTGTACTCATGCCTTTATGTTACTAAGAACTCTAATGTCAATTTTTTCCCCCCAACAGTCATAACAAAGGAAAGAAGGAAATCAGCATGTATTAAGCATGTGCTAAGCAATTTTATAAATTCTCTCTTTTTTGATCCTCAAAATCCTAGGAGATAGATGCTATTATTACCCTTATTTTATAGTTCAGGAAACTGAGGCAAACAGAAGTTGAGAAATACCTACGGTCACACAGAGCTAGGAAGTATCTAAGGCCAGATTTGAATTCTCAAGCTCAGTTCTCTACCCACTACTATAGTCATTATCTTTTAATTTTTAGTTAATTCTTACCTTCTTCTATACCTCCAAATCTGCTTCTAGAATATGTAATGACTGGAATGTAAATTTTGATGTGGAAAGGAAGAATGTCTCACACAGAGCCATGGAATAACTGATCCCTAGTCCTCATTTGGGAAAACCTTGGGCTGATGTTTTCTTGTCATTATTTTCAGCTGTTGATAAATTTTCATTTGATAATACATTCTATTAAAAATTGTAAAGTTCTAATGATGTATATTTTGATCTTCCCATCTTTCAAAACTACTCCACTGCCAACACCCTTATACTTTCTGCCCTGCCACAACCCTCCCTGACCAGAGTATCCTACCCTACCATAACGCTTCCTGTAGCTGATATTTGTGAACTCTGTTGCTTCGATTCCTCCCTGTGTTCCCAAGCTACCAAATGTGTGTTGTCTTCACCTTCTCAGTTTTGAGTCTGAACTCCTTTAACTCCGTTCTTTCCTCCATCCTCAAATCCCTTGATTTTTTGCTGTCTCTGCACTTCTCTACATCAAACATGTATAAAATCTTGTATGGCCCAATCCCAGTCCAGTGAATGCATGGACATCAAAGCTAGAGAAATGCAAATGGGAACGGTATTTGATAAATTATGTCATTTGATAAATTATGATCAATTTCAGTCAATCAGTCAAATCAATTAATTTAGGTAATTAGGTAATTAATTACTATTCCTAGACTTGAAGGAGTATTCAAGACTTTAAATGAGCTGGATAACAGTAGATTTATCTGAACATACTTAGATTGCAATGAGTTCGTGTAGTGGAAACTTCAAGTACCACCTGATGGCATTAGCATCCTGTAGCACCTTTACCAAACAATATCCCTCACTGGGGAAACATTCTAGTCCATGTCTAATACATAGGTATTACATGATACAACTGTTTCATATTAGAATATCAAGTATACCTTTACTGCTGCAATTCTTTTATCTTATTCTTACTGATTTTCTCTGAAATTCACCATAATGGCCACCCTAAACTTCCTCTCCTCTCCTCAATCACATCTAACTTTAGCCCCATTCTACCCCATTTCAAAGGGCTTTAACTCCTGAGAAAAAACAAAGTTATTTGATATTCTTCCATTCCTCTTGACCTCTTGCTATTCCTACTCATTTTTTTGCCTTCTTATCTGATAAGAAAAAGTAGTGGTCCTTTTTGCTAAAGCTCACCTTTCTACAGATATCCTTGACTTCTCACCTCCCATCTCCTCTATGACCTTATTTCATGAATCTTCTCCTGTGCATATTCACTTTCACCTTCTCTACTGATTCCTTCCTATCAGTCTACAAACATCCTTAAGTTTTTACTATGCTAAAATATTGAATAGTCTCCCCTTGTCCCTGCTACTTCTTAAAATACCATTTCATCTTTAATTCTTCCTTACCAAACTTTTATTGGTATTGTTCTATATTTCCTGCTGCTGGTTCTTCAGTATCTACTCCTTAATTCTTTGGAATCTGATTTACATTGCTATGAAACAGTTCTCTCCAGGGTCATTGATGGCATCCTCATTGCCAAATTCAGGGGTTTTTATCCAGTCTTAATCATTCTTGACCTTGGAATACTTGACACTGTGAATCATTCCTTCCTCTTGGTACCTTTTTTGTTAATAGTCCTATCCCTTATACATGCTACCCATCACTCATATTTTATACTTTAGGATCTCATGAATCCCTTCCTCATCTAAGTACCTTCTTCTCCAAAAACCTGAAGAACTAGGGGGAAAAAAAGACAAATTTAGTGGTATGAGCCTAAATATGACAAACAACTCATGTCTACCCTTCAATCCTGCTACTTATACTGTGTAGGGATATCAAGCCTCAGATTCCCACAAAGTCTAAATATTCACCTTTCAATTCACCCTTACTCTCTCTTTCCCTCACACCTGCTATTTTAGATTTATCAAATTCTCAGTCACCCAAAACAAATTCTCCCTGAGCCATTCTTCAATTATCCGGACATATTCCATCAGAGTCTTTTTCATAGACTGCTCATCACTACTGTAAAACCCAAGTCAAGCTCCTCACAAATTGTCAATAAACATTTAAGTACCTACTGTGTTTGGGCAGCCATGGATAGAACCCTGGGCTTATAGTCAGGAAGACTTGACTTCAAGTCCAATCTCAGATACTTACCAGCTGTGGGTCCCTGACAGGTCACTTAACCTTCACTTGCCTTAGTTTCTCCATTTGTAAAATGGGAAGAATAATAGCACCTATCTTCCAAGATTGTTGTGAAGTTAGAAATCTTTGTAAAAGTGCTTAGGACAGTGTCTGGAACATAGTAAGTACTTAATAGATGTTTCTTCCTTTTTTTTTTTCCATGTGCTAAGCACTAGGAATTCAAGAAAGGCAGAAAATAAAACTCTCTTTTCTTAAGGAGCTCTCAATCTAATGATAGAGACAGCATTCAAACAATTATGTACAGACAAGATATGCAAAGACTGAATTAGAGATAATGAACAGAAAGAAGAAACTAACATTAAAGGGATCAGTAAAAATTTTTGCTAAGTATCTGAGACTTGAAGGAAACTTAGGGAAGCTGGAAATACCTTATTTTCAGAAATAGCTTTCCAACCTTTGAGACAACCAATGCTAGCCCCAAAGCTACTGAGTTATGCCTTTAAAAAGAACTTGTTAAAGTCTTAAGGGACAAATGGCAGCCACATACACCGAAAGACTCAAGCACGTCATTTGTCTCTTTTTTTGCTGATCTTTTGGCACTCTTTCCCTTGACTTCCATAACACTCTTTTCTCATTTTTCCTTTCTCCTTGATCTGGAGAATTCCAGTTGAGAATCATCCAAAGGACAGTGGAAAGACATGAACAGCCGACTGTGACTATAATTTTCACGTTCCACAATTTTCCTCACCCTTCCCTATCTCAAACATCCTAATCAGCCCCCAAAAGAATGAATCTTAAGTCTGTCATCCCCTGAAAAGCCATATAATGCTATCCTCTGAGTTGGGAAAGGAAAAGGGAGGAAGGATGAGATGGGAGAACTTTGACATCTGCTTCTTGACTTTAAAGCATGTCCTTTATTGTGTTCTTTCACTACAAGGACTTTGGGATAAATTCAGTTGCATATGCATATTCTGTGCCTGGGAAGGTGAATTCTAGCAGTGAACTCATTTTAATAAAAGTCCATTACCAAAAAGCCATTTCAGTGTCCAGTGGAGGTGGTTATGTAAGATTTACCTTTGCCATATTAATAATTTGGGAAGAAGGCAGTTTTTCTTCTGAGTCAGCACCCCACATGGGCTTGCAAGAGTTATACTCTGCATGAGACCGAATAAAAGTTCTGACCTTCTTAATTCCATGGTGTTTGATGGTGGCTGGGTGGGGGTGTCAGGGAGGGTAGTATAAACTTGAGGGAATTAATCCCTTCAGTGATTTGGCAGGTTTCCAAGTTTGCTAATTATGTTCTGGTTTAGTAAAAAGGGATTGTGTGAAAGCCATGGAACAGTTAGAATCTAGTATGATTTTTTTTTTTTAAAGAGTAGCTTTGATGAAACTAATTCTGTGCAAATTGTGGAATTGATAAATGAAAGATATTGTCATAGGATCCGAGTTTTAGATTTTGGAGGTCATTTAGTCACAGGCTTATAGAGTAAGAAAGGGCATGAACCAGAGAGTTTAGATAGTCCAACCTTCATTTTACAGATGAGGAAACATATGCTCTAGGCATATGGATAATAAATTGGAGAGGAGAAATTCTCACTTACGTCCTTTAATTTAAATTTCCATGATAACTGTGTTACTTGCAAGTTATAATCTATATTGTCCCCTAACTTTAGGTTAGAGCTCCGTTTACTCATTTGCTAAAGGAGAGCTAAAACATGTGGTCTCCAAAATCCTTCCCGTCTCTTATTATTTTAAATTTGTGGCAGTGATATCCTGGTAAATGTTTAACAACTGGCTTAAGGTAAGGCAGAGAATAGATACACAATACATTTTAAAGTTTAATGTTTATTTATAAATATATATAATGTTTATTTATAAATATATATATATATATTCATATATATATAATGTTTATTTATAAATAGATATATATATATATATATATATAAAGTAAATGTTTAAAGTTAAAGTTAATGTATTAGGCATTTTCTAGCGTTGGGCTCCAGCACATTACTGATTCATATATATGTGTGTGTGTGTGTGTGTATGTCCAAATATATATATATATATGTATGTGTATATATGCTGATTTTAATATATATATATATGGATAAGTATACTGTTTCGAATATATATCTGGATATATATACTAATTTAAATATATATATATATGGTTATATATACTGATTTGAATATATGTGTGTGTGTGTGTGTGTGTGTGTGTGTGTGTAGTATGTGAGGGACAGCTTAGCTTAATGGATATAGGAGTAAGATTTTAGTCTTCTAACTTATACAGACTGTGTGATCTTAGCTAAATCACTAAACTTTTCATTATTCCCAGACAACCCTCTAAGATAGCTGTATTGATGGTAAGATTATTTTTTCTACATCAGGAGATCCATGCACAGGTGAAATCATAAGTCTGAATAAAAATGAAAATCATAAGAATAAACTATGTAGTATCAAGTTATAAGCTTTTTAAGATTTCTACTTAAGTTCCACCTATAAATTATGTCATAAGCAGGAGGGTGATAAAACAGGAGATCGTTAGAAAGGGGTCTAAGAGGAAAATGTCAAGAAGATCCCAGAAAGTGGACAAGTTGGGACTGGAGATTGTAATAGATAGATGAGAGTTCTTGCTTAGTCAAGACAATATAAATTAAAATTTAACATACGTTAAAAAGAGATCAAAGTGTCAAATTCCTTCAGTTCCTCAGTACTTACCCAGGGTATATCTGCCCCTTATGACTTTAGAAGCACCCTGGGTAATTTGGGGTATCTCTTCTCTAATGACCCCACTTAAGTTCCCCTCACTGCTAGGTAGTACCTGACTAGTGCCCTATTCCCATTTAACTACTTAATATCACTTAGCTTTTACCAAAAATAATAATAATAATAATAATTCAAAGATGTAGCAATAACAAAAGTACAAACATTTCCTCCCAGCTACGCAAAGTGGGAACACGCTGTCTCCTGATCCCATCTCAGTCTCCAGCAGGAATAGACTCAAACTTAGCTCAGTTCCTGTGGACCATTGGTCCCTCCAGGTTCACATCCAAATTTGGCGTTGCTGCTTGCTGAGTCATTGTCTCAGTTATCTCCGTCTGGGCTCTGAAGACTGCTCCCAGAAGTCCTTTCTTGCTCTGTGGAACATTAGTGCTGACATGGCTGTACAACCTGGACAGTAGGATTCTGGAACAGTGGAGTACCCAGGGACTCACAAGATTAGAACCTCCAGATTAATTTCTTCACCTAAAATGGAACCATGAATGTTCATGGCAAAGACCAAAGCTCATTTCTTGGAGCTGATTGAGAGGAGGGCTCCAAGACCTTTCCCCTGACAGCTTTGTCCCTCACTGGCTGCTGTCGGTAAATAAGTCAAAGAGATCTGACAAAATCTAAGTCCTTTCTAGCATCCCCAATTCTGATTTCAAACTGCAGTCACTCCAAGGGGCTGCTGTCTATCACATTGTTATCAGACTGTAAGTAGCTACAGAACATCTTTGCATGTTCCAAGTCTCTCCAGAGCATTTTCCATTATATATCACCACTCTGTTCTCAGAAAAGTCTTTCTTATTTGGGGAGTAGCATCAGAGGCATTCTGAACATGTACAGATCCTGTTCCCAAAATCCTCCTATATGAAAATTTTGCCATCCTTGACAAGCCGACATGGATGCCTTTTAAACTATTTGTCCATGTTCCCAATCCAGAACAGTCCTCCAGAGTCACAAGAAGGAATAAAAAGTGCCCTTTCACTCACTTCCCCAGTCTCAATTACAGACAGTTTAAAAGAAAAGTTTTTTTTTAAAGTCTCCAACTCTATCTTTAAACACTGAAATGATGTTACTATTGTTGTTGAGTCATTTCTGATTCTTCAAGATCCCATTTGAGGTTTTCTTGGCAAAGATGCTAGGGTAGTTTGCCATTTCCTTCTCCAGTCCATTTTACAGATGAGGAACCCGAGACAGACAAGGTGAAGTGATTTGTCCAGGGTCACATAGCCAATAAGTGTCTGAGACTAGATTTAAATTTAGGAAGATAAGTCCTCCTGACTCCAGGTCTGGAACTCTATCCCCCGTGTCAATGATATTATCAACCAACCATATAGGAAAGGCATAGTTAGAAATTGCCTTTTTAACAAAGATAGTAGTTCATGGATTATAAACTTAATATGACTTAACAGAAGCCAATACAATAGCTTCCAGGACTAGGAAGATCTGTCTTAATTATAGATGGAATTTTGTGTTTGGTTTAGGGTAGCACAATTTAGAAAAGACACAGATAAGCTGAAAAACTTCCAGAAGAGAAGAACCCGAATAATGAAGGACTTCCAGTCCATGCCATTTAAAGATCAATTATAGGAATTAAAAATGTTTAGCCTGAAGAAATGAAAATTCAGGGGACTTATGATAAATACCACCGAGAGCTTCAAGGCTTCAAGCAAAGGCTAGACTGGCCATTTGTCAGGTATGTTAGAATTGGGTTTTTTTTTCAGCATATGAGCTGGACTAGATAGCCACTGAGATTTCTAAATCTACAATTCTGTGAATCTGAGGGAAATCACTTTTGAATCAAGCAACTACCAATCTATTGAGGATTTCTTGTCTATTCAGCCCTACATTTAAGTTAGTGTTTCTGTTCCCACAGAGTTTAGCGTCTAATTGGGAAGACACCTTATAATAAATGTAGAAATTAGAGAAAAAATAACTGAGTACTAGATTGTGCAGCATAGACATTTAAATAGTAACTGCTTAATTTAAGTAATTTATTTTACACTTTTAGGTTTGAAAGGGATTTAGAAAAGTTTTCTTACTTTATCCTCACAATTAATCCTGGAAGGAAGGAGCTTCATTAAAGGTCTTTTGGAATCACAGAAGGTCATTGTATTGATCATAGTTCTTATGTACTTCCAAATTGTCTTCAAAGTGTTTTTTGTTATTATATAAATTGTTCTCCTGGTTCTGCTCATTTCATTCAACATCAATTTATAAAGTCTTCATTACTGTTCATTTTCATAATATTGAGGTATTTTAGATAATTGAAATTTGGCAGCTGGCTCAGCAAATGAAATATAAATATATGTGTACACATACATATGTACATATGTGTATGTATATTATATCTCTGTGTGTGGGAAGAAGATGGACAAAGAAAGAAAGGGAGGAAGGAAGGGAGAGAAAGAGAGGGAGGGGAAGGAAAGAGGGAAGAGAGAGAGAAGGAGAGAAAAGAAGAAAGAGAAAGGGAAAAAGAGAGATGGGGCTACAGAGGGAAAGAAGGAGAGAGGCAGAAAGAGTGGGAGAGAGAGAAAGGGAGAGGTGGAGAGAGAGAGAGAGAGGAGAGGGAGAGAGAGAGGAAGGAAAGAAAAAGAAAGAGGGGAAGAGAAAGGGGGAGAGGGAGGGAGGGGAAAAAGGAGAGAAGGAAAGAGGGAAAAGGCAGAGAGAGAGAGAATATATTCTGTGGCTTATTTTTGAGGTTTGTGTTGTTAAAAAAAATCTAGATCTAAGGAAGGAACTGTTTTACAAGTCCCTCAATTATCTATAATCAACAAAGTTAAATCATTATTTATGTTAACTCTGTCATATACCACAAAATCTTTTTTTTTTGTCAAATCTTTTCACCCAGCTGTTTCTATACAGGTTTTTTTGTTAATATTATATGTCCAACCTTTCTTTTTATTTTTTATGTCGTTAAAAACCCTCACCAATAACACATAGCAATAGTAGAAATATACTGCAAGTACTTTTAGGTATATAAATGTCAAGACATAGGAAATAACTGTAACAAATTCAGTAAGTAGAAGATCATCTGGCCTTTAAAGGTGTGATTGAATGAAAAGAACTTGTTTAAAACATGAAGCTAAATACAAGTTGGGTACAAAACAGCTTGATATAGGAGAACTCAAAAGTAATTGATTTTGAAAAATATAAACAATACAAACAAACCTGTCAGAATACTTTTGAATATTGTTATGATCTGAGCACTCTATGAATACAATCATAGAATATGAAAGCTAGGAGATATTTTACAGATATTAAAAATTATTCTAGATTTGGAATTGATGTTTATCATTTAACTTTGGGTGTAACCTTAGGAGAACCATTTAAGCAATTTGTAAAATGAAAATGTTGGACATATGCTACTCCTTTCCTGAAAGAGAAGAGATAGACTATACGGGCAGAATGAGATACATATTGTTTGACATAGGCTATGTTGAAATTTATTTGGATTTACTATACATATTTGTTATAAAATTATTTGTTTTTCAAATTGGATAGGGGTAAGGGATTGGAGGAAAGAGAGAGAAAATAACTACTTGCTAATTTTTTAAGAGAGATTTAATTAAAAATAGAGTAATGGAATTAGACTAAATGATTTCTGCAATCCCTTGTAGTTCTATTATTCTTTGACTAACAATTTACAGAAGAAACCTACAGAGGGAAAGTAACTTGCTCAGAATAACACAGGTAGTCAGTGGTAGAATTGAGCCTAGAACCCTTGTCTTCTCACTTGCCCATAAGTGCTCTTTTTTTTTCCTATTCTATGATAAATGGACAAGGGATATATAACCATGCTGCAAGGTTTTTATTATCATTATGCCGAGATAGTCATCACAAAGCATCTCTTTAGGGAAACCTAGATATTAGCTTTATCTACAATGCCAGTCATGTCTGAAATCTCCCCATGGAGCCATTGAGAGGTCAGTCAGTAAAAGAGAGAATTTAAATTTCTACCAAGATCTATGTGGCAATGTTAATAATATAAAATGGGTGTTATCACAGTCTGACTCAGGTCACCTCCAGATTTAACTTGGGATAGATGATGAGGGGGTTAGTGTTTGAAGGAAAAATGAATCATGTCTCTGCTACAATAGATGCCTTCTGAGGATGAGATGAGATGATGGTTTTAATAATGAGCATGAGAATTTGATGATAGTTTTAAAAATGAAGTATTTGAAGGCAGAGGGATGATATTAATAGCTAATTGCTTATAGCAGAGAAGACAATACTGTTATAATCAATGGAAGCAGAGGGATGGAAACTTCAGAAATTTTAAATTGTCTCCCTACACTTGATTTTAGAACTCCAAACTAATGTAAAATTTCAGAAGATACCATTTGTTTGTTTTAATTTATTGGATCCATTTGTTTCCTCTTTTTTCTAATATCTATTAGAAAAAACTATCTAACTATTAATATTATTCATTATCCCCCATGTACTTCAGTTTTAACCCCATCATCAAATTCACATCTTCAAGTGCTATCCATTTAGGGGAAGGAGTCAGGAGGGCTCTTCTGATTTTTAAGAAAATGATCCACATTTCCTTTGAAACTAATTGGTACCATAGGGAGAATTCTCAGCACAGAAGCAGCAAAACTTCCTTCTGGACTCTTAAAAAAACACCAGACAAAACAATATTAAAAACCACTTTCTCCAAAGGATCATAACTAAAGAGTTAGAAGGAAACTTCAAAGTTATTCTATTTCTTTCCCAAACAAAAACCTAACAGTAATAGCAATGTCTCAGAGAGATGAATGACTTGCATTAGAGGTAGCTAAGTGACCTCTGCAGATGAAATATAAATATATGTGTACACATACATATGTGCATGTGTGTATGTATATTATATCTCTGTGTGTGGGAAGAAGATGGACAAAGAAAAAAGGGAGGAAGGAAGGGAGAGAAAGAGAGGGAGGGGAGGAAAAGAGGGAAGAGAGAGAGAAAAAGAGAGAAAGGGAAAAAGAGAGATGGGGCTACAGAGGGAAAGAGGGAGAGAGGTAGAAAGAGTGGGAAAGAGAGAAAGGGAGAGGTGGAGAGAGAGGAGGGAGGGGGAGAGAAAGAGGAAGGGAAGAAAAAGAGAGGGGAGGAGAAAGAGGGAGAGGGAGGGAGGGGAAAAAGGAGAGAGGGAAAGAGGGAAAAGGCAGAGAGAGAGAGAGAATATATTCTGTGGCTTATTCTATTTCTTTATTAGAATATGGGGCCTGGAGCCCAGAAGACCTGATTTTCAATTTAAACTCAAACATTTACTATCTGTGTGAGCCTGAGCAAGTTACATAACCTCTGCTTACCTTATTTCTTCATATCGATGAAAAAAGAAGATAATAATAACAGCTATCTCACAGGGTTGTTATAAAATTCAAATGAGATACTATGTATAAAGTGCCTAATAAGAGTGACTGGTACATAGAAGGAGCTTAATATATGCTTGTCTCCCTTTACTCCCCTCCAAAAATCACAAAGGTAGCACAAGGCAAAGCCAGTAGTCGAATTGAAGTCCTCAGACTCCATATTGAGTTCTTTTCCCTATTTACTATCGTTAGTTTTTGATCCTTTTGATGGGGAAGCCCCTCTGTTGTATTATAAATCAATAAATATATATGGAGCACCCACTATGCACCAGGCACTTTTCTAGGCATTGGAATATAAATACATGAAATAAATGCAAACCAGTACAAGCAGCTAGTTGGCACAGTATATGAAGAGCTTGGGCTGGAGTCAGGAAAATCTGAATTTGAATCTAGCCTCAGACACTTACAAACTGTGTAACATCATCTCTGTCTACTTCAGTTTATTCAATTATAAATACAATAGGAGTGATATCACCTAGCTTTCAAAGTTGTGAGGATTAAATAATACTTAGTACATGTTAGGTAATATATAAATGCAATAATAATGATGATGATGATGATTAATCTCTTAACTGCCAAGAATGGATCAAAACTGTGGGTTGAAAGTTGCTGATTTCAATCTAAAAAGATCAAAATAAAAGATCTCACATGTATAAACCCCTTTGTAGCATCTCTTTTAGTAGTGTCAAAGAACTGGAAACCAGACACAGCCATTGGGGGATAGATAAAATGCTGGCGTGTGAGTGTGACAGAGCTCTTGGAGGAAATTATGACAAGAATGGTTTCAGCAAAATCTGTATAAATTGATGCAGTCAAGTGAGCAGAAATGGCATCAATTTATACAAGCAGCCATGTCATAAAGACAACTTTGGAAGAGTTAAGAATTATGATCAGTGGAATAACCAGCCACAATTTCAAAGACTGATAAGGAACCATGCTACCTTTCTCCTGACAGAGATGCATGCATCTGGATTTATTTGTGTGTAAGGGGGTATGTGTCATAGTAGATAGAATGCTGGACTGAAGTCAGGAAGATCTGAGTTCAAATTCAGCCTCAGATGCTAGCTGTGTGACCCTGGGCAAGTCATTTAACTGCTATTTGCTTCAGTTTTCTCATCTTTAAGAAACTAATAGCACCTGTCCCCCAGGGTTGTTGTGAGACTCAAATGAAATAATAAGAGTAAAGTGCTTAGCATAAAGTAGATGCCATTAAATATTATTTTTATTATTATATTTAGACATGATCCATACAGGAATTTATTATGCTTGACTACATATATTGTTACAAGTGTTTAATTTTTTCTTTTTTATGATATTGAGGGAAGAAGTGGAAGGAAAAGATAAATGAGTGTTAATTGAAAAAAATGAAAGGCTCTTTCATCAACTTGCAAGTTGCAGGAAATTTTTCATATTTTTAGGATTCAGAGATAGGACTGAATAATGTGTACCATTCAAGTCAATCAATTGATCTACAACATCATTCATTCAATAAATGTCTACAAAGCACCTACTATGTGCCAAATATTGTGCTATTAAACACCTGTTATGTTCCAGTCTTTGTGCTAGGAAAGGGGAATATAGAGATAAAAATGAAAAAGGAATATAGAGAATATAGAGATAAAAATGAAAAAGTAAAGCTCAAAGAGCTTGCATTATGTTGGGGAAGACAATATAATATGTTAATAAATAAATATATGCAAAAACAACATAAGATAATCTTGCAAGAGAAGGTATTAGCAAGATCAGGAAAGATTTCCTTCCTGTCGAAGGTAGAACTTGAACAGAATTATAAAGGAAACATGGGATTTTATAGGTAGGTTAGGAGGGAGTGCATCCTCAAATTGCTAATATCCTCCCCAAAAGTGAATGAAGATCTTTGCTAAGTAAATGATGGAAGTGAACATCTTCTCTGCTTGGCTGCCATGAGCACTGTTCCAGGTTCCAGCATTGTGGTCAAAATGATTAAGAAAATAATTGTAATGACAGCAATGGTAAATTAAACAGAGATTAAAGAAGCCCAACATACTCATTCCATTTCCCACTTGGGTACCACTCCTTGCTTGTGTTCTTGAGCTTTCTCCAGGGACTTTCCACCTAAATGTAAATAAACATATCCAATTGAAACAGTTTTGGGGGGCTTCCTCACATAGCAAAAAAAAAAAAAAGCGTAGCTTTAGACTGACTTCTCTTTGATTTGTGAGCACTTCCCAGGACAAATGTCAATGAAGATGGATTTTTCACCCCTGAAATGTTCTGATGAATTATGTAAAGAAAGTCAAACACCTTCTAGCACTGACCTCTGTCATGGCACTTGACACCTTATTGCCCCAGCCAAACCAACTGGAAAATTGGATTTAAGGGGAAAAAAATCAGGAATTCCTTGCAAACCATCATGATCATGCTGGGTCTGGATACTCTCCCTCATGAATAAATTAACCCTTCTTCTCTGCCCCCCCCCTTCGCCAAATGGATGGGAAAATAATGAGTATATTAATAGTGTATCCTTTTCATGTCATTATCAGATAATCCTTTGTCAACATACTTCATTGGATCTCCTAGACACCATCTCTGGGGATTTTAGCAGGACACTCAATGAGTATAGATCCTCAAATAAACATCCTCACTGAAAAACATCATTTACAGGAAGCTAGGCAAGGTCTGAGGTTAGGCAATATTCTGACTGATTTGGGGGGATGAGGATGGGGGAGGAGAATCTTCTTGCTTTATCCAGGTTGGAAATACTGTGGTCATTTGTTCCCTGAATCCCACTACTGAGCCACATGGAAGTTCTGACCTGTGTCAGTTCTCCTCTCCTTAGATAGCCTTTTGACTCCCCTCTTCTAGGGGTTCCCCATATTGGTGACAGGCTTAGTGGACACCTGATCACATTTAGCCTTAATGCTAGTCAGAACTCTAATAATCCATCAGCTTCAGCCTCCCCAGGAGCAGCATTCTAACTGATTTTAAATCTGATCTGAAGCCATTTTTTATTGTTTTCATTGAATAATTTCAGGTTTTTTCCCAACTTAAATCAGACTTGGAAGCAGAAAGTCTGGACAACGTGCCTAATTTTAATGATACTCATTTTCTTCACGTCCAAAATAAGAGTCATAATAGTTTCATTATTATTAAGTTTATCACAGGGAGAATGCCTTGTTAACCATGAAGCACTGGGAAAACTGAGCAGTTTACTAAAAAGTCATTTGTCATTAGCTGTGTGACCTTTGATGCCACTTAATATTTTTATTGCTCAATTTCCCTATCTGAAAAGTGAGGACAATGAACTATGTGATATGTAGAGTCCCTCCCACTTTGGAGATTCTATAAAATATATCTATTATGTTAATTGAAAAGGGGAAGGGGAGGCACCAGCCTAACTTAGTAGATAGTGATGGATTTGGAATCAGAAAGAATTGATAAATCCTTCTCATGTACTTAAAAACAGCAATGGTGACCATGGGAAAGTAACTTAATTTCGCTTAATTTCTTCATCTGTAAAATAAGAAGGATTGGACTTCCAAGATTTCTTTCAGCTCTGAATCCTATGATCCTCTTGTTCAAATGATTCATCAGATATGAGCTGAGTAAGGCTAGGCAAATCACTTAATTTTTTTCTCAGCTTCAGCTTTTTCATCTCTAAAATGAGGATAGTAATAGCATCTTCCTCACAGAACTGTTGACTGAAAGTCAAATGAATTAATGTAGGTAGTCAATAATAAATATTTATTAAGTGCCTATTGTATTCCCGGTACTCTGCTAAACACTGGAGATAAAAAGAGACCTACCCTCAAGGAGCTTATAATTTAATAGGGGCAGACCACAAATAGATATGTACAAGCAAACTATATAGAGAATAAGTAGGAGACAATTAAGAGAAGGAAGATAAAATTCAAAGAAGTTGAGAAAGGCTTCCTGTAGAAATTTTTAGTTGGAATTTAAAGGAAACCAGGGAAGCCAGGAGGTATATATGAATAGAGTATTCCAGGCATGGGTGGATAGCCAGAGAAGATGCCCAATGTTAAGAGATAAAGTGTCTTGTTAATGGAGCATCAAGGAAACCAGTGTCATTTGATTAAAGAGTATATGATGAAGTCAGGAAAGAAAGGCAGAGATTAGGTTGTAAAGCGCTTTGAATGACAAATAGTGCACTGCTCATATATCCTGGAGGCAAGAGGAAGCCACTGAGAATTTTTGAGTAGGAGGATGGCTTGATCATACCTTAATTTTGGAGAAATCACTTTAGTGGCTGAATGGAGGGTGGGTTGGAGTAGGGACAGATCTGAGGCAGGTAGAACTGCCAGTCACTATGGCAATAGTCCAATAGTGAGGTGATGAGGGTCTGCACTAGAGTGATGGAACTGTCAGGGGAGAAAAAGGGATATATTCAAGAAATGTTGCAAAAGTGAAATCAATAATCCTTAGTAACTGATTGGATATGAGGAGAGAGTGAGAATGGTAAAGATAAATAGGATGATTCCTAGATTGCAAACCTAAAGAAGTGGGAGGATGGTGTTACCCTTGACTGTAATAGAGAAAGTAGGAGAGTGGTGGGTTTTGGAGGGAAAGATAATGAGTTTGGCTTTTGATCTGTTGATTTTAAGATGTCTATGGGGCATCCAGTTCAAGATAACTGGAAGGCAACTGGAGATGAGAGATTGGAGGTCAGAAGAGAAGTTAGGGCAGTTTTGGGAATCATGGGCATAGAGAGGGTGATTCAATCCATGTGAACTGGTGAGATTTCCAAGTGACATAGTATAAAGGGAAAAGAGGGTCCAGGACAGAATTCTGTGGGTCACATAACATCAGAGTGAATTATTTGTATGAGAATCTAGCAGGGGAGACAGAGAATGAGGGGTCACTCAGATAAAAGGAGAATTAGGAGAGTAATGTCCCAAAATATCTAGAGAGAATAGAATATCAAGTAAGAGAGGGTGATCCAGTAGCATCAAAAATTCCATAAAGGCTTAGGAGAATGAGGATTGTAAAGTGCTTTGCCAGTTTTAAAACAATATATATTTTATGATTTTGTTATTATTGCTTTTAATAGCGATTTTTGTCATGCATTTTTGTCACTTCTCTTCACAGAATGAACTCCTCACTGCCCTGTGTGCCTTGAATATATCCTTTTTAAAAAGCAGGCTAATTTACAATGAGTTGACATCTGCAGATTCCTAAATTAGATGCACACAGAGGAAAACAACTGAGTTTAGGCCTTAAAAGGAATAAAAGTCCAAAAAAGAGGAAAATTTAAATTAAAAAAAATCAAAACAATTTCACTATTTTACCTAAAAAAGGTTTTTTCCATTAAATTTCATTATTTTTCTTAAGCTTTGAATAAAGTTTTGCTTTATGTCTGTAAAGTCCCATGTTGAGGCTCCTGGTTGTTTTTTACATATAGATAGGTCATCATAAATGTAATTTACGTGGTTTACAGGGAAAAGAGCTAAACTAATATTTTGAAAAGCATTTAATTTTCCTGGCCCTCAGTTTCTCCATCTGTAAATAATTATTGTTTGATGTTACTCTCAAGTTATGAATTTATCAGTAGGAAAAGCTTCATGTAGAATCTCTCAGTCCAAGCTGACTTGCAGCTTAGGGTTTTTGAAAAGAATTGTTGATGTTTTTATATCATCCTTTTTATATCATCATCTTCATTTCTAAATATAGCCCTCTTTTTCACGAAGAAATATAACCCTGGAAAATGAGTGGATGCCCATCAGTTGGAGAAGTGAAGTGAGTAGAACCAAGAGAGCATTGTGTACAGCACCAACAAGATTTGGTGATGATCAATTCTGATAGATGTGGCTCTTTTCAAGTGAGATGATTCAGGCCAGTTCCAATGGTCTTGTGATGAAGAGAGCCATCTACACCCAGAAAGAGGACTGTGGGAACTGAGTGTGGATCACAACATGGCATTTTTATCTTTTTGTTGTTGTTTGCTTACTTTTTTCCTCTTTCTCATTTTTTCCTTTTTGATATGATTTTTCATGTGCAGCATAATTGTGGAAATATGTATAGAATAATTGTACATGTTTAACCTAAATTGGATTACTTGCTGTTCAGGGGAAGAGGAGAAAGGAGGGGGCGGGGATTGGGAACACAACGTTTTGCAAGGGTGAATGATGAAAACTATGCATATATTTTGAAAATTTTAAATCGCAAAAAAATGAAATATAGCCCTCTTTTTCTCAAAAGACCATCCCATGTGTGTGTATGTGTGTGAGAGAGAGGAGAGAGAAAGAGGGAGGAGGGAGAAGATAGAAAGAAAGAGGAGGGAGAGATAGAGAGACAGAGACAGACTGAGACAGAAAGAAAAGAAGGGAAGGAGGGAAGGAGGGAAAGAGGAAAGGAGAGAGAGAGAAGGAGGGAGGTGAAAGAGGAAGGGAGGAAGGAGAGAGGGAGAAAGAAATAATTCCATGAATATAATCAACATATCAATGAAATTTGACAGCATATGTGACATGCAAACCTATAGTCTTAGATTGGGGATTGTTAACCTTCATTCTGAATACTTACATACATACATACATATTTGTATTTTGATATAATTTGTTTCTTTTATTGATTCTAAACCGACATTTAAAAAAGGTTAAGAACGTGTCTTAGATCATTGCCTGAGGTATTGAGAAAAGAAAGGAGCTGTCCAGGGTCATGACAGTAGCCAAAAGGAGTCAGTAATTGAACTTGGAGTTTTCTGATCACAAGTTCAAGCCTTTACCTGCTCTGCCAGGCTGCCATCTCATCGACAGGGATAATAATCACTGCAATGTTTGCCTCCCAGGGGTGTTATGGGAGGCAAATGAGATGACATATGTTAAATGCTTTGTAAACCTTGGAGTACTATGCAAATATCAGTTATTAGAATTCTCTTTCTTGACTATCTGGGGCTGGATTCATTGCTTTCAACTAAAGCATCCTAACAGTTCCCCCTTCCATTTCTTTTATCAGAGTTTGTCACCCAGAGACTCCACAGCAGGCGCTCCATGCCTTCACATGGCTGGCACCTGGGAAACAACTCTCCCGAAGCACAGCGGGCACCTGCTGTTCTCCTCCAGCAGTCATGCTTTGTCGGCAACATGGTAATCATTTCTACTGCCAACACTTCCTCTGTCATAAACGGGAGATTATGACTTTGAGAATGTTGTAAACAGTTGGAGTCAACAAAGTGTTAAGTTCAATCTCTTCCCCAGCATCCTTTCTCTCATCATGTCTAATTGCTAAGGTATTTGCTGTCTGGCAGCTCTCATCTACCTTCTGAGCAGCTTCCCTCTCTTCCTCGATGCCTCCAGTGATGTTACAGTTCATTACCACCCTGGCTTTTGTGAGAGAGCAGTCACTGGCTTGTGATATCCACCAGGGAAAGAGCCTGGCCCAATGAGGAGGAGGGCTGTAAAGGCCAGAGTGTGTTAGATAATGATGTTCCTGCTCACGGCTATCATTTGGTTTCCCAGCAGTTAGAACTAGGCAATGGGCTAGAAAATGTGAGTGTATAATACTGGCTGGGGGAGCTCCATCCATCAAGGGCACACCAGGGTCTTAATTCTAGCACCCAGCTTTCCCACTCTGAACAAGGCACTCTTCAATCCCCAGCAACAACAAGGGGAGAGACACTGAATTGTACCAGAGTAAAGTGGAATTTTGAAAGGTGTGTACTTTTTGGAACATGACACAGAGACAATGTGCAATAGTACAAAGATCTCTGAATCTTCAATCATGATTCCTGAACTGGTCTGTAGCACTGCCATTTCAGACATGTCACACTGATGATGATGATGATGATGATGATAATGACTTAAAATAGTGGGAAAATCTTTGAATTTTCAATCATGAATTCTGAGCTGGTCTGTACCACTGCTATTCCAGACATGTCACCTTAATGATGATGATGATGATGATAATGACTTAAAATAATGGAAAGACCTTTGAATTTTCAATGAATTCTGACCTGTCTGCACCACTACCATTCCACACACATCACATTGACAATAATAATAATAATAATAATAATAATAATGACTTAAAACAGTGGAAAGATCTTTGAATCTTCAAACATGAATCCTAAGCTGGTCTATATCACTGCCATTTCAAACATGTCAAATCTATGATAATGATAATGATAATGATGATGACCTAAAAGAATGGAAAGATCTTTGAATTTTCAATCATGAATCCTGAGCTGGTCTGTAACACTGCCATTTCGGACATGTCAAATTGATGATAATAATAATAAAACTTAAAACAATGGAAAGATCTTCAAATCTTCAATCATTAATCCTGAATTGGTCTGTACCACTGCCATTTCAGACATGTCATATTGATGATGATGATGATAATAATAATAATAACTTAAAGCAGTGTCTTTGAATCTTTAATCATAAGACCAGAGTTCAAATTCTCACTCCATCTTTGATGACCTGTATGACCATGGGCAAATCAGTTAACTTCCAGAGAGACCCAAGATCTCTACAGAGGTCTTTCATTTGTAAAATAAGTGGGTTCAGTTCAATGACTTAAAAGCTTCCTTCCAATTCTTTATATATGATGCTGTCAGTTCTAAATAGCTGGACAAAATATGGCTAATCTTCTTCTAACCCTTTCCTTCCTGAGATATGGTTTCTAGAGAGCTGGCTAGTACCTTTGCTTTATTTGTCACCACATGGTGCTTTTTATTTATTCCTGTACATGCCTTCTCTCTCTTTGCTCCTTGAGCATTGGGATTGGAACTGCGTCTCACTTCATTTTGGATCCTAAATTATTTGATTTTCACAAAAATTTTCACATTCCTTACTTTAAGGAACCAACTAATGTATCACCTTCATTTTATAAAGAAACTGGGTCTTTAGTTAAATGATTTGTCCAAGGTCACACAGATTCTAAGTATCAGAGAGCCTATTTAATGCACTCTAGAACCCTCTCTCTTTCCATTGTACCGTGCTCTTCAGATTTACCAAATGAATCAACTGACACTAAGAGAGGTTTTGTCCTGACCAGTAAGTCGCAAATCTGGCCCCGTCTCCTTTATCTGCCCGGTGGTCTCTTGCCCCTTCCATCCTTCTGTTCTCTCCCATTCTGGCCAGTAGCTCTCTATGCTGGCACAAGGAGCAAAAAGCAAATGCACAACACCCGCTAGGTCAGACATTTCCTTTGAGTCCCGTTGCTGAGAGTTGAACTTCCTCTGGGGGCTCCGGAGCGGAACAGCCTTTTTTTCCCCCCTCCCACAGCAGGCTGGGAGCAGCCGGGGGAGCATGTGGCAGCACCTGGAGTGCTTTTGCAGGGCCGTGGGCCCGGGTCTCAGGAGAGGCCAGCTGTGGAGCACTGCAGCTGCCACGTTCTCTCTGCCGCAGCCGGCTCTCTTCCCTCCTCGGGCCATAGACTGCCGCTGTTTGTCATGGCTCACTGAAGAACTATGAATACCAACGTCCATTTTCAAATGAATGTCTGCTTTTTTATTACTATTATGATTTTTTTGGTCGTGGTTGTGGGGGCTGGGAAGCAGTGTGGTGGATGCTTTATGAATCGACAGACTGAGCTAATTGCATTCACGTTGATGGGAGAAGAACTCCAAATTTAGCTAATTAAAAACCGAGGTGAATTCCATTGCTTTAATTAGCAAAGCAGACCCCTGATTCAGAAAGAATACCTTATTCCGAGTAGACATGTAGGGGAAAAGGTTCAGGGCTCTCACTCATAGCCGTGTAGTGAGATCCCCCAAATAAGACTCCTTCTTTCATTGTTCATTCCCACCTTCCTGGAGCAGAGCTGGAGCTCCAGAACCTTGTTCATCTGGATTTTAACCTGGATCTTTCTGAAGTTAGGATATAGGAACGGCAATATTAGAACGTCATTGTGGAGAGATAGACACCGCTGGGCAGAGAGCTGGATTTGCAGTCATCCCTTCCACGATCTAGGATTCAGTCTTCTCAGAGAGGGTACAGCCTGCGGAGAAACAGGGAAGTGACTAAACAGTTATTAAGCCCTTATTAAGCACTTACCAAGTGTCTGACACTGTTCTAAGCACTGTGCATCTCCTTTAATGAGAACTAGGTGACTTTTACATCCTTCCAGCTATAAATCTAGAGTTTGCAGAGCCACTTTATATATGCTAATTTATTTGATCCTCAAAACAAATAAACATTGTTCTTATCCCTTTTTTACAAATGAGGAAACTGAGGTACAAGGCTCAATAACTTGCACTTACCACTTGTCAGACACTGTTCTAAGCACTTTGCCTCTCTTTTTAATAACTAAGTGACTTACATACCTTCCAGTTATAAATCTATAGTTTCTTTAAAGTTTAGAGAGCCACTTTAACTTATTTGATCCTCACAACAAGCAGACACTGTTCTTATCCCTCTTTTACAAACAAGGAAACTGAGGTACAAAAGCTCAGTAACTTGAATTTACCATGTGTCAGACACTGTTCTAAGCACTTTGCATCTCTTTAAAGAGAACTAGGTGACTTTTACATCCTTTTCAGCTATAAATCTATGGTTCCTTTTTTTTTTTAAAGCTAACCTAGCACTTTAAAATTTGCAGAGCCACTTTACATATATAAACTTATTTGATCCTCACAAGTAGGCACTATTCTTATTCCTCTTTTATAGATAAGGAAACCAAGATACAAAAGCTCAATAACTTGCCCGAGATCAGACAGGTATTGAGAGAGAATTTGAACTCAGTTCTCTCTGACTAAGTCTTGTACTGTATCCACTATACAATTTATAAGTTGTTTTTTTTTTTAATTTATTTAAGATTTTCCCTCAGTAACATTCAAAATAATTTTTTTATATTTGTTTTTAAGATTTTTGATTTCTAGGTTCTCCTTATCCCCACCCACAATTAAGAAACCACGTGTGAAATTATGCAAAACATTTCCATAAAAGTCGATTTGGGAAAGAAAATGTAGATCTTCCACCCTCGTGACAATAAAAACCTTCAAGAAAAATTAAATTAAATATAAAGAGAGAATGAGAGAGAGAGAAAAATAGAGAACGTATCATTCTATAGGCAGACTCGACCAGTTCCTTCTCTGGGTATGGATTGGATTTTTTATCATAAGTCCTTCAGAGAAGTCATGGACAGCTGTACTGCTGAGAATAGCAAAGTCATTCACAGCTGGTCATCCCAGAACGTTGCTATTACTTTGTATACATAAACTGCTTTTTTAGTGCAATCCTGCATCCAATCCAGGTATCTTCTGTCCAACACAAAATCATTGAATCTGGGTTGTGAGGGACCAGTGGTCATCTTGTCTAACCTACATGCAGATTAGAGGCACTTCTCTTTGCTATAAATTTGCTCCCCTTCCTGAGTGCTCATAAGAAGTCGCTATAATAATGACTCCTAGAATTTTTCAGGAATCTACTTCCAGATCACTGGTCTGTAGTTTAAAGAGTATAATTTATCACCCTTTTTGAAAATTGGCATTTTAACAGTTCTGTTTCATCTCTCCCATCTGCCAAAATTTCTCAACAACAATCATGGCTCAGAAATCACATTTGAAGTTCCTCCAATAACCTTTAATCTAGACTGGAAGAGTTGACTTCATTGAGGGCATTAAGGTCCAATACCCTATTAACTTTTTGTTTTTGTTCTGTCTGGAGAAAATTCTTCTTAGGAAAGAAAGCAAAAACAAAATTTAAAAACCTGTCTTCTTTGTGTTGCCTTTCTTCATTGTTTCATTCATCCCAAGCAGGAGTTCTATATTTTCCTATTTGGGATCCTCAGGTGAAGAGGATTTGCAGAACTGGGAAGGGAAATAGTCTAGCTTTCTTAAAACAGTTCATAAAAATGGTGAGTTTACAAATTAATCCACCAAACCCACCACCTTTCATCTTAAAACCTACTGTGATTCTAGCATTTATATGGTACTTTGCATTTTGCATGTGTTTTCTCAGCTGATGCTCCAATAATCGTAAGAGGTTGCTATTATTATCCACCCCTCATTCCCCCCATTTTACACATGAGGAAAGTGATCCTTAGAGAGGTTAAGTGAATTATCTGGAGCCACACTGCTAGGAAGTATCTGAGACAGGATTTGAATTCAAGTCTTCTTCCTGTCTCCAAGCCTGGCACTGACTCTACTTACTTTCCTATATATCAAAAGCTTGCTTTAGTCGTGGTCCTGTTTCCATATTCTGGATCCTACACTCTGATCCTATATTTTATTCCCTTCTGATTTCTACAGTGACTGATTCCTTTATATCTGGATTCCATGATTCCTATTTACCACCATATTACTTTTTTTAAAAATTGATACTTTCCCCTCACAAGAGACTAGAATAATGTTTTGTATATAGTAGGTGCTTAATATTTACAATTAACAAATGACATTTCTAACCTTTGCTTCTATGATAATTACTCAGAAAATATTCCTATTTGTCATTCCCCCTCCCTTAATTATTGAATAAAGTATTTCAGATGAGATGCTGAACATCATGCGGATTTTTCTTCTGGATATTGCACTTCTATTAATGGTACTTCAGATTGTTAGAGATAGAACATAAGCTCCTTCAGGGCAGGTACTATTTTATTTTATTTTTTTAAATTTTGTATCCCCAGTACCTAATAAAGTACCTACTCCACAAATGCTTGTTGATTGATTGATTGATTGATTATCATGGTGACAGAGGCAGGACATCTGAGTGGGGAGAACAGAGGCCACAGCTGGTGATGATAGCTTTAATGAAAGCATCAACCTCTCCCCTATTCTAGGGGTGTCTATAGGCAACAAATAAAAGGAGGGAATTCAGGTCTCTCATGTGACTTTTCTATTATGGCTCAAACAGAAAAGGGAGAGGAAGAGAAGCAAATAAAACCTATTTGTGGCAGAGGGTTGCATCGTTAGAGAGTCTGGTAATTGGATATTTTTCCTGGAATAGTGTAGTGTTTGTTGGGTGTTATGTGGGTCTCAGATAAAGCTTCAAACATAGAGCTAAGCTGCCTGAGATCTCAGGAAGAGAGCAAACCAAGAGTGGGCGATAGCTGTGTCACCAGCCTGGAGACCATATCTGAACCCTCTTCTCTAGAGCTCTGGGTTTCCTTGTATCAATATCTGTAGAAACTCAGCCATCAGTAGCCCAGAACCTCTGAAAAAAAAATGCCATCTATTCTATCTTTTCCTTTGCATTATCCCCACAGTGTCTGCTGGAGGTATAAAGTTTGTGACATGATAGTTTCCCAGTTTAAAACCATGGTTCCCCAGGTTCAATTCATCAATATTTATTATTGAGCATCTTCTGGATGCTATGCACTGGAAATACAAAAGCAAAAATAAAACTATTCCCATCTTTAGGGAGTTTACAATTTATTGGAGAGACAATGTGTATGTATAATAATATGTGTATATGTATACATATCAGTAAGTATAATATGTATTTGTGTGTATTTATACAATTGTTTTTGTCTCTCTGTCTCTGACTCTGTCTCTGTCTCTCTCTGTTTCTCTCTCTCTCTCTCTTTCTTTCTCTCTCTCTCTCTCTCTCTCTCTCTATATATATATATATATATATATATATATATATACATATACACATTCCTCTTTCACTCTCCCTTCATATATACATATTATATATTGTTATGTGTCTGTGTGCATATGGATATAACTCTGCATAGAGATAATTATACCTGACATTACTAGTCCTGTGCCTTAGGTATATCAATGCTATAGATGAATAGAGGATAGATTGGAGAGAGGAAGAGATTGGCAGCTGGGTCCAGGTCATCTAGGATGAGGGCCTCAAATTACTCATTTAAAAGTCCTTCATGGTTTGGCTCCAGCTGGCTTTTCTAGACTTATTTCATATTGCTCTTGCTTCCTTTATTCTATATTCCAGCTAATTTTATGGTGTTTAAACCTGACCATCCACCTCCAGCTTCTCTGCCTTTGAACAAACTGTCCATCATGCTTGGACTATACTCTTTTCTTGGATTATTAGAAATTTATTTGTTTTCAAGGTGCTTCTGAGATGCCATCTCTGATCAAAAAAAAAATCTTTCTTGATTCCTTCTTCAAATTATCTATATTTTACTTATCTCTTCCCATCTACCCCCATTAGAAGATATTCTCCTTGAAGACAGAGAATAGCTTTTCCTGTTGTCTTTGAATCCCTAATAAGTAATTAAATACTTATTGAATCAAATTTGTTTCTCAATTCTTCTGCTGCTAATTTAACTATGAGCTACCTGATTTGTAGAATCTGACATGAGCAGCAGTCATAGCTCCCAAAAGACCAAGTCAGGGAAGAGTGACCCCCTCTTCCACTCTTGCTGAGGGTTTATTCTTAAAAGGTAGCACATAGACAGATTCTTCTCTCAAGAATTGCTTATCTATTGTTCTTTTAAAATACACTACTCCCAATCTAGGTTACCTTTTTATTCCTACTAGGCATATCAGGTAATGAACCCAATTCAGGTCTGGATAGAGTAGCAAATGGAAGCAGTTTTCTTTCTGTTCTGCAAATTTTCTGAGAACTTGATGCTTTTCTCTTACTCTATTTTTGATGAATGTGATTACCAAAAACCTTGCCTTTTTTCTGAGAGAAAAGGAGGACATGGAGGTGGGGCATGCCAGATAGATTTAAATTGGCACCCTTTTCAGCCAAGACAATTGTCCTTGCATATACTGCAAGAGACTGTTATGGGAATATTTCTTAAGCAGTATCTGGAATTTGAACCACTTGACACCCATTAGAGATAATGAGAATTGTACCTCTGGATTGCTCTCTGAAGTTAGTGTTATCCACAGCAATGTTTTACCGATCTTTCCCAAATATGCTCAGAAAACTCACTTGCCTTTATATTACATTGTCTACTGGATGTCAAAATACCTAGGTCCTGGTTTTTTAATAGAAAAGGACTAATAACACTTTTCAGAATTAAGTAGTATTCTATTCTACTCCATTTGTCTCTGATCCATTTGACCACCAATAGAGAACTAATAGCTTAGTTCCTGAGACATGCTTTCAATAGGGATTTCTTTTTAGGATGTGCTTGCCTACTGTGGAAAAAACAAAGCACCTCATTAGAACTTCTAAAGTCCAGTGGAGACTTTGCCTAACATTTCATAGTGTACGTATAACATAATTAATTTAAGGATGTAAGAGATCTCAGAGGGCATCAAACAGATAAGGAAAGTAGGGATGAGAGAAGCTAAGTGGCTTGTTTTCAATGTTATTCCTGACCCTAACTCCAATCTGCATGCACCAAGTACTTAGAGTATGGATAGTGGATGCAAAAACAAACAAACAAAAAACATTAATAGTATAATTGATTCAAATAGCAACCAGTCAAATTTGTTGCTAGATCCCCAAATCATTAGGATAATAGATTGATTTCCTCAACACTTTGAGAGGTCAACGTGCTCTTAAGGTGGGTTCCTGCTTGGATGGTGTAGATAGCAATTTATTGATTCCCTCCTACCTTCTGTGACTTTTGTCCATCCTCCATAAGAAACTGACTCAACATACCTGGGAAGAAAGACTAAAGTCCTTTCTCCAGTTCCCCTGATTCTGTTTCAATACAAATGTAGCATATGGGTCATATATTGGTTTGTCCTTCAGTCTCATCATATAACATGTCTTTTTTGGGGAAGGGTATCATATACATGATTTACTTCAGACCACTTGTCTTGACCAATCCTTGACTGGCTATCTGTTACGACCCCCTCATGATGACTACTTCTCCACTGAGCCTTGGAGACTTTCAATTTTGCATTTTTGCTACTTTTGGAATTCCATAATTCTCAATTATAAATCAACCACAAGAAGAATATTCTTGTTGAAAACAATGAGCCTTTGTTTCAGAGAGAGTGGGGGGATCATTAAGATCATCATGCATTATCAAAAAAGGCAACCTAAGGTTCTCTCCAATTCTAGATTCAGCTGTTGCTCCAAAAAAAAAAATGTGGTTCAGAAGGTTTATTTGCCTCTTGGGTGATTATCTGCCCTAAATCTTAAAGAACATAACCAGTTGAATTTGTTAACAAAGCCAGAATCTGACCCGTTGAATATATTAGTCTTAGAGAAGTAATGTATAGGCACTTCACCTTTGCATTCTGCTTAGTTCTTGGAACCATTAATAAAAGCTAGAATAGATAAAATAGCCATGAATCAGAGTTTAACTATAGGAAATAACCATCTTCCAATAGCTCCCTAGTATTTACCTCTTCCAGTTCTAATTTGATGGTTTGTTGTAACTCATTCTTTCTTTTTACCCTTCTCTCAGCAGGTAAAAGTTCTTATTTGGGGAGTTCAAAGGTGTGATCAAATCTGGGAAATATTGAGAAAAAATTTAAAGTGTGTACATAGTATTTTTAGGTTATATGTATATGACTGCTTTCCATACATATGTCTGACAGGTGAAATTTCACTCAATCTTTGGAAAGAGTTGTACTATTGATCTCTCTGATGTTCCAGCTTATCTGTTCCTATCCCTTCTGTTTCTAGATAATGGGATTTTTATTTTTAGCAATTACTTTAGTAATCACTGTAGAAAACTGACTTCTGAATCTGAGTACTTTTTCCCTGAGAAATGAAGAGAAAGAATAAATTTCTATTATATACCTTTCATTTCTGCTCTAGAAACATGGTAGTTTGGTTTCATAGAAAAATATAGTGAGACAGCATGACACAAGTGAATTAAAAAGATGGTTTTAGAGTCAGGTAGACCTGGCTCTATTATATATTGTCTACCGATGACATTCAACCTTTCAGTGCCTCCAGGCAACACTTAGGACTTTAAAAAAATGGTTGCTGACAGTTGCTAAGAGTCCCCTTATCAAGAGTTCTTTATAACAATTAACTGATAAGTCAGGGGGGTGGGAAATTAAGATTAGAACTACTTAGATTGTTCTCGTAAAATATTTTTTTAGACATGGTCACCAATTTTGTCACTTCTGGATGCCTAAAATGGTTTGCTTTAACCCTCTGAAGAAGGAAATGGCAAATAACCAGTATTTTTTTGCCAAAAAAGCCCCCCCCCCCCATAAACAGTATGACCCACAGAATCACGAAAACTCAGTCAGACCCAATTAGATTACTGAACGACAATAAAATAATTGTATTAAAGTAGTCACACTAGCTTTAGTGACATGGAAATAATTTACCTTAATTCTGAAACAGAATAAACTCCAGCATACTTCACCTTTGACTTCAAAGACCAAAGAAATATTTAGAGACATAGATATTCTGAATCAGGAAAAATAGATCCAGACTAATTCTCCCCCCTGCTAAGGAGAAGGATCAAAGTGGAATTATTAAAACAGCATTTCTCTGTACTGAAGGGTCTCACAAAAGTGGTTAGCAACTGTTCAAAGGACTTTATTGTAGAGGTCCAGAAGCACAGATTGCCATATGCTAATGAAAACTTAAGTATAGTCTACCTGACCATAGCTCACATTTACTTTGTAAAGTGCTTTAAGATTTATAAAATACCTTCATAATTAATTTTAGCCTTTGAAGACTCTCCAAAAAAATTGAAAGCTTTGTTACAGTTATCAGTAATGATATCTCATTATGACCAATCATATATCCAAAGGACCTATAGTAAAGCATATTAATTATAACAGAGAGACATACATTTTTGGAGATGGCTGCTGTGTGGATTCATTTTGTTTTTCTTGATTATCTGTTTCAAGGTTCCCCCCCCCCTTTCTTTTGGTTAATTGAAAGGAGAGTAGTTAGCAAAAGCAATGGCTTCAAAGAAAGGGCCATTGAAATACTTGTTAAAAAATGCTCAGGAGAGAATAGAAGGAAGTTAAAAAGGAAACAGATAAGCTGGACAGTTTTGAAAGTAACATAAAGAATTTATTACAAACTTTTTTTTTTATAAAAGCAAGCAATATGATCTATTCCTATTGAAGCTATACTGGCTCTTAGTTAATCATTTATTCTAAATACGTACTAATTGTTACATTAACTTATTCTAGAATTTTGCCATAAATACAAGTCATATTTGCTTTCCTAAATATCTCAGACTCTACTCTCTTTTTTCTTTCTTCTTTAAATTGTAAACTTGGTGATTTTCCCATCATCAGTCTTGTGGAACCTCTCCCATTTCTCCCTGATTTTTCAAAGACCACTGACAGCAGCTATTGATCACATTCACCAGTTTTTTCACTAGCCAGCAAGGCAGCTCAGCTGGGAATGGATGACTTAAATGTCTGGAGGACAGCTAGGTATTCTTACTATCTCTTCACTTGCCTTGGATCCCAACTCAGCTACTCATTTTTGTTCTATCCTTTTCACTCAGAAGGTCAGTCTCCATGCAAAGAAAAGAGAAGGAAAATAAGACTTGCACAGTTTTTTTTTTATTAACAGCTTTGATATTAATCTGAATGATAGTATTATCCCTTCTGTGATCATACTCTTCCCAACTCAAAGTGCCTTTTTTCCTTATCATTACCTAATAAATTCAGTTCATCCTGAGCTTATGAAAGTCAGTTCCACTTTTGTATTCCTGTCCTTGTTTTGATTTTCTATATCACAAACAAAATAAAACCAAATTGTTAACCAGTTAATATATCATACATTTAGAATGGGCATCTACCTTAGAGGCCATTGAATCTGATTTTCTCGTTGTACACATGAGAAAAAGGAGCCACCAAAAGGATAAGTGAACTGTCCAGCATAGTAAGTGAAAGCTAGTAAGTGTAAGGCAGGATTTGAATCTAGGTCTTGCTGACTCTAAGTTCTGTGCCTCATCTATTACCCCATATTATTTCCATTTTCCAGTGTATCCATATCAATGTCCAATGTTAAAAATTTCAAACTTCAAAGCTAACAAATAAAAAACTTAATACATAAAAACTAATCATATTCATGAATTGATTTAACAAGAATTTATTAACATCTGCTCTGATGCATCTGAGCCAACAGCTGACATTTCTATCATTTACAATATGTTTAAAAATCATATATCTTATCCAGGTAGTAATGCATTCATTGCCTTCCTTAGATGCTTCCTTTTTCTTCACAGAGATGGCTTCTTATAAGCCTACTCCAGAAATGTTATTTTAACCAATGCAAAGGACAGATGTTGCTGTCCCATTATCACCAACACTGTTTTACTGTTTGGATCATGTGTCCCACTTTATAAAACTCCTTTCCCTCTTTTCTGTTATAAGCTGTGTTCCCCTTTTGTATATTTTTGCTTGGGTGAAATCCTGACCCATCTATAGATATAGCTTCTTGTCTTTCACCCTGTCTTAGCATGACTTGCTCCTCAGATCAAGCTGTGACAGGACTACTACAAAATCTCCCTCACGAGCTGATACTGGTCGTAAAGCATGGGTTACTCTAGTGCCATAGGGGATTGCCTCTATTTCCATGGCCCACAAATAAGAAGAGTGTCTTACCTGTCATTGATATAGCAACAGAGAAGCAGTAGAATCTAAGGGATCAAAGTTATGGTCAGTAAAACTTGATAGCAGCAAATGCAAGGACAGGGGTTGAGCTCAATCAAAGATCACATAATCTATTATAGAACTCATTATCTTTTCCATTAAATTCTCCCTCCCCTCCCCTCCTCTGTCTATTCTCATTACTCTGGAGGATATCCTCCCAGTCCCTCAGGTTTAAAACCTTGTGTCATCCTCTCTCATCTCTCATACCCTATCTGTTGCCAATGCCTGTTTATTTCACCTTTGGAACATCCCTGCTCTTCTCTGACATTGCTGTCATAATCTCTGGTCCATATAATTGAGGTAATCTGCTGGTAGGTTTGCCTGCCTCAAGTCTCTCCCCACTCCAATCTGTCCTTCATGAAGCCATTATATTCATTTTCCTAACTGACTATGTCACCATTCACTCCCAATAAACTTCATTGTTTCCCTATTATTTCCAGGATGAAATACAAAACCCTCTATTTGATATTAAAAGCTCTTCATTATCTTATCCCTTCTTACCTTTCCATTACTCCCTACCATGTTTTCTTTGATCCAGTGGTACTGGTTTCCTTGCTATTCCATAAGGAGATACTCCATATTTTGCCTCTGGCTAGTTTCTTTGGCCATCCCCACACCTGGAAGGATTTCCTTCCTCAATTCCACCTACTGGCTTCTCTGGCTTCATCCAAATCTCAACTAAAATCCCAACTTCTATAAAACTTTTCCTAATCCCTTTTAATTCTAGTGCCTTTACTCTGTTAATTATTTCCTATTTATCCTACATATAACTTGTACACATTTGTTTGTTGTCTCTCTTATTAGAATGTAAGCTCCTTGAGGGTAGGGACTGTCTTTTGCCTTTTTGTCTGCTTAGCACAGTGCCTGAACTTAGAAAGCAGTTAATAAATATTTATTGGTTGCTTGCTTGATTATTATTACATTTATGAACTGAGTATACCTGCATAATTTAAAATCGAGATGTGTTTAGCCCTTTATTCTCTTATATCAAAGGTTCTTATTCTGCAGTCTATGGCTAGAATTCAGAGCAACCAGAAACTTTGTTTTTTTATTGAGAATGATATTTTTATCTTTTATTGATCTTAAAACATAAGATTGCATACTGGATTCGCTATCAGACTGGAGTACAAGTTGTGAAGGCTACTTGCTTTTTCTATAGTGATTTTAATTGAGAAATTCATTTATTTTTATAATAGCTTTTTATTTTTCAAAATACATGCAAAGATAGTTTTTAACATTCATCCTTGCAAAACCTTGTGTTCTATTCCTTAGACAACAAGTAATAATACAAGTAATACAAGTAGTACTTAGACAGCAAATAATAATATTTATTTATTTATTTACTATTATTTATTATTATTTTTATAATAGCTTTTAATTTTTCAAAATACATGCAAAGATAGTTTTTAACATTCATCCTTGCAAAACCTTGTGTTCTATATTTTTTTCCTCCCTTCCCTCCTTCCTTAGACACCAAGTAATTCAATATAGTTAAAAGTGTGCAATTCTTCTAAACATATTTCCACATTTATCATGCTGTAGAAGAAAAATCAGATCAAAAAGAGAAAAAATGAGAGAGAACAAACAAGTAAGCAAACAACAACAATAATAAAAAGGTGAAAATATTATGCTGTGATCCACATTCAGTCCTGTTAGTCCTCTTTCCCGACGCAGACGGCTCTCTACACCCCAAGTCTATTGAAATTGATCTGAATCATCTCGAATTGAAAAGAGACATACCATCAGAACTGATCATCCCATAAAATATCGTTTCTGTGTATAATGTTCTTTAGCTTCTACTCACTTCACTTAGCATCAGTCATTTAAGTCTCTCCAGGCTTTTCTGAAATTATGCTGCTGATTGTTTCTTACAGAACAATAGTATTCCATAGCATTCATATGCCATAACTTAATCAGTCATTCCCCAACTGATGGGTATCCACTCAGTTTCCAGTTCCTTTCCATTACAAAAGGACTGTTACAAACATTTTTGCACATGTGGCTCCTTTTCCTTTTTTTATTATCTCTTTGGGATACAGACCCAGTAGAGACATTGCTAGATCAAAGGATATGCACAGTTTGATAGCCCTTTGGGCATAGCAGAAACTTTATTTTAAATAGTATGTTATTTTTAGTATTTTAATAATAGTTAATGGTATTTTATTTTTCAAATACATGAATTTTCCAAATACATTTACCTCTGCAAAATTTTATGTTCTAATTTTTTTTCTCTCCTTCCCAAGACAGTAAGCAATCCTATATGGATTAAATATGTGCAGTTCTTTTAAACATATTTCCATATTTGTCATGCTGTGAAAGAAAAATCAGACCAAGAAGGAAAAAAATCATGAGAAAGGGGGAAAAAAGCAAACAAACAACAACATTGGGAAAAGATGAAAATATTCTTCTTTGATCCACATTCAGTCTCCATTGTTCTCTTTCTGGATGCATATGATGCTTTCCAACCAAGTCTATACCTTGAATCACCTCATTGTTGAAAAGAGCCAAGTCTATCACAGTGATCATCACATAATCTTGCTGCTCTGTACAATGTTCTCTTGGTTCTATTCACTTCGCTTAGTTCGTGCAAGTCTTTCCAAGCTTTTCTGAAATCAGCCTGCTTATCATTTCTTAAAAAAACCAATAATATCCCATTACATTCATATACTATAGCTCATTCAGCCATTCCCCAATTAACTGGCATCCACTCAATTTCCAGTTCCTTGCTACTACAAAAAGTCATCAGAAACTTGGATGGAAAATGATATCTTTATTTTCACTAACCTCTAACTGAAAATTAGCATCCAACTTATTTCAATTATTTAAAATATTATTCTGAGAATGGATCCTTAAACTTCAATAGCTTGGAAAAACAGGATCTATGACACACACAAAAAAGCTTAAGACCTCTTCCTAGATGAATTTTAATTATTAGTAGCTCCCACCTACCAACTCTTCCTTCTGAATGGAAGGTTATCTCTGTGAGGTTTTCAATAGACTTAAATAATTCCAAGTATCATAGAGTCAAAGGAATGAGTCTTTAATTTTTTTAAGCAAGGAAAACTTAGGGATAGAATTATCCAGACAGTTAGACTGCTTGCCCCTGGGGTAAAAAGTTAGGGTTATATGAATATAGACCAAGCTGAAAAGAAAGAATGAAAGGAAAACAGAATGAAGAAGAATGTGACTTGTTTTCTCACTTGCATCTTTTCGTCTTTCTTGTAAGTGACCTCCATGTACAGCACTGACAGAGGAAATGGCTCCCTAGAAAAATGGTTCCTTAGTTTTGAAGTAAATCAGGTTGACATGCAGTCCTCCAGCTTTTTGACATGGAAACTGCTTGAGATTTGTTAAGATTTTTTTTTTGTTCTTAAAGAAGCCGTTCTAGTAGTGGAAGACCACCTTTTCAATTGAGTTTATTATAGGAAACTTGCTGATTGGATCCTTCTCTTTGTCCTGCTATTAGACAAATATAACCTTATCATTGTTAATGAAAGAAGGACTAGACTTATTTTGCTTGTAATTACTGGGAGGTAGATTTTGGTTAGTATGTCCTATAGATACTAATACTATGATGTTACTTCTGTCTTTGAGGATGTATAAAAAATAGTCCTGTGCCTGGCATTTCTGCAATTCCTGTAGCAATGAGCTTCCCTACCTCTGAAATTCATTGATTGATTGATAAATTGCTCATGAGAAATGCAAATTAAGACAACTCTAAGATACCACTACATACCTGTCAGATTGGCTAAGATGACAGGAAAAAATAATGATGATTGTTGGAGGGGATGCGGGAAAACTGGGACATTGATGCATTGTTGGTGAAGTTGTGAACGAATCCAACCATTCTGGAGAGTAGTTTGGAACTATGCTCAAAAAGTTATCATACTGTGCATACCCTTTGATCCAGCAGTGTTACTACTGGGCTTATATCCCAAAGAGATTATAAAGAAGGGAAAGGGACCTGTATGTGCACGAATGTTTGTGGCAGCCCTTTTTGTAGTGGCCAGAAACTGGAAACTGAGTGGATGCCCATCAGTTGGAGAATGGCTGAATAAATTGTGGTATGTGAATATTATGGAATATTATTGTTCTGTAAGAAATGACCAACAGGATGATCAGAAAGGCCTGGAAGAGACTTACACGAACTGATGCTGAGTGAAATGAGCAGGACCAGGAGATCATTATATACTTCAACAACAATACTATATGATGACCAGTTCTGATGGACCTGGCCATCCTCAGCAATGAGATCAACCAAATCATTTCCAATGGAGCAGTAATGAACTGAACCAGCTACACCCAGAGAAAGAACTCTGGGTGATGACTAAAAACCATTACATTGAATTCCCAATCCTTATATTTATGCCCACCTGTATTTTTGATATCCTTCACAGGCTAATTGTACAATATTTCAGAGTCTGATTCTTTTTGTACAGCAAAATAACGTTTTGGTCATGTATACTTATTGTGTATCTAATTTATATTTTAATGTATTTAACATCTACTGGTCATCCTGCCATCTGGGGGAGGGGGTGGGGGGGGAGGTAAGAGGTGAAAAATTGGAACAAGAGGTTTGGCAATTGTTAATGCTGTAAAGTTACTCATACATATAACCTGTAAATAAAAGGCTATTAAATAAAAAAAAGTGGAAAAAAAAAAGATAAATTGCTCATGAAGTGCATCTTCAAAGGGGTCTTGAAATACTTCCATGAACTCTCCAAATTTAAGAACAGTATTATGCTTCCTGACTCCCTGTCAGCTTGAAGAGCTGATAAGCTGTGCCCCACAAGTTTGGTGACTAAGGAAAACTTCCTCGATGACTCCTGGCTCGGTGGGTGGGACTTGGGGAGTGGGTGACATCCATGAACTCTGCATCCATGAATAATTTCAGCTGTGTAGTGAAGCCTGTGGCGGCAACAGCTCAGCTGGCAAAACTCACTAAGCGTTTTACTAAGCTTCTAGATATTGCCAAAGGTAGGTCCAGCTGTCCCCACAGCCAGGCAGTTTCCTTTTACAAGGGAGTAACTCTTCCCCGGAGTGTTTCCTATTTGATTCTTGCCTCTCTCAGATGCTACTGGCACATAGCATCAGGGAGCTGGAGTGTGCCTGTGCTGCCCTCACAGTTCCTTTCTTCTTCTTCAATGCAGGAGACATGGATTTTCCTGGAGCATGATAGTCCTGCAGAGTTAGAGAGAAATGAACAATGAAAAGACCAAAAGACACAGGCAGCAAGAGGGGTAATGAGCCTTACAAGGTAAAAAGCCTTATGTGGTCCCTAGGCTAGATACTTATGTTGGAACTCCAGGAACTGGCTACATCATTTTGAAAAATGGGGAAACACACACCCTCCAGCACTTGATACCATTAAAAATATGTTGTGTTGTTGTTTACTATTTTCTACTTTCATTGTATTAACTGGCTTCATGCTTGGGAAGTTATTGAGATTCCCAGGATCTTCTAGAAATAAATTCCTTAGATTTCAATTTCTTCTTTTGTAAAATAAAAATTTTAGGTGAGATGATCTCAAATTTTTCCAGATCTGCACTTTTATAGGAATAACTACATGGCTTTTAATAGTCTCTATTTTGCCTTGTCATATCACCAGAGTAAAAATTCTCTTTTTTTCACTGTAGGAACCTTTCCAACATTATTTTTCTTTCCCTGGTTTGTAATCACTTCTTTCAGGTGCTCTCCTTTCATTCATTCTGAAACCTAGAGCTTCCAGGCAAAGACCATGTCTACCATGACTATGGGTGGAAAAAGGTTGAAAGAGGGAGGTTAGACTGAGGCTTTGTTCCATAGTGCTGGATTTAAAGGACTACTGCAGCAATTGCAGTTCTTGAGCAACATGGAACCTATAGGTTTCTATTAGGAAAAATGTCATAGCTATGGTCAGATTTATAGGGGAAATTTAACCTCCGGGGCTTGACATTATAACTTGGCTTTCTGACTGAATACAGTAAGGTGAGGTTTCCCAAGACATCCACAAGGGTGGGACTGTAAGGTTGAGCTGATCCCCATCAGTGCTCTTCCCTGCTTGGTTTATAATTTTATCAATACTTAAGGATTTTTGCCAGCTCCACCTTATTACCCAGGACTTCATCAATAGTAATTATATCATTCTTTCAAGGAAAATACAAGTTCTCTCATTTCCTATAAAACTGAGACTAGTTTAGTGATGTACAGTTTTGTTATAATTTGTGTAGATCAGTTCAAGTTAAGAGAGGGTCATAATGAGGTTGGTTGTAGAGGGCTGAATATTTCAGCCTTGGAAGGTCTTGAAAACACTTCTACAAAATGGCAAAGGAGTTAGTAAGTAAATCCTTGCACTGAAAATATCAACCAAGTTTGATGCATCCATGCAGATTGTAACTGGGCCCATAAGTTTTGCACTTGGCATTAAATATTAAGGACAATTAGGTGGTACAGCAGATAGAATGCTAGGTCTGGAATCAAGAAGACTTCAATTCCTGAATTCAAACTGTGTCTTAGACACTTATTAGCTGTGAGATCCCAGGCTAGTCACTTAATCCTGTTTGCCTCAGTTTCCTAGTCTATAAAATGAGCTGGAGAAGGAAATGAAAAACCACTCCAGTATCTTTGCCAAGAAAACTCCAAAAGGGATTGTGAAGAATTGGATACAACGGAAAAAGATGACTGAGCAACAATTAGATACCAGTTCATAGACAATTCTCAGATGAAGAAATTGAAACTATTTCTAGTCATATGAAAAGATGCTCCAAGTCATTATTAATCAGAGAAATGCAAATTAAGACAACTCTAAGATACCACTACACACCTCAGATTGGCTAAGATGACAGGAAAAAATAATGATGATTGTTGGAGGGGATGCGGGAAAACTGGGACATTGATGCATTGTTGGTGGAGTTGTGAACGAATCCAACCATTTTGGAGAGTAGTTTGGAACTATGCTCAAAAAGTTATCAAACTGTGCATACCCTTTGATCCAGCAGTGTTACTACTGGGATTATATCCCAAAGAGATTATAAAGAAGGGAAAGGGACCTGTATGTGCACGAAAGTTTGTGGCAGCCCTTTTTGTAGTGGCTAGAAACTGGAAACTGAATGGATGCCCATCAGTTGGAGAATGGCTGAATAAATTGTGGTATATGAATATTATGGAATATTACTGTTCTGTAAGAAATGACCAACAGGATAATATCAGAAAGGCCTGGAGAGACTTACACGAACTGATGCTGAGTGAAATGAGCAGGACCAGGAGATCATTATATACTTCAACAACAATACTAGATGATGACCAGTTCTGATGGATCAGGCCATCCTCAGCAACGAGATCAACCAAATCATTTCTAATGGAGCAGTAATGAACTGAACTAGCTATGCCCAGAAAAAGAACTCTGGGAGATGACTAAAAACCATTACATTGAATTCCCAATCCCTATATTTATGCACACCTGCATTTTTGATTTCCTTCACAAGCTAATTGTACAATATTTCAGAGTCTGATTCTTTTTGTACAGCAAAATAACGTTTTGGTCATGTATACTTATTGTGTATCTAATTTATATTTTAATATATTTAACATCTACTGGTCATCCTGCCATCTAGGGGAGGGGGTGGGGGGGTAAGAGGTGAAAAATTGGAACAAGAGGTTTGGCAATTGTTAATGCTGTAAAGTTACTCATGTATATATCCTGTAAATAAAAGGCTATTAAATTAAAAAAAAAAGATACCAGTTCATACCATGGTAGGAAGGCTAGTATTTCTTTAGATTGTAGAAAACATTTGTAGACTTGGGAGGTAGCAGTGGTGCTCCAGACAGGGTTGCTGGTAGAATTGTAACAGTCCCTGGTCATACTGTACCTACTGTGTTTAAAAAAAACCCTAACAATCCTTCCTATATATATATATATTTTTTTTTTTACTACTAATCAATCTGGGTCATCGCACTCTTAACAAGAAGAGACCTGGCTATATATAGAAGAGTCCTTGGTGGTGACATTATTGTTAGGATGCTGTACTCTATGAAATACATCTACTTGAGAGAATAGAGAATGTTGTCAAAGATGCTGCTAAACTTGTGACAAAAATCATTATGACCTAGCTCTTGGTTAAACCTTTTTTTCCCCTAGGAGGTCAAGTATACCCCAATACAAGAGACCTTTTCTACTGTCAGACACAATAGAGAGGATTAGGAACTCAAACAAAAACCCATGGAGAAAGCCAACCCAGGTAACCAAAATTCTCCAAATTACATCCTGATCTCTCACATGGTTCTTTCCAGTGAACGAATGAATAAAGCATTTACTAAACTCTTACTATCTACAAGCACCATACTAAGCACTAGACATGTAAGAAGAAAAGTAAGTTAGATCTAATCTCAGTGATCTTGCTTCCTAATGGGGGAGATAATGCTCGTGAAAGGTTTCACCTTCAAGTCAGATGAAATAACCCTATCTTTTGGTCTTTGGATCCAGTTTTTTGGTACAGCAGCAATGCCTTTTCATGTCATTTCCACTGGTAAAATTATCTTAGCTTTTGATGTTGAATCATTTGATAGTAGCAAACACTTTGGTGGCAGGAACTTGTAGCTTAGTAACATGGGTTGCCAGACTGAATTGCCACAGGGGTTCCTTCTCAGAATGATGGCTGAAGATACTGAGCTAGAAGCATTGATATTCCCAAAGTTCTTGGGCTCAGGATCCTTCTCTTCATCAAGGTCTGAAAGGAGTTGGGGGTCAAGGTGCTGTTGATCATAGTTTGATTTGCCTGGCAAGTCCTGCTTCTTGTCTCTGCCTCAGGGTGTTTTGCTGTTATTCTAGATAAGCTGGTTTAGTTGACCTGTGGGTGGTAGTGGTTTGGTTGGGGATAGCTGACCCCTTCTCCATAGAAGTAACCTCTTCATGACCGTGAGGGATGGGCTGGAAGGACTGCTGGTTTGGAGAGTGATCCCATGCCTATCTATTCCTTGGTGGCAGTTGACCAGCAGTTTTTGTCAGCAGTGATTCTGCTTCTCCACCGTGATCTCTCCCTTCAAGGATAGTAGAAGCTGCTCTGGAAGCATGTTTAGTAGTTTGTAGGGCCAGACTTTCCCCAAAGCTCTTTAGCTCAAAGTCATGGACTGTCTCCTGCAGGGCCTGAAGGACAATAGTATCAAGGTGCTGTTGATGATGTTGACTTGCCTGGAACGTTTCCAAAATAAGAATCTTTATAGCTCAGCATAAGGACCAATTTGAGGGCAATTTGGTGGCACAGTGGATAGAGTACCAGGGCAGGAGTCAAGAAGACTCATCTTCCTTAGTTCAAATCTACCTTCAGAGACTTACTAGTTGTGTGATCCTGAGTAAGGCACTTAATCCCGTATGCCTCAGTTTCCTCATCTGTAAAATGAGCCAAAGAAGGAAATTGTAAACCACTCCAGTAACTTTGCCACAAAAATCCCAATTGGGGTCACAAAGAATTTGACACAATTGAAATGACTGAACAACAAATAAGGTCCAATTTGGAGAGCAAAAACAAAGCTCTGGGCTCATAGCCTCTAGCTAGCATGAAGGAAGAGAAAGGCTGATGCCCTCATTAAAGCCATTGGCAGCAGCTGCTGCCATCCTGCTCTCACAGCTCAACAGCTCTGCCTCCTTGATTGTGGTAACAATCCACTGCACCCAACACACTATAAGGGTTCCTCAGGGAGCTCTCCTAATTATACAACCTCCTTTCACAGATCAGGTTAGAATGGGGCCCTGAATTTGTGTCTCATTTTTGTTAAACCTTGTTCACTAACTTTCAGGCTAAAATTAATTTCTCTATTGTGTATCTTTAGTAATCTGGTGATGTTTAGTAATCTGATGATGGCCAGTTGCCAAGAACTAACCAATCATTGTCATGCTATCTCTGCTGCAGCACATTCTGTCATGAAGGAGACTGCCCATGGACAAATTTAGCCAAAATAAAGCCATGCTTTCCTTTTCGTTGGACATTATGTGAAAACTATGTTTTTATCCCAACTTTTTATATGTACTCACAATCCCAACCATTGTGCCTTTGATAGACGATTACCTGCAGAATTAGAAATGGCCAAGACAGAAAGAACTACAGGAAGTGCCACAAGCTCCCAATTTCTCATGGAAATAGGAGGTTGACAAAGGTAGAATTCTGTAGGAGGCCTTATAAAGAGCATATCGGATATGGTTGAACATGCAGAACCCACACAGAGGCCCTTGATGATGCTGACAGACTGAGTCATAGGTCATTTCCCTACCATCCAGGTGGTTGGTCCCATGGTCTGTTGACCAGAACTCCTAATGTCCCTGCAAATGCATCTGGTCTTTTACCCAATTCTTGATAGATCCCAACTTATCTTCCCTGATCCCCACTCTATCTTTGTCTCTCTCAGTCTCTTTGCCTCTCTGTCCCTCTCTCTCATTTATGAAAAGGCAGGAAGATTTTCTAATAAAAGAAATTTTAAGTCTGCAAGGCACTGGACATATCTTCCAATATTCATTGTAGTTTAGGAATAAGTTGGGTTAAAGGAAAACCCTTGGACGTTGGTACACTATTTTCAAGCCTCCTATTGTTGAGTATTCCATTGGCATTATCACTCCAAATCTATGTCCCACAGTAGTTCTGGGACTACTGAGGGAAGGGAGGAATGGAGGAAAATTTTCCTATTACTATATTACCAAACTTAGGTACAGCTATTGTTCATGCTTGAACTGCTGGGTGTCTGGGAACTGTCCAGAGCTGAAACACATTGAGAGAAACATGAAGAGCAGGAATAGTACCATTTGTTAGGATAAGGGAAAAAAAGATAAAATTGTGAAAAAAACGAAAAACCTGATTTCTTGTTAGTATCTCTTTTGAATATTGAAATTAATATCTAGGGTTTTAGACAGTTACTGATTGCTTAAAAAGTGTATGTGTGTGTGTGTGTGTGTGTGTGTGTGTGTGTGTGGGTGTGGGTGAGAGAGAGACAGAGAGACAGAGAGACAGAGAGGGGAAGAGGAATAAAGAGAGGAAAAGGAAAAGGAAAGAGAGATCTATCAAATCTGGAGGCTTCCTAATTAGCTGAGCATTGGCCTACAATTTTAAGATAATTTAAAAATGGATGGGCTCCATCCACTGGATCAGTTCCATACCTAGTTGGCAATATGAACATTTTTCCTCCATTTCTCCATTCTCTCACCCCAGGACCTTCATACCTGGGTATAAAGAGCTACTCTTGGTTAAGATGTGACAAAATTATATTTTCTTGAGTGGTTAGCCATCTATTCTCTGCTTATAGATACTATTATATGCTCTTTACAAATGCTTGTAATTCTATGGTCATATTTTATTATTATTCTTCTCTCAGAAATTAAACTCAAGAGCACATTTAACTTGGATAGTTGAGAGGTCTATCTAGGAAGTGTCAGGAATTCAGACATGTAAGCAGTAGTGTTGGGTGATTCAAAAGCTTCAGGAACAATAGTGCCATACCTCTACCTTCCTGGGGCTAATTCCCAGGGAAGCAAGTTTTTTGGAGATTTGATCTGACAACTGCCTCTTCAGATGCTGTAGCCCCTATCTCCATGATAGTTACTAAAGACCTAGACAAGAAAGTTCTCATTGCTGAAGTCTTAAAGAATATCAAATAGTTTGACACCTTATGATTTTATTAACAGAAATAACATAAAGAAGATACACTATCAACTGCTTTCCACTGTGCCTTAAGGACCACTGGGCTTTTCTATCTGACTTGAACCCAAAAGCTAAGGTGTAGGTTGTTTCCCTCTTCAGAATCTGAATTCCTTGATAGGAAGAGTTGTTACTTTTCTATTTGCATCCCTAGGGTTTAGCATAGTAATCACTTAATAAATGCATTTTTAGCAATACATTCAAGGTCAGAGCTTAAAATGTAGACATAATTTTGAGTTTGCTCTTGCTTGAAGGTGAAGTGAGTGAAAGATTCAAAGTACTAAGCTAGGACTCAAAACAATCTGGACCATAACAGGTTCAGAAACTTCTGTCTCAAGTCTAATTTCTTTTTTGAATTTATAAATAACTGGCTCTTCAGCTCTAGAGCATTCTTTACATCTGGCCTTTCCCACATACAATGTGGGAGCAGGGGAGCTGAACTATGGTTTTATCATTGTATAGGAAATTCCCTGTGTGGAAACTGACAGAGATCAGAAACTTCTCTGTAATTTTTAGTCTGAGATAATTTTCCTGGTGTATTGAATGTAAAGTGACTTCTCTGTGGTTATATAGCTAATATATGTAAGAAGCAAAACTTGAATTTGGAGCTTCTTAAGGCAAGGCTTGGAACAAGGTCTCCATAGCTTCTCCTGCTCTTTCTAACCTAAAACTCCTGAAAGTGACAAATTTCAGCTGAGTGTTAAAGGAAAAGCCAGTCAAATAAAACAATTCCCATTAAGGTATGAATGATGATCCCTTCTTCTTTTGGTTATATGCCTAATGAATCTCTCTATATGTGTGTGTTTGGATTTAGAAAACGGGTAACTCCTGAAATTGTATAGGAAACAACTTATTCTACCTGCTAGTAAACTTGCTCTACTTAATGGCTAAAATGAGGCTGGGAGGTATTCTATATTCATTTTCCTGTCTCACTTGGGTCTATAAGATCATATAACCATAACTCTAGAGCCAAGAGTTTCATCTGAGGTCATCTATAATAATCTCCTTTTAGAGATGAGGAATCCAGGACCCTGGGAAGTTAAGTGACTTGCCCAAGATCACACAAGTAGCCAGTGTCAGAGCCGAGTTTCAAATCCACATCTGACTCTGGAGACTGATTTTCCACTGTAGTATATTATAATCCTTTCTTTCTCTCGGACAAGATAATTAAATCATTGAAATGAGCAGCCAGTGACAATTACTCATTGAATCATCCTGATGCAAGGGCTAACAGGAACCTTCCTTTATGGTCACAGTCAATCCTCATCCTACTCCCTCTGAGCTCTGCAACAATTTGTAGGTAGCTCTTCATTCATGGGTGGCTCACAAATAATGTAGAGGAAGAGGTATGCTTAATGGGAAAAGACCAGAGTGGGGCTTAAATTGTTCTTCCCCATCCCAGGGTAATTGGCAACATGCCCTGATCATTTCAACATTATTTACATTCATTTTTCTGACTGATTAATTGAATACTACATAAATGGAAAGGTTGATTTGTTTGAGCCTGTCATATAATTTGGGAATTGTGGATATTCATTATTTTAAATATTTGGATTAATCAATATCACCAAAATTCCTATTTTGCTAAGGAAAAAGCTATTCTACTCTTTAATTAAGACCAGAACCCTAGTCTTGAGTTTATAATTAACTAGCTCTGGGATCTAAATTACTCTGATCACTAGTTTTCTCATCTGGAAAATAAAAGAGTAGAATTGATGATCTCTAAGGTCCAGTCTATTTCCAAAAATGTTATGTTTTTAAGGTTTCTTCTATGAAGAATTTTTTTCCAGATATGTTAATCATCATGCTAATCTCAAAGGCCTCAATGTCCAAGAAGACAAATAAAATTGTAGGTATTATTAGGCTGGAGATGGGGAGGTTGAGTGAGGAGAAGGAAAAGAAAACAGTATTATGCCATTAGTTGTGTGGCTAACTGGGCACTGCTAATCCTTTCTGGAAATATTTTAACTGTGGATGAATTCAAAGTCTTTCCTTTATGTGTCTCATGCTTTGTCATATATTTTAATGAACATCTGAGGAAGGAAGAAGAGATCCCAATGAGTCATCAACAAAAGGTCATTATTGCCAATAAAGTAATAATAACAATAATTAGCTAGCACATATATATATATATATATATATATATAGTACTTTAGATTTGCAAAGTACTTTACATATATTGTTCCATTTGATCCTCATAATCCTTGGAGGTAGGTACTATTACTATCCATATTTTATGAAGAAATTAAGGTAAAGAATATGTATCATGCCCCAGGTCACACAGTTGTAAAAATTTGAGACAGGATTTAAACTTACTTTTTCCTGATTCCAGGTTCAGTATCCTATGTATTCTTCCACTTTATTCATATTTTTTGATTGAGAGATTTCACTATCAGGCATATATTATAGGGTGGTCATTGATAAGGGTGCCCTCAATACCACAATAATAATTAGAGTTGTTCCAAATTAGAATGATCTCTCTTTCAAGATAGCACTGTCTAGTGTTTGATCTTTGGAAGTGTTCAAATGGTAACAGAATAACCTTTTATCGAAATTATTGTATATTGAAATCCAAATCAGGTTCAGATGGATTTAGATGACTTCTGCAATTCCTTTACCACACCGTTTCTGACCATCATTGCCAATGACCCTCTTATCTTGCAACCAACTGAGGGGGTTCATCTGGAGCCAAATACTTTTTGCAAAGTGAATGAAAATAGTAGTAGAAGCTGAGAAGATGGTAAATATGATCACGACAGACAGGTCCTGTTGTCAGTTCTTTCTGTTCTGCAATTATTGATCAGACTCAAGTTCTAGCTCAGCCCTGATCTCACACAAGGAAAGGTTTGGAATGATGAAGGAACCATCTCTGTGGAGAGCTATCTTGGCTTTGAGGTTTCCTTGTTCACATAGCCTTCCAGATGATCATTACTATAGACCCTTCTGAACTCTATTCTAACCCTCTAAATGGGATATTCCCGCAAGTCAACATTGGCAAAAGCACCTTCACAATTTTCACATTCTAATTAGAATCTTGGTACTTATGTCATTATTCTCTCTCCTTACTACACCCCTTGTCCTAGAATTCAAGTTTATCTGATTCAAAATTGATATTTCTTTCAACGAAAACTCCTTCACTTATTACTATTACCTATTTTTTCATTTCATCTCTCTCTTCAGTTTCTATCTTTTCTGTTCTTCCATTATACTATCTGAAATATTTGGTTTATTGCTAAACACTGTTTCATATTACATCTCTTCCTCTCACAATCTTTCCATTTTCATTCATAAAAATTTCATTCTTTTTTGGTCATCTTAATCCTCATTGCTCTCTCCAGGCCTAAACTCTTCTTCTTTTTTTTTTTTTTTAATATTTCTTGATACATTAGACTAGGGGGAATAGTTGGAATAATCTCTGCTCATAATTGCCACTAACTGATACATCCTCTACCACAAAAATTCATCTACATCACCTTTTGATATGAACACCATCCAATCATATCACCTTATCTAGTTCTAGCTATCAACTAAAAGTTGATAGATAGAACTCACCTTTTCTAATGAGTTCAGTACCTGATTTGTAGTCTTCCTCTTTACTCAATATGTGAAGAATAAAGTCTTCACACTGATGTATTCTTGACCATCCTGGCCTCCTAATTTTACTTCCTCATTTCTCAAGACTTTCATTTGTACTCTTCAATAGCTATTTATGGGGTGATCACTCCTTAGACCTCACTATCACCCAAAACATATTTTATGCCTCCTTGATCTTAAATGGTAAAATTACTTCTTTATCACAAGCTCTTTATCTTTTGCTTATTAGTTTACTTCTCCTAGACTTATTCCTCATTCTCACCCAAACTTCCATCCTCTCCATTTCTTTCTGTTCTCTCAGTCTATCACCTTTTATCTGGTCTTACTTTTTTCCCCTCATAATCTTGACCACAAAGTTTACAAGGAATTGTTCTCTAACTTTGAATCCCTTCCCATTCTTCCATCATCTATATCTTATCAATCTTCAGCACCGAATTACTTCTACTGTTCTTCTCTGCTATTTCTATAGATAAAATGCTTATATCATAAACAAATTAAAGGGGAACGGAAGGAAATTCTTTACATGACTGACTATGGCTATGGGAATGTTCTTGACCAAAAAGGCAATAAAAAGTATTACAGGAGAAGAAATTGGACACTTTTGATTACACAAAATATAAAAGTGTTTTTTTTTTTTTTTTTTTTTTTTACACAAATAAAAGCAATGGATTGTAGAGAAACAAAGTTTTGATACTCAGAGCCATATTATCATGGGAGTTAGCTTAACTTCTTCAAGTCTCTTTCAACATCATAAAATAGCAATAATTCTTGTAATAAGGAAATTGCCTTGTAACTTAAGTTAATGTATAAATATTAACTGTTATTATGATGTACTAAAACAGTGACACAGGGCAATGTATGTAGATTCAAGAAGCTTGGGTTCAAATACGGCCTCAGACATTTATTAACTTTGTGATCTGAAGCAAGTCACTTAATTTTCCTTACCTTTGTATTTTCATCTGTAAAATGAAGAAGTTGGAATAAATGAACTCTCAAGGACATTAAAAATATTAAATCTATGATTCAATGATCCTTAGATCCTTCAAATCAATTTAATGTCACTTAATTTCTAGTTACCTCTTCATCTTGATTTCTTTCTTTGGACAGATCAAAAACCTTTCACTCAACTATGTAGAAATCCCTAGTAGTAACATCCTCCCTGTAAAAGCATTATTTGAGGAATTTTCTATTTCAAATTCTACCCATCCTTATTGAACCAGCAGAGAAGGAGAAATACCAGGCTTTTGGAATGATTTGTCCACACTTGTATACACTTGTACTATCTTGGCCAAATAGATTTTAAAATGGACAAAGTGATTTGATTTGCCAGCTCAAAAAAAATCATGAAATGAATTATGTATCTAAACTGAAGCAAGTAGAATTAGTGGCACTAAAAAGACTGGAATCCAAATCATATCATGAGAGATACAGCTTCAGGCAAAATTGATGGGTGCATATTCAACTGCATGCATGTGATTAGAGACAAATGCTCACCCAGGTGAGATAAGATATGTTAATTCTTAATGTTAAAAATCTTAAAGTTCTTTGCAGATGTTAATAGTTCTTTCCTTTTCTATATAGCAGTCTTGGTCAGTGACAAGCTCAAAATGCCTTTCCCTCAAGCTTTTCCTTTTCTTCAACTTGGAGGCCAGAGTGTCAGTCTTCCTGAAGTGTTCTTTCAAATATAGGGGGCCTGTACACACACTCGGCTTCTCTCACTAAGTCTAAATAAAGCTTCATTTTCCAACCATCTAACCCACACTTCCAAGTGGATATGGGTTTAAAAAAAAACCCAAACAGTATTTATTTGCTTATCAGCATGGAGGGAGACCTAGAAAACAAAGTGATCAGGGACAAAATCAATTACTATTTTTCATCTTTGACAAAGTAATTAAGACTGTAGTGACTTGTTAATTCAGTTGGAATGGTTGCTGCAGTGATGGATGCAGATTTCCAGTCACTCCTGTTTCAGTGTTGGAAAGCGGTTATCACTCCAAACAGGCTGCAATAGAGCGGGCAATCTCTCTAGGAAGACGTGTTTTCTTTTTTAAAGCCTACACAGATTCATTCTATCTCAGTCTCTCAACCCTCCCCCACACTCTTCTTTTCTCTCCAACCCCCATTTCACACAAGTGCAAATTCTCTGGCATGATGATAGCCCTAAATCAATGACATACACACTAGCTTACCCACTGCCTGCACCAAAGCTGTAGCAACATGTATGTCCTAAGTCTGTCTGTCTTTCTGTCTGTTTCTCTCTCTCTCTCTCTCTCTCTCTCTCTCACACACACACACACACACACACACACATCTCTGTCTCTATCTTGGTCTATCTGTTTTTCTCTATTTCCCTGTCTCCTTCTCTCTCTCTCTTTCTCTCTCTCTCTCTCTCTCTCTCTCTCTCTCTCTCTCTCTCTGTCACACACGTCTGTCTCTATTTTGGTTTGTCTATCTCCCTCTCTACCTGTCTCCATCTCAGTCTCTGTCTGTCTTCCCTTTTCTCTGTCTGTCTCCCCTTCTCTCTGTCTCTCTCTCTTTTTGTCTCTGTCTGATTCTCTCTCTCTCTCTCTCTCTCTCTCTCTCTCTCACACACACACACACACACACGTCTGTCTCTCTCTTGGTTCTCTCTCTCTCTCTCTCTCTCTCTCTCTCTCACACACACACACACACACACGTCTGTCTCTATCTTGGTCTATCTCCTTCTCTACCTGTCTCCATCTCTGTCTCTGTTTCCCCTCTTCTTTGTCTGTCTCCCCTTCTTTCTGTCTCCCTCTGTCTCTTTCCCTTCCCCCTCGGCAAACCAGGGGAGAGAGCCTGGGTTGTCAGGCTCCCTTTCACAGCTTCAGTGTGGGTTGGCTTTTTTTGTCTCTTCTTTCCTGCCTGATTGATGGGGCTCCAGGGAAACTAGTGAGTTGTGGACTGGGGTGATAGGAACTGGGGGGGGGGAGGGAAGGGAGGGGGATTTTGCTCCCGGGGTTGCTCAGCCTACGGACTTGCTCCTCTGCGGTGCGTTCATTCCCGAACTCCTTAGGAGCCTGACGTGCGGAATATACGCGGGAAACTCAAGGACGCGTAACTAAAAGAGGGACGGGACAGGGGAGGGACCACGTCAGACTCCTTGACCTAATGGGTGGCTCTGGCGTCACCGCAGTGTTTGACTGGCTTCTGAGGAGGGAAAGGAGGAGGGTGAGAAGGGTCATTGGGTTGCTATTTTTACTTCTCTGTGAGGAACATCAGCCGGGACTGGTGCTGGACTTGACGCAGGGCGCCCACTCAGCAATTCCACCCGAATGTCCATCAAAAAAAAAAAAAAAATCCTGACCGGGGATTAAAAAAAAAAAAAAAAAAAAGCCCTGTGTAACTCTTCCGTTTCTGGAGTTTTGGGGACTAGGTGGGTACACAACCCGGATTCTCGTCTGCCCTATGTGGTCGGGACCACTTGTCTTACACGGTGTGGCAGGGGATCGGGACAGGGAGGCAGTCTAGGGACGGGAAAGAGAGCGTCGAGATCCCCTTGCTGTTTGGGAATAAAGTTAAACTGAGATTCACTATTCAGAAAACTTCTGGGTGCGTGGGGGTTCTTCTATGCTTTAAGTATTGGGGTGGGGGCGGGGAGGATTACGCCCACCCAAAGGCCTGTGGTCTCTGTGAGGCAGAGGAGCCTATGGGAAACTTGGCTCCGAAATCAACATTATTTTAATTCGCATCAATTCCACCAAATAATCCTAATGAATAATAATAATAAAAATCCCGCCCACTATTTTTTGTTTGCTTGTTTAACCTTAATACTAACTTTCGGTTTCCCGAAGCTTTAGGGACCAAGTGGACAAATAAAGTCCAGACTCTAATCTGAAAGGGGCCTAGTTGGGTGACTTTGGACAAATCACTTCTCCTAAGGTTCAGTTTCCTCATTTGCATATTGAGGAGGATGGGCCAGGGATTTTCAAGGTTTTACCAGTTTTAAATCCGGTGGTTCTTCTGCTTCCAGTCTCTCTCCCATTTACATTTCGTTTCTGCTCTGTTGACCTTATTGTTTGGAACTAAATCTGCAGCCCTGGGGTAGTTTGGTTTCTAGTCATTTGGGGCTTATCACACCTCTTTGGAAGAAGAAAAAGGAAAGAATCCTTCTGCCATCTAGTAGGATAGAAGTGCTTCACTTTAGCTGGGGCCCCAAGCAAAGAAAACCGAGCTGAATCAACTGCCTTTTAGACTTTTCTAACTTTCTCTTTTGTATACTTGATACAGGACAAATGGACGGGCTTTTTGAGGTAGTCTAGAACCCAGTAGGCGCTAAATAAATGCTTGTAGGTGGCAACAATAGGGGTCGATTTAGAACAGGACAATCTCGAAGAAGAGGGCTCTACTTTTCTAAGAAAGGATCGTCATTTCAGTCCGCAAACGCTCCTGCCCCCGCACGGACCGCAAGGCGGCCAGAGCAGCCGTCTTCCCTCCCTGGGCTTTCACCCCCGTCGGGGGCGGCACATAATCGTGATTCTTTTCTCCCCCATCCCTCACTCTCTGCATTTTGGCTTGCTCTGGCTCCCAGCGAGCCTTTGAAGTGGAAAGGATTCGTGGACCTTAGTACTTATTCTCTGCCCTCAGTAGCTCTTTACTAGCCCTGCAATGTAGAACATGGTACCGACAAAGGCAATCAACCTTCTCTACATGCTCCCTTCTTTGGAAGGTGGAAAAGGGAGGGGAGGCTGCGGGTAGACGCTTTCTGCGGAAGAACGTGTGCTTTTTATTTTTTTTTTTTTCCCTGCCCCAGCATCGTGCAGCTCAGCGTGTACTTGTCTGAGGCTGGAAGGTGGGAGGGAGACAGGGTTGGGAGGGGGGTAGCCGCAGTCTCTACAGCTTCTGCAGGAAGACTTCCACTGGCTGCCCTTCCCCCAGTTTCCATTGGCGCAAATAGAACACCCAATACTATGTGGCTAGTGGCTGTCTCCGCATTGTTCTTCCACTACTTGGGGGACCCGAGGTAGCGTAGTTTCTGAGGTGACACAGAAGCTCTGGATCCCCAAATAAGGAGTTGGCTCAGTGGGGGTTGGATAAGGGGAGCGAGAGGGAACTACCTATAATGTTGAGCGAGGACAAACCACAACGGTTTTTTTACTCTCTCCTCTCTCTTCAGAACCCTTCTCTTCCCTCCCACTCCCACCCGTACCCCCACCCCCACCCCTCCTCTGTCCCTGTTCCCGGGTAAAGAGGTTGGCAAGGTTGGAAGGTCGACTGCTAAAGTAGTACCTCATTTTTTGTTTTCTCTTGTCCCCCAATGGCATCTTTCCTGGGAAAGACTATTTTTTTTTTGTCTGAAGGAGGTGTCTTTAATTCCCGCCCTCAGGCCCTCCCTCCGCCGTCGCTCTCCTCTCCCCTCCCCTCCTTCCCCCTCCCTATCTTGCAGCAAGCAGCAGAGCGCTACAAACTATGACTTTCTCTGCTCCACAGAAAGGGGCTGACCTTTTTTTTTTTTTTTAATCTAAGGAGCAAAGGAGAGAAGTGGTGCATTTTCCTCCCCCTCCACTTACAAATAGAACTAAAGTCACCTTAGGCTTGAAAATGACTCCTCTTTCCCTCCCCAAAGCTTGCTTTCTTCCTTGCGGTTAAAAAAAACTATAGGCTTATTTTCCCAATAAAGGGCAGGGGGGAAGGTCAACATCATTCTCCTTGCTCATGTTAACGAAAGTTTAACCTAAAGAACGTAAATATAAATGGAATCCACGCATCTTATTTAGAAAGAAAGAGTGTGAATGAATTTATATCTACCTCAGGTCTCATAGATAGCTAAGTGGTCCTCTATGTATTATAAAATCCATATCCTTATAAACATCTTCACTCAGAACTCAACATTAGGGGTACTAATCGAGAAAGATAGGGGTATCATTTTAGAATTTGACTCCCACCAGTCGGGGCCTTGATGAAGAAGAGAAAGGAACAACAATGACTTAACAACGAAAAAATAATCGGTCCAAACATTTCTTTCTGCAGCGATGCTTTCCTTTCGCTTTAGGTGCAGTGGGACGTGTTTCTCACATGTTTCCTTTAATTAGAAGGAAGAAAACTTCTGTCTTCTCCTCTGGCTGGGCTCGCTTTAGTAATCAGACCCCTATGAGTCACGCTGAACACGCAAACCCCCTCCTGCCTGAGTGACAACCGGCCGGCGCACTCTCGGCTGTTGTTGTCCCTTTAAAATCGGAATCTAAGGGGTAATGATTTATCAAACTCTTATTATCAAGAAAATGTCAAACGAAGGGCACCTTGCTATGGACTGACGCAAACCCAATCTTTCCCAGGGAGATATAGAAAGCTTTGCTCTGGACTGAGCAAAATCCATTCCATTAGATAGCTTGTTCTGCAGGACCTTGTCTTCTACCAATTCAATCTGTTGCTTATTTAAGACAACAATGGTAAGTGTTTGTTTCTCTTCCTTTTGGAGATGAAGAGTTCCGAGGAAAGGGGGGAGATTCGTTTTAGAAATCAATGTTAAGAAGATGAAACCGTTTGGTATATTTTCGGAAGGTGGCTTGGGGGGGAGGAGAGCCTCAGCACCTCAAGTATTTATATTTGTTAAGTTTCCCGATAGCTCCCGGGTGTTCACGGTCTGTTCGAGGTTGGAGGTCTCTTTGAACAGACTTGCCTGTGAGCGCTGTCCGTGGTGCTGAACAGCTAGATTCCTGAATACGAGGCGGAGTAGCCCACGGATAGAGAAGCAACTGTGAAGGGATTCCAGACAAGGTATTTGGGATTGATACAAATGGAAAAACCTTTAGATCCGTGCATTTGTCAGATTGGAAGGATCCTGTTCAAAGATAGGTTTGTTTGTTGCTGTTAAGGTTTGAGATGCTATGAAAAAGGAAGTAAAAGGGATTTGTATAAGGGATGGTTCTCATTTGAACAGGGGAGAGGACAATTGGGAAAATGAGAATGAGCAGTTTGCTTGTTTTAACTCTGGAGGAAGATTGGGCCGTTGGAAACAGTCTTTCTCGAAAAACTTTACAAATTCCTTTAGACCTTTTACAGATTTCGAAGAATGCCAGCACGAGTATGTAGTAACCCAATGCACATATTTTATCATTGCTTTTTTCCTTTTTCTGTTTTTTAAAAAATACTCTTTGTTTGGTCGTGGGGCTCATCCCTTCCTCCTCATTTGACGGTTAATTAGGTGGCTTTTTGAGGGCTCGGAATAGAGCAAACGGGACGGCGGTATGGGGAGGGGGGCGTTTTGGCGGGTGTCAAAGCATTGCCTATGTAGAATGTTTCCTGAGCCGCGGCAGCAGCTTGTCCATACCCGGGGAAAAAAAGACAGTGTGCATTGTTGAATGACAAAGGAAATGGGGCGGAAAATTAAAGAATCTTTCTACACTGGTGATGGGGGAAAGCGGGCACCCTACAGTCGTGTTGTGAAACCCAAAGAGGCCGGGAGCACACAGTTGTAGAGATATTTGCTCTTGACTCTCACTCCTCTTACGCCCCCCGCCCCCTTTTTCCAAAACCATCCTTTAGGCTGTTTCTCTCGATTCACCCTTGAACTGGGAAGGCATATTAGCCTATTCATGAGATGTAGTCGTTGAAGAGATGAGGTAATTGAAAAATATTGACTTGTCTATATAGGCACATGTATGAAATCTCCACTCGAAATTACCTTGCTAGCCATTGTGGAGGCAGGTATAGAATTATCGGAATATTCTCTTATCCGTGTACAAATACACATATCAAAAGTATTGTGATTTTTCTTTTTACTCGAAAGTGACATTGTGTTCTCAGGATTACTCGGGTGCGAAGGATATGAACAAGCCACTGGCAAATAGCTTGGAGGCTTCGGGAAACCCAGAAGGCTCCTCGGGGACAAGGACCAGTCCCGAGCCCGATCCTTCCCCTGCCGCCCCTTCCCAACCGCCTAGGATTGCCAAGTCGGCCTCCAACGGGATTCAAACTTTCCTTTCGGAAGAAGCCAAAAGCTACGAGTCAGAGCGGACCAAAGTTGGGATCTGCAGCGCTAAGGCGCCCCTCGATGCTACCTCACGCCAGGATTCTATCGAGGCCCATGCCTTGCAGACCGTCTCCCCTTCGGGGGGCCCGGGCCCAGGCAATGCTCAGCACTGCAGGATTCCGGCCCTCCGAGGCGCCAGCATTGGAGGGGATGAAAGAGGGAGCCCGGGCAAGGGCACTTTGGAGAAGAACAGTGCCCAGGCTGCAGGTTGGATAAACATGAGCCAGAGCACGGTGGTGCTGGGCACAGACGGGATCACCTCGGTCCTGCCAGGCAGTGTGACGACTACTTCTACACCCGCGGTAAGTTCGCTTTCTGCTTTTCCCTCCCCCAATGCCCTCAGGTCCGCAAGACTTTTTCAGGCTTCACTGCCCCCAGTCCCTCGCTGCCCCCGCTTCTGCTAATTGGGCAGAGAGCCAGGACAATAAGCGTTTGTCCAATGCCAAGCTGAAGCCAGAGTAGGAAGAGTCTTGCTCGGCAGTGAATGGGTGGGTGCAGCATGTTGGACATACTCCCGGGTCTCCAGATCAGTGAAAGGGAGCAGAGGATGAGGGCATGGGATGGATCTGCTCAAGTGTTGCAAGGGCATGGACAGGTTGCTATTATGCAAGGAATACCCCCAGATCCGTAGAGGGTGGGGGAGGGAGGAGACATAGCTGACCCGAAAATATTAAATGGAAGCCAGGAGCCTTTTTGGTCAGGGCAGAGTCATTCTCTTTAGCCCTTCCCATTTGTGAGTAATTTTGTTTCCTTACTACCATCTCCCGGAACTTACAGGAGAAAAAGAAAGGAATCCATGCCTATAGTAGTTGTTTATGACAATTGATAATTCCAGGGTGTTGAAGTGATTTAGCATTCTTTCCCTCCCAAAGAAAAAGAATCCTATTCCCATATAGGTACCCATAGCTAAATACATTATAGGTAAATAAGTGGCACTTGAAAAAATTTAGGAAAACACAGTCAACTCTTTGACCCTTCCCTGTGGTAGATAAATACCTCTTTCTTCATTTAGTTCCTTTCTCGTACTTCTTTCCAATTATTTTCCCTCACTCTCCTTTTCTGCTTATGCTCTAAATGTGTAAATGGTTCCCAGGGCCATTAGCCCAAACTGCTGTCTTTTTGGACTTAGGAGTTGGGTAACTGAAAGTTACCTGCCTGCTTGGAATCAGGTGATCCTATCTGCAGGATATGAGGTGAATATTCTATTAAACAGTCTTTCTTCCCTCAATTACTGGTCCTTCATTTGAGAATCCCTTTTTTCTTCCTCTCTTCTTTGCCTTTTTCCTGCTTCCCCCTATCTCTGACTCAGATAATTGAATACATATCACTGGGCTCTACCTCTCTGGAAGGAGCAGGAATTGTACTCAGATGGAGAAGATAAAGGCACAGGCCACATTCTCTCTACCTGCTTTAAGAACAAACAAATAAACTCCCATGGGAACAAAGATATTTTATGATTCTCTCTGGGCCTGCCCTCTGCAAAATCAAGGCCAGTGAATCTGTCTGTTAAAAGACAGATGGTCAGAAAGACTACCTCTTTTACTGTTCTTGCTTTCCTGGACAGAGTTTCAATTCCATCCTGCACCTTTCTCTATATCTTCACACTCTCAGACCCACGTAAGGAGAGAAAGGAATACCCCACAAAGAAATGGTCTTGATTCTTTCCTGAATTAAGACCGATATTCCCACATTGTCACCCCATTCTTTCCAACTTTTGCCTTATTCCTTTGAATTTCTTCACCTTTTCCATAGCCAATTTTCAGAGGATAGAGATAACAGGAACCCTCTTTGAATCCACTCAATAAAAAGGTCATATATCACAGGCTGGTGACTTTGGGGATATATTGAAGTTCTGGAGGAGGAAGGGGAAGGATTTGCAGTGGCCAGGGCCTCTAAAACCTCAGACACTAGTCACTTGACTTACCCTTATTTTTGATTTTAGTTTGCCAGGCAGGCTTCTGATAGGTCTGTCTTGCCATTCCTGAAAACCTTCTTTGTATCTTAGTTGCCAGCAGGAGTGAGGTATTAGGGCAAAATAATTCTTTCAGATATCCATTTCCAAAGAATCAGATTAAAGGAGAAACTCAAGATTTTGGACATCAATTTGGAATGTTCTCCTTTTCCTTTCTCTTTCTATTACCCTGAAAATACCATTTCCATCAACCTTAAAAACTAGACCTTTCCACCCTCCAACTAGCTTTTTTCTTCCAGCTTGTTCCTTCCCTCCTTGTTTCCCCCACTCCAAGTGAACTGGGAGCTATGCATTAAAGTACCTAGGCTAAATAGAAGAAAGAGGTTCAGTGGGAGAGGGATTCTTTCCAATTTTGCTCTAGAGCTGATCCCCCAGGAAAGCTTGATCAGAGTAGAATTTTTTTGGGGGGAGAGAGGAATGGAGGGAGGAGTGGACTTGGAGGGTGAAGGATGAAAAGGGAAGTATGAGGGGATTGCTTGCTTATTAAATAAATGGACATTGGGGTTGTTATGGGACCGACCAATGTGCTTTTCCACCCCCAGGAGGACGATGAAGGGGATGAAAATAAAGCCCGAGGGAACTGGTCTAGCAAACTAGACTTCATCCTGTCCATGGTTGGGTACGCAGTGGGGCTGGGCAATGTCTGGAGGTTTCCGTACCTGGCCTTTCAGAATGGGGGAGGTAGGACTTTCTGCTCTATTTCCTCAGGGAGGGGCTGCCGGGCGCGTTATCCTGGGGTGTGGGAGGGATTGCAGCTCCGCCTAGGAAGGTGTTCTGGGCTGTTCCCACAGACCTTGAGGGCTCTGACCGTATCCTATCTCTTGCTAGTTTCTTAAGTGGAAAACCTAAGAATACTGGCCAGCTAGATTCATTTAGATTCTCGATGCAAGTAGGACCCATCACTTAAAACCCTGAGCTTGGGAAATTAACCTGAGAGGTTTGGGGAGTCTGGGGCTCTTTGCTTCAATAATCACATTCAGGCCACGGGACAACTGAGTCTTTTATCGCATGCCCACTCCCCCCTACACACACACACATCAAGAATCATGCATGTTAGGGCTGGTCTAGGCGCACAGAATCTTAAAGCAGATTGAAATTCTTAAATAATCTTATCCCTCCAGGAGAACACAAACCAACATTTTACAACCTAGAGATTCCCATTTCCAATAAAAAGTTATTAACAATAAACCTGATTATTGTTTTACTGATCTGAATTTTCCATGATGTCTAGTATGAATATTATCTCAATCAATTTGATGTTAACACTTGTTAAGAAATAATTGGTTAATGAGGTGAGGGAACACACACTACAAATATACACTGGCAGGACACAGTTTTCAGGGCTGCAAATAGAACCCCGAGCAATTTTCGTTGTTTTCATTTTTATTGAAAGTCGGAGGGACTGTTTTGGGACTGGAAGCCTTTTCTAAATAGGGTAGGCTCCCTCCAAACAGGCAAGAAGCACTCCTGGTCCTTTCTTGGTTCCCGAGTTCTCCCTTCCCGTTAGCCTTATCAATTTCCCACAACTTGGCAAATTTTGAGGTCACCCAAAGCGCTTTAGACAATAAAAACTTGAGTAAAGGCTTTCGTGGTTTGCTTTGGGACTGTGGTTCTATCTCATCTTCCATGCCCTCGGCTCGGCTTGGCTGCCCTACCGGGGGGCTAGTTCCAAAGCAGAGATCCGACTCTACATTCCCCTCCTCCCCCCACTATAGCTCATCCCTCAGTTCCCCACCGAAAACGCTTCCTGTGTTGAATAGGGGAAAATTCACTTGCATATTTGGTAATTCAATGTATCAAGGAGGTCTCTGACTCAGGATTTCTCCAGGGGATGACGGTGCAACGAAAGGATAAAAGTTGGTGCTTGATTGACCAATGTACCCACCTGGAAAAGCTATGCACCTGACAGAATTGTGACGGGCACGAAAAGTTGAGTTGCTTCAGTGACTGAGTTTAGGACTGACCCACGATAACCGTGTGATTTTCCATGAGTCACTTACCTTTTTATTTACCTAAGCACCTAAGGCTGGATTATAGAGGTGTGATCTGCATCTTTGAGGGAATTTTTACTTTGAGAATTCCTGACACAAGTACAATCTCAAAACGAGATGGAAATCCCCGTCTCCCCCCCAAAAACCCTATAAAAACATCCTAAAAATCAGGGTTGCCATGTAGTCATTGTCTATAAGGACATGCAAGGATGCCAGAAATTAAGGCTCTTTCCCCCCTTAAACTGAGGATTATAAACATAGAGGGCAGGGGAAAATACATCTGCCCTTTGTTCCTCACTACTCTCTAACTGAACTTCACCATTTTCTGGAATAATTTTAAAACATTATTCTGAGAAAGGATTATCATTAAACTGCCAAAGGAGCCCATGACACCTCAAAGGTGAAGGGTCTATGCTGTGACTGTCTCTTGCCATGATTATTTATCTCTCTATTCAGCTTGCTTAGTTTTCCTGCTATGGGAAGTTGGCCACAATCTCGTTCCTTTTTCTGAAATCGAGTCCCTAGTAGATTTGTTTAAATCCACCTTCGTTCCGGACTCGTCCTCAGGGGCTGGTCTGGCTGTTTTCCCGCGCGCCCCTACGTTGAGCCAATCATTTGCCTTCTTTCCTTGGCGGGGGCGGGCAAGAGGAGAAGACCCTGGAATAAAGCATTCTCAGCCTTTTTGCGCACTGCGGCTCTGGAAAACCACGTTCTGAGCTGGTCTTTGGTTGGACCAAAGCTTGGTTTGGCTAAAGGGGGATGCGGACTCTAGGGTCTTCTAGAAAGGCTACAGGGAATGGATAGATTTTTCTACATCCAGGTGGGCCCCTTGTCTGGGTGTACCCCCACAGAGAGCTCAATGCAGGGCTTGCTGAGTCTGACTAATGGGGACTGCACCTACTGAGTCCTTGAGACCCTCCTCCGGTTACTTTCTTTCTCCGCCCCTACCGCAGTTGGGGGCCCTGATCTGTGACTGGGCTACCCATTCAGGAACCAAGGATCTGGAAAGCCCGTGTTACAGGAGAACAATCTTTTTTTCCATCACCTCCCAATATCAAAGCCCTCTGGACAGAGAGTCCATGGCCTGTCAATCAATTAGGTTTAAGTAAGTACTTTATGTGCGCCCCACACATTGCCAATCAGAGGAGTTATGAAGGAAACACATAATGCAACAACAACAACAACAACAACAACAACAATAATAACAACAAAGCACAAAGCCAGGGAAGCTAGCAATTTTGACTTGGATTTTATTTTCAGGAGAAACGCATTTCACAAATTCTAAAATTTTAGATTGGGAAGAGAATTTAGGAATTACTTTCAAGCTCACCTAAAGTCATGCTATTTTGGTTAAAGATGCCAGTCTGCCTGGGGATTTCTTTGGACTTCCCGGGGCACCAAATCACACTACCCTTACCTTGGGGTCAAAATCCAACCAAGCACCCAATACATCCTCCCACACACAACGAAACCCTCTTCATGACACAAGGGACCAATTAGTCATTCCACATCTCTGCAGAAATGCGTAGGATGTCCAGATGATTCAAGACAGTGACAGGATAATTTTTGCAGTCAAATACCTAGTCTTGCAGATAAAAAGCTGTTCTAAACAAGAGTGATCTTATGAATA